>NC_024315.1:15422106-15437187 GCF_000523025.1 Cynoglossus semilaevis
GGAATAAAACAGAAGGAACTGAAACGTTAGCCATTGTTTTAACCCAAACAGTCGCCATGGCAGATACAGGAGGATGCTCTGACAGAGAGACGTGTCTCTGAGAGCGGATTGGGCGACTACTGAGCCAATCAGAATAAAGAACCACGTGCTCTCTGGGACGTGTAGTTTTTGAGATGTTAAGCCAACTTTGCTATTTACAGTTTTTTACTTCTTAATATTTACAGTGTTTGACAGTATATTCTAATACAAAACACGCTACATAGTCAGAACATTTAATGAGTAAATATTTAACACTAAATATAAAATTCCGATTATAACTTTGCATTCATTATCTACATTCACAATCTTTTGTTGGATTTAATAAGAAAACACAGTGATACACTGTGTTTTGCAATAAAGGATCACTGACATACATTTACACTTGAACTAAACTACATAAAATACTGTTATTGTGTGTGATAATCCTTGCTTTCTATGATTTTCTTTAAATTTTAGGTTCTGTGCCTACTCAATTTTACTATAAGAGAATACCATTGGTGATGTTATACTGTAGTTATCTAGCATATTGATAGTGGGGTAGTTGAGGTAGTTTCATAGTGGTGTTAAACTAGGAGAGGCCTAAGTGTGAATAGCATGCTCCAGTGAGAACCATTAATGAATAAATAATTAAATACCTTAATTACAACAACATCGAGATGACCCAAGTTGCCTTTTCATCTGATTTTTGAGACCCTTAGTAAGGTTGGCTAATTTTCAGTTAATGGTTTCCAGAAGTCAGCCTGTGCTGTTGTCAACATCTTTTCGGTTTTACTTCAGTTTAATGTCTTACACTTCAATGGTGAAAGTGTTTCATTCTGAGAACAAATGACCAAGTTAAACTTTCTTCTTAATTAAGATACTGTTCTCTGAAGCCAGCCGTGCAGTTTATCAAGAGTAAATGATATGATATTTGGACCAAGGACTGCCGAGTAGATAGAATTAATTAAATGGGACAAATGATTTATGTCAAACCACTGGAGTGACTTGTCTTTTTTGTCTCTTCATGAAATTAAAGTCTTCACTCTCAGGACAATGGTTTCTAATTGCTTCATTATTTGAGTCTGTATACAATAGGGAAATTTTGTGTTCTGCAAAATGCTTTCAGTCAATTTTTAAATTGGATGCAGAACGAGGAGGGAGGTAAAACCCCAACTGCATCTGTAACCTGCAAAAATAAGATGGTCAAGTGTTTTGCAAATGCATTTGTAGACACTACAGTATAAAATATGAAGAGTGGAGTGTTTGGGGTGGGACTTGGTTCTCAACCTTTTTTTAGCTTATAACCCCATTTTGACATATCACAATTATCTGGCGACCCCACAGACATTTTACCAGCTGTTGCTCGTGCAGTCACATGATCATAGACATTGGAAAAAGTACATAGTATTGAATGACAAAACATTATAATAAGTTGTAAATAAACCCTCTTTTAAGCGATAAACCCTACTTACAAGCACAAGTGCATATGCACACATACTGCAAAGCGGGGGGAAAAAATAGGCTTATTAAAACCAATGTGCCGTGAAACAATCAGTTAGCTTTGCAGTCTTGTTAAACCACAGCTCATTCAGTCATTGAGTCATTTACAGATTTTTTTAGATGTGGACTTTTCTGTAGGGACTGCTATTCATTCTTATTTATTAATAACTCTAATTATAAATTACCCTGTTTAATCATCAAAAATTTAGGTTTATGTATAAGTAATTTGGATGTAAATTGTGGAAGATAACACAGAGCTAACCAGTGCTAATGCTATCTTAGTGCTATTTCTGCACTAGTGGTAACTCGTTTCTATTATCGCGCTGTTATTTTCTTTAACTGACAGATATTTTATTTAGAAGTATTTTATATATATACATTTATGAACAGTAAAAAAAATGTATATATATATTTTTTACCTTAAAGTCACTCCAATCTCAATTTGTTTTGAAGTTTTGGACATTTAGGAGATTTGGACAGACTTCCGGACAAATTTTTACCTAGGACTTTTCCAGTGCCACATTGGAATGTTCTTTTGTTCTCTCTCTCTCCTGACTTTTTCTCTCTGTATTTAGCAAACTGCACTCTAGATTTGGACTGAAAAATAAACCTTTTATCTGTTCAGAAGCGTGTGGAGAAAAGCAGAGAAAAGAGAAATGCTGAAGAATATGAAAAATAATTTGAAAGGCAGTTTTTGCCGGTCCTCACCTGCACCCAGGTTTGGATAGTAGATGGCAGTTTAACACATAGTTAGAGAAGAGCTATAGTGACAACCATAAGCCCATTAAATATCCCAATGGAACCGTTGTGTCACATAATAAATTCGTGTGCCCTTTCGTTCAGAACACCACAGTCACTAAGACACGTTCCCTGCTCTTTCATTAACAGTCGGACAAAATACGTCAAAGGCATTAGTGACCAGGAATTAGTGAGTGTTTGCATATTTGATTTATGCTTAACTCGGCACACATCACACATTTGACATCGTGCCAATGAGAGGCTACACAGATGGGGTAGGGAGGAGGCAGAAAAAAGAGGATATGAGGTGAATGGAAAAAGGTGACGCCATTTCCAGCTGACATTGAACATATCACTCAGCTACTTGATTAGAATAGAATTGCCAGATAATGGTTTGATGACGGTGCAAAGTTTATAGTGAAAAAGAAGAGTCGGATGATCACTTATGTACATACATACATAAACACCCACATACAGTATATACAAAAATATATAAACACGTACACATGTGTGTGTTATAAGTAGGAAGTAGCATATGAATCATTATGTTGTGTGTGGACTCATTTCCTGCCTAGAAAATGACTCTAGTCCTGCAGCAACATGGTATGGTAATTTCTGTATGGCCAGCAGAAACACAGGCTAGGTGTAATTTTTACAACAGACAGTGCTACTAACCGTTCCCTTATTGGCTGATTTTTCAGGATAAGAGAAAAGAACATTAGCAACATGTTTTCTTTTTAAGGGCTGATAAATTATTGATGCCGCATCTTAAGTTCAGTGGAACCTGCCCTCTGACTGTTCTTTGTTTGGAAAGCTGTACTTATAAAAGCGTGATGCACTTTTTGAAGAAACCACTTTGCCTTCAGCTATGCTGAAAAAAAAAAAGATCTCAGGTCCAAAAGTGCCACATAGAACTTCCTCGAGACTACTTTTTATGTTTTTTTAACACTACCCACATTTCTTTCCCAGTTTGTCACCTTACTATGTTCCCTTTCCTCTTTCAGCCATCCTCCTTTATCACATTTTCTTATGTCATCACCCCCTTCACAAACACTTCTCTGCTGAATTTTTCTCTTCTCTACCTCTCTGTTACCTCTCCTGTCACAGCTTCACCTTTGCTCCTTCTTTTCAACCACCCTCGCGGTCCCATTCCTCTTCTGATCACTTCTGAAAATCGTATTTCTTCCAGCAGCCGCTTTCTCCTCTTGTCAACATACTTCCCCTCAACCTTTGCTTTCCCTCCACTCACGCTGCTCCTGCCCATCGTTGCTCCTGTATTTAAATGTCCGTCCACTGACTTTTCTCTCATCAATTTCCTTCTCTACTTCACTCAAAAGTGCACGACAAATGACGAATAGGTCAGATCTTTGAAGGAAACCGTCTACAGAACTGAAGAAAAGAGAGGAATGGGATAAAGAAAGAAAGAAAATTGTGAAATTTCAGTACATCAATATATTCACAGACTGTATATCAGTTAATAATTTTATACTTTACTGCAGAAGGCTACAAATGCGTCAGCAGAAGTGTACAACTGTCTGTACACACACACAGAAAGAAAGGGAGAGAGAGAGAGAGAGAGAGAGACGGCAGCATCCCCAGACTTTCTGCAACACCCCCTGCATCTAAATCTTCCCTGTCTTTAGTGGCAAAGCAACATTTGCGATTCATCTACTTGATTAGACACACCCCCCCCCCCCCCCTTCACCCCACTCCTCCTCCCCGCCTCTCACCCCACCATCCCACCTCTCTTCCACCATCCAACACAACTACGACAATTTCCCTTCGACCTCTCGGTCTCGTTCAGAAACACACTCAGGAACACACCGGTTCATCAGTCAGTGGACAATATCCTGCATAGACCGTCCTTCATTCTCCCCTCTTCCCAACTCTGGCAGCTGTTGTTATCATTACAGGCTCTCGCTCTCTCCCTTTCTCTCTCACTCCTTCACCCTCCATCCCTCCCTCCCACTCTCCCTCTCTCTCTCTCCCTCTCTCTCTCCTCCTGGTATCTCTGGCGATTTGCCGCATGGAACTCGCCCAGGCAAGGCAGAGCATCAGCTGTCTGATCTGGACTCCTCTCCAGTTGCCGACCACTGCTCAACACTCACACGCAGCAGACACGCGCTCACCTTTACTGGGACTCAATGGGATTTAACGAAAATGTTCGCCTCACGACCTGAAAGACAATAGTGCGCCTATGCTGGAGCTTGACACATTCACAACGATAGGCTGTTTCTATTTGCCTTTCCTGTTTTCTTTTTTCCCTCTTTTGTTTCTGCACTCAGCGGACGAACCTGGGACCGGAGGTAGCTGCAGGGGGACTTTACTGGCATGGAGTCCTTATTTTGCCAAGCGACCCGCAGGGAGTCATAAAACAGAGAAACCAATCGCCTTGGTAGAATATTAATGACCCAGTCTTGACAGTAATCCAGGAGATGTTGCAGCAGAGTTTGAGAGCCTAGAGTGCATCCCAACTTTTTGGTCGCCGATTCAGAGCTCATGCTCTCAAACACGTTACAGACTTCTTCTGTCATGACTGATTTGCCCTATTTCACGACCTGTCATGGACAAGTCAACGTCTTTGGTTGTTGAGGAGCAATTTAAGGTAAGATGCACTCCGGCTGATGGTGCGCACTTGGTCACGCAGAGAGTTGTGTATCCTGCTGGATGGACGGATGGATTGATGGCGGGTTGGAGAGAAGGTTAGATGGATGGATGCACAGCCTTAACATGAGACCTGTTGTGATACTGAGGGTGAGTGATTGCTGGTTAGATCCGCAGCAATGTCTAAGACGTAAAGCCGGCTGGGTTGCCATTTAGACTAGTTGGCAAAGACGCAGTAACAGAGGGGCTGCCTCTGAAGCTGGAGTCCCCACATCAACATCTCCTTTAAATCCGCACTCTTTTTGTGTTGGTGAGGGAATAATGAGACGGAGCGCTTCACTGTCAGTATTTGGTGCGTGCGGCGAATTTCAATATGTTTTTCTCGGTTGTAGCAGAGAGCTGTTGTGAGTAGGACATCCACAGTGCTAAGAGTCCACGTAGAAAAATCCAAATAAAAGAAGGAAGTAGACCGTAAGATAGAAGAGAAAGACATCATCTATATCATCATCTCACTTTCTCTGTCTGTTTCTCTCACTTCCTTTACCTCCCTTCCTCCCAATCACACACTTCATTCTTATCCATCTTTTTTCTTTTTTTTATTGCAAGAGCAGATTAAATAAAACTGGATGAAGTCGTGTTTTAAAAACCACTGACAGCAGTTTAGATTGTGGGAATAATAACAATGTATAATTAGAAGTAAAATAATGTGATGGGAGCACATTTGTGAAACAGATAAAGCAGATCCAACAGGATCACAGGACAATGTGTGTTTCAGAAAACGAATGATGTACAGACAGGTAAACAGGTGACAGTGTTTCTTTTTACTGCTTAAAATAAATAGTGTTTTTTAACCAGCAAATCAATTTAGTTCGTTGTAAATTTACAGTAGTATTTTAGGAGACATTTATATGATAAAGTTGTCAAATTAAATCGTTTAACACTGTACTGATGCAGTGCAGCAAACAGATATTCGCCTGACTGAGTGATTTGGAGTTCAGTGATGGGGAAAAAAAAAACCCAAAACAACTTCCTGCCTCAAAGCGTCTTTTTCTTGATTGGCTTTTTTTTTTTTTTTTTTGTCACAGTTATGCAGTTCTACATATAACCACAACCCATCTTATCACCAAATAAGTTCACATTTTTGGTTTAAAATATTGGTGATTAAAAGTCATTGGAGTACATATGGCAGATTAGTACTACAAATACTACATGTTGTATTACATTATTAAATAATAATAGGATACACGTTGGTTACTATTAGCTTAGATGTCAGACATTTTGGTAACGTTATAACCTTGTGTGGTGGATGAATCACCTTTTTTTTTTTTTTTAGCTAAACCTCCTGGTGTCTAACTGTGTCGGAGTAGACAACAGGGTGGTTGATAATTCCAAAAATGTGTTGCATAGGAAGGATAGACGTGTTTTCATTTTGATCTGTGCTCCAGTGATATACAGCATAGCTTTATACACATTATTAATATTAGGATAAGCATGTTGACTGGATAGTCACCTTTAGCAGAGCCAAGTCAACTGTTATTTCACTAATAATTTATGATGATATTCCCTAATTGTAAGTATACGTATGTGTGTGTGTGTGTGTGTGTGCCCATGTGTGTGTGACATATAGGAACTCAATCTCAGGTTAGTCGTGAAGGTTAGATGAGAAGGGTAAAGAGTACATTTTTCATTTCGTTACTTCATGGCGTTGCTAAGTGTTTCCCTTGTTCATATTTCCTTTGACCAGAAAGATAAACCTTTTTGAAGGCTCAGTTCCAGGAAATGTTCTGACTGCTTTTACTGCTGAAGACAATTCTATCTGAGAACCCAAGTCGTTGAAATCACTTCTTGCATCGTTAAATTTTTTCCTGAAGTCACGGGAGATTTTTTTTTTCATAAATACACTGTATTTTCCACATTTACTTTTTTTTGTTGATTTGTTTTTATTTGTTTTAGCAAAGCAGCATGTTTTCCATGTTCTACTTCTTTCTTCTGATGCTCACTTGTTAGCCATGTACAAAGTGCTAACTGGTATACAAAATTTGTGTAAAATTCTTTGTAATCTCTATGTATATACTTTTTTTTTCTTTGCACACATTTACTACAATTTAGAACAATGTACACACACACACACATAAACTGGGAAAGAGACATACAGAGAGTGGGAGAGAGCGAGAGTGAAAGGCTAACCTTCACTGGATTGGATTGCCGCGTGCACTTATGCCTCAAATTCAAAGAGCAATCGCAGGAAATGAACAACAAACATGGGGATATTGAGGAGAAACTGCATTATATCAAATACACAAGTAATGTGTGTGAGTATGAGTATGTGTGTACCGCTGTCCGCGTGTATGTGCGCTGTGTGTTTGTGCATTAAATCAGTGCAGGTTTCAATATCAGTGGAGCAGTTTAAGTGCTATTGATCTTTAGTAATAGCTGTGCCATAAATTACATGCTGTATAAAGGCAGTTGTATTGAATGTGACCCCTGGATCAGAAGCATTCAATTTGTTACAGCTGAAGGTATTAGAAAACCAATGACGAGTTAAGTTCTGCTCGGTTTAAAATGTATCTTCATTTTATCATAACAATTTCTTTTAATTTTATTCCAACAGGCACCATTAAAAAAGAGACAAAATTAACTCACACAAACACTAATTTGGAAATCTAAAACCTGTCATTTTGTTTCAAACAGAATGACAGACATTATTAATTGTTGAGCACATTTCTAGATAAATATGGCTCATGGCTCCTGCACCAATCGTTGATTTATTTTATTGTGGAATACATTTTGCTCCAGTCCTGTTTATCGAGTCTGCTAGTGTGACAGCAGCGCATTAGAAAAAAGTGGGCACCTGACGTTGACTAAAGAATTTAACATTCCTTTTAAAGCACTTCCAAACATTTAGATGTGTACTTACCTCACTTGTAAACTGCAGTCCAAGTGCTCAGATGCATTAAGATTGCTGAGGGTGACATAACATTTACAACGGCGCCTCCTCTGGGTGACAACTGTCTCACCGATGTGTAGTGTATTGTAGCAGTCTTTTCACAGCTTTGCAGCAGACCCCCTCTCCCCCCGTGCCTCAACACTATTTAAAATATGTGAAAAAGTGCGAGACTAAACATCATGGAACTAAACTCCCTCCTAAGGGCGGCACAAATTATTTCTCGTTATCCGGCCAAATTAGATAAGAACTTTTTTGTTTGTCGATTTTGTTTAGTCTTTCACTGGCGCAGTTGCTACTTAAGTAAACTGCAGTTCTATGATGCAATTATCATTCCTTTCACGGGCACAATAATAAAACTATAGCTGATCGCAACAGGATGCAAACAAATAAACTGCGCTTCACAAGTGCTGAGTGTGCATTAAGGCTGCTGTGGGTCGGATCAGATGTCCACTTGTGTATTTAAAGGAGTAGCGCCGGCATACATCTGATATCGCCACTGTATCTGATATCTCCACTTTTTGCCAATATTAAGTGTCCTAGGTCAGTCGTTAACGCTGATCTCTTGATCAGCTGGATCAAGAGATCTGGAGAGGAAGATAAGAAAAAAAAGGCAAAGACAGTTGCATTAACACCTAGGTGGTTGCTGTAAGTTCATATGCTATTGGCCTCGCTGTGGCTAAGGATGGATGGCTGTCTGTGTCTGCTCATCTAATAGAAACTTTGCTGCATTGATTGGTTAATGTATTGCCTTCAATATATATTATCTGCACATAGCATTTAATATACTGGCGATCAATATATCATAATGTTTATATATGTTCACCTTATAATTTTACAATATCCTCAAACATTTTCCTTTTTTTTTGCTACAGTAACATTACACACATGTCACTGATGTTGACATTTATCATATCATTCATGAACAGCCTTTATCCTCATAACTGCTGCAAAGCAGCATGGACTTGGCTGGACAGTAGTGACATTCAAACACTTCTATGTACTACACGCACACATGTACTTCTACTGCAGTGCAAATACTATTACATGAGGAACTGGCCTTATTGTTTACTACACTGTGGACCTTAACTGTATCTCTGCACGGATGGTGTATAACAATCTTTCTGTCTTTTTTGTGTTAACAGCATCATATCATTTCATTACTTGCTGCTCTGGCCCAACCATTCCTCTGTTAGCTTCAGGGTGTGTGTGGAGGGTGCATACTGTATGGATATTTTTTCTCTGTGTACAGAAGTATACAAGGTACTTTTAAAAAATCGACCATCCATGTAATATTAGCTGCAGTTCCAGTGGTGTTCCAAAGATATTTGTGTATTATTGTTCAACCAACATTGATGTCCCTTCTGTTACATTTTGAGTTGGTGTCGAGAAGCAGGTGGTGCCCAAGTGCAGTACTTCAGAAAGTTTATTCATAGCTAAAAAAAAAAGGATTCAAGAATCAGACAGGAACAAACAGGAATACAAAGGAGTAAAACACTGAGCATAAACATGATGCATGAACAAGAACTAACCACAACATGTCATGGACATCGACAAGGACTGAGTGAGAGAGATAGGAATGTACTGTATATCCCAGGGCACCAGGTGACACCAGTGAGACTAATCAACAAGGGATCACAGGACACGGGTGAGTGTGATGACACTGAGTAACTCAACACAGGCAGGAGGTAAGAGAGACAGACCTCACACTTTCTCTGCAAAACAAAACAAAAACACAGACAATTTAGTTGATTTCACAGAGTCATCTGTTTTTCTGCAGCCAAATTAAACTTTAGCATTTGTGATGCTAATTGTAAAACCAGCACTGAGGGGGGTGGAGGCAGGGAGGGGTGGCCTACAAATGGTGAATTGCATTCAACAACATATTCACTCATACCAAAACATGATTTTTAATTAGTAGTACATGAATTCTTTATTAGTTTGTTACATTTAGCAGCTTTACTCAGCACTACTACTGCGATTCCTGTTGCTGTAAAAACAAACTAAGTACAACAACAATAAAACACACCAGAGGAGGTGTGTTTGTCTTGTCACGGGTCTTGTAAAATGTCAGTGTGTTGTGTCTTATTGCTTTGCGAAACCACTTAACCAAATCTGTCATTTTAGCCTGGTGTTTTTTTTTTTAAAAAGTGGTTTGAGCTGGCCTGTACTCTGAGCTGAGCAAGGCGTTTCTGTCCAGTGCGGCCATCTTAGCTACTTTAACCACAGTGAAGATTGTAAGGTGGTAACGGCAGAGAAATGATGAAAGGGTGACACATGGTAAACACAAAATAATGTTTTGCTGGTAGTACTTGATCCAGGCAAGAAATGTAAAAAGCTCTTTTGAATAGATCTGAAATGACAGTAAAAAAAGCTAAGATTTTCATGAAAATACACACAGTGCAAAATATCCGCTGTTGAAATCGACCATTCATTATTGCTCTGTTATATTTTTACACTTTCTTTTTGTAATATTTTAGTCTACAGTACAGTTGTGTGCTCAATCAGTCAGAAAATTAGATATTAATATAACTAATAAGTTCCATAAAAACAACTACCCCTGATATGTCAGGATGATTGACGGTTTCGTCCTAGTTTGAATGTAGTTCTATTTCTGATGACGACATGATCACTCTTTGACAGCAGGGGTGCCCAATTGGTAGATCGCGGTCTACCAGTAGATCACTGTTAGATCATGAGCAATGTAAGTAAAAATTAAATGTTTAAAAAAAAAAAAAAAAAAAAAGGTGTCATTCTATGTCTAGATTAAATCTACAGCACCAAATCAGCAACCATGTCATATTGAACCCCTTTGTGCCATACAGCCTCATGCTGGTAATCAAAGTACTTCAACCTATCAAGTAAACATACAGTATATTCAGTTTTTATATATAAATATATATTTATTATTATCAATGTCAGTAGGTCATTTTACCGTGATTATTTCAAACTTAGCTGCCAAGCCAAAAAATGTTCCATTTCTGTTACACTAGTCCTGTTTTAGGGTATATTTAGTACAAGAGGGATAAATGACCCCCCGGACTGACTACTAAACATTTGTTCCAGTGAGTTCATTGATTCGTCAACCCTCCCACAGGTAAATAAGTGAATTAGTTCAATGTAATTTGTATATATATATAGTATATATATATATAGACAGACAAGAACACCTAGCTCAGTCTGCTTTATTGCGGAGGCAAGGTGCACTATATATGTTCTGGCATCAGCCCTTTTACACTGTCTTCCCAGCAGCACAGTGCATTTATCTGTTCACTGTTTGTGCCTTCCTGTCCTTCAGTCCCCTGAGAAGTAAATCATTCCTCTCCTGCTGTGACAGCACGGTTCCAATGTCTGTCACTTGCCCAGGCCAGGCTGGGGCCACACACATCCAGAACGCAGGAACAAGCAATCAAATTCCACATACAGCCACATCCTCCTGCGCACACACAAAGGGATTCTCTCCCACTCAAGGGCAGAGCACTGACACCTCATCATGATCTAAATGAAGCAGGAGTGGTGGAGAGAGTAGGAAGAAAGGAAAAGAAATACAGATACACAGAGACTTTATAAAAAAACCCACACACACAATGTCTGTGGCGTATAAAATATAACGGTTTAATTCTTTCCACCGATTATGCTGTGGATCTGCATCAACATCTGTTTTAGTCCATGCTTAGGTTTAGTTAATTAGAATATCATTTTCCGCCTGCTGTAATGATTTCTGCTTTGTTAATGCAGAAATGTGGGATTGATTTTATTAAAGAGATCTAAAATAGAGCTACATTAAGAGAAGGGCTGTAATAAAGCACGCCTGCATCGTGTGTGTATTTGAGGCAGCCAACTAAACGGTAGTCAGTCGATTACGTTCTCGCTAAGGTCTCAATTTCACATCACCCTGTGCTCTTTACATCACACATCTTCTTTATTTCACTGGGATTACACTCACACCCCCTCTACTTCTTCACACCTTTAAATTAGATTTCTTTGTTGTTGCTTTATCACCAATCTTTATCTGGAAAAAAAAAAACCTGTTCTGCATATGCGTTTGTCAATATCAATAACAACAAACGTGCCTGATGTGCACCAGCTGTTTGGAAAGCTAATATTTTGATGCTTCACCGCCGTTTGCATGAATAAGTCATGCACTCAGATAACCTTTAATTATAAAGTGAGGAGATTCAGTTGTAAATAAATTAGAACTGGTCGTTCAATCTGTTCATGTTCACAAAAAAGCAACGACAGAAACAGTTGAAGAAGAGAGGATGAACGAGAGAGGCACAATGAAATTTAGGTTTGAGAAAGTATAAATAAAAACAGCTGTTATTGATAAATGGAGATAATGGGAAAAGATGCTTCTCCTATGTCGTCGAGGCCACAGTGACCGAGAAGTGATAACGGCTAGTTCCCTTCTAAGCGTAAGTATTTCACAAAACTGCAAAGTTGTCGTTTGACATAAAATAGAGAGGGATTTGTAAAATCAGTAGTTGGCCACATGCCAAATTGAAGCTAATGCTATCAGGCAAATCGACTGCGACAGTGCAAACTGACAGCTAACATCGGCGTGGCTCTTGTAACAAGTCTGATGCCCCTTTTAATACTGTGGGAAAATGCAATCTGCTTTAACATATGGCGTTTGGATAATGATCTATTCCATCACTGCCCTTTCCATTTCAGCTGGTGTTTCTTTCAGCACGTGCTGTTTTCACTGTGATCAGACTGAGTGCAAGTGCAATGTTCAGATGAGCCACTGGTAGCTTTGAAATAAAAAAAAAACAAAAAAAAAAAAACAAGGTTCTGGTCAAAGATCCAACCTCTTGGGCCTGGAGTTGACATGTCATAATTTCATGCTTTTATAGTAAAAGTCAAATTGGATGAACACGGTCAATCTTTTGTCAGGGAGGATAAGGGAGGAACACGGTCAATCTTTTGTCAGGGAGGGTAAGAGTGGAGTGAAGACTGGGAACAGATTACCAGTTCTTTAATGGCAGCCCATCATCACAGTGGGGCTTAGACCAACAGGACATGTAGTGACTCTTCAAAATGAGAACACAGTGTACTGAGTGAGTGCGTTTGTAGCTGAGTTCTATTGTCTGGTGTGTGTGTGCCTCTGTACAGTACGTGTGTGCATGTGCGCATGCCTGTTTTTCCTAAAGAAATGAAAGTCCATCCTCTTATCTCCATCCATTATGTTTTCCTTTTCATGCATATATTTTGCTGCATCAACAACAACATTTGAGTTACACAATAATATGACAATTGTGTTGTATAAAACTGGCTCCCGGACTCCTACGTTGATAAAACCTATTAACACACGAAAAAGGTAATTCCTGCGTTGACCTCTGTTGACCCTCGTCTGGCCTCTCCTGCAGGGGTGCTTGGCTTTTATGGAATAGTGTGGGAGTTAGAAATCCATTCAGATATCAACAAAGTTTGACGTGAAAGAGTTGTAAGCTTACACACATCCTGAGCCATGTTTGCTTTGACATGGGCTTTATATTGTACTCAAACATTACTCTGAAGAGTGTGTGACACTTTCATCAGTTAACTGAACTGAAGTTGATGGGCATCAGAACGTTGATGTTGGTACTTTAGGTCTGACACATTTCTCTGTTGTTAGGGGTGACTCGATACAACGTTTTCATGTTCAGTATCAGTACTGCAACGCTGAGAATATGCCGATACCGATATCAATCCGATACCTTCTTTTCTCCTCCAACATGCTGTGTTCAGGGCGTGTTGTGCATGGTTAAGTTGAGCATTTGGTCTAAAGGGGCTATGGTTGTTTTTTTCTTTTGATGTTTGTTCCTGACATTTTGACCTAAGTGTCAGATCGATCCCTATCTGTTACTATGTGAGACTGATTATACTTTTTTAGAAAATCTCCAAGAATGTGCATGCATTCTATTTGGTTTTTTATTTCTATTGCTATGGTTTTCAAATGTTCTGTACTAAAACCTTGATTTCACAGTATTCTCGAATCAGATTCAATGTCAAAGACCACTGAAACTTTTTTTTTTTTTAAATCATACAGTGCTAATGTTGTGAGCAGAGCTGGACCGATCATGATAGAGAAGAAGGCACACATGTATATACATCTGCCAGGCTCACAGACTGATGGCACCCTTGCAGATTTGCAATATGTTCCTAAGCTCATATTTCTTCCCTGTTTGTCATGTGGTTCATCATAAAGACACAAGTGTGGGATGGAGCTAATTACATTTCATGCATGAGCCAAATGTCTGTTACTACGCCCATGCAGTGGTATCCTCATTACATTTAATTCAAAATGTGAATTATGAGGAACATTTTCTACCACACTGGACGGATACAAAGCAGATGGCGTGACAAATACGTCCTCTGCTCAGAACAAAGATGTACATTTGACAGTCCGACCTATAAACGGTGTATTAGAAGATATATGGCAATATAGTTCAAAGACTGAAGACAAGGAAGTAGACTTTCTTTATCTCTTTCTTCTGTGCGTTTTACTTTTACATAATTCCTCTGCTGGACTTAGGCTGCTGTGAATTACTTGAGACTTTCTGAAGCATTTGAAGGAAAAGGAAGGGTTCCGGTCCCTTAGTCAGAGGTAGACTAACATGTAGGTTACTTAGAAGCCTGTGATACTCCAGCCAGTCTATAGTTGCTACAAAGCCTTAACAAAGTACAGAAAAAAAGAAAATTGTATTTTCTGAAAGAAACTTCTAAAATCAACAAACAAGAAAATGTTAGTCTCTTCATATTTTAATATTTTTCAAGGTCAAAACAATTGGTTTGCTTAAATTTGCTGTTGTGTAACCAAACACAGACACACACACATACTATGGTCCTTATAAAGGACAGACTAGCTCAGTAAGGAGAAAAAAGACCTTGACTTCACTGTGGAAGAGCTGCCATTAAACAGTCGTTTGTCGAACTACTGTTTTCAAAATTGCTCTGGAAATGTCTGGGGACAGATATGTCCTGCAGGAGTGCTTTAGGACAGAAGGGGACGGGGTCAGATATCATCACCTGGTCTGAGGTAACACCAAATTCTGGTTTTTACAATTGCAATTGATGTTTACAGTTGTAAAAAAGGAAAAAAAGAAAATAATAATAATCAGATGTCTATTTTATCTTTTAAGTAAAGAAGTTAAATAATAATAAAAAAAGAATTGGCTAAGACTACTATAAGTTGGTGAACGTTTTCTGCTCAGGGCGACAGCGGCTCATACTGCTGATAGTGCTGCACCTTTCAGTCCGTTAGCATGGCAAGTCGGCATTGCTGCTTGAGTAAC
>NC_024315.1:15437228-15469365 GCF_000523025.1 Cynoglossus semilaevis
TGACAGCTCAGAAACCCCTTAATAATTTTTTCTCTGTCTTGTCTTCACACTGGCTGACAAGAGCTCGGCAGCTTGGGTGTGACAAACACTGCCGCAGCATGGCCTTGGTCTTAATTGGACTCATGGCTTTTTATCGATCTGTATTAGAGGTCTGATTATTCTAATTAAAAAAATGTCGCACCTAACATCAGGAATTGGGATTTTCAAGGGCCCACAGTCAAATGACAGTGTAATCAAATTAGGATTGTTGCCCGTGGTCAACAAGTAATTTAGGCCGAGGAAGGTGATCTGTTTTATGTTCCAGTGTCTGCTAAAATCCTGGTCTTTTTTGAAGCTGGGATCTGGGTCTGGTTATTAAAGGAGGTTTGTGCCTCAGCTGCTAATTTTCCTGAGAGCATATCCAGAGGAACATAGTGTATCTGACCAATGAGAAGATGATTGTGAACATGCTGTCTCCTCTTGTGGGACAGTTTTAGAACCCCCCTACATCCTTGGGGAGGGGAGCTCAGTGGAAAGGAAAGCAACCTTAAACATCAGTGAGAAGGTTTTAAATGTCTGGTCTCTGGCTGAAATAGCACAGTTGATGCTGACACAGTTCTCATCCCTCAGAGGACGTTGGCCGTCCCTGTACAAAACTCCCATTCAAAAACTCGGGACTCTCAGGAGGACTGTACTAATGCCAATTTCACTAACCTCAATCTGACCAAAGTAATGACATTGTACATTGAAGCAGTCACTGCAACATTCATTCTCCCAGTGTTCCAGTTTAATGAGCATTTTGGTCTGAGATACTGTATCATTCTGTCTGAGTATTGATGGTCCTGACCTTTTGACCTAGAGGCCCAACTCTTCCAGTTCAAAGTGACCCCAGGCCCGTTCAAATCTTAACACTGTAGTGGTTTAACTAATTGATCTCACTCTTGGTTTGATTTGTATTCAATAAATAAATCAAATCCACTCACGGTTACAGTAAACGGAGCAGATCTTCTCCAGCTGTAGCGTATTTTCTTTTCTCCTGAAAATTTCCTGCATCTTCCCCATTAGCATTGGATGTTTGGTTTCTAGATGCCTCATTCATTTTGAGTTAGACCCCACTCTACATACTGGGCTCCAGGCTGTGCCAGGTCGCCCCCATTTGGAAAGCAGTGGTTCTTTTATGCATCTTGATTGTACTATTAAAAAACCTACTATAAAATGTACATATTTCTACACCTTTAACTGCACAAAATTGGAAGAGAAACACAATCTTTATAATTTAAATAATATAAATGTAAATAATGTAAATAACAATCACTACATTTTTTCAAATACAGTAGTTTTAGGATTTGCTCATTTCGTTCCTTTTTGGAAGAGCTACTTTAATGTGTTATATAAAACATAATTCTGTATTAGGTGGGTAGCTGACAGTTTTGTTGCCGATTTGCGAGTCTTATAATCACTGTGTTACACTCAATTTCCATAATGCTAAGGCTGAAACTGATTAAAAATATGATGTATTAATGTTCGTAAATTAAGACAGGGAGCTCTGATGGTAGACATCAACGCTTGAGTAACTTCATTAATATACACATGAAGTACATACTGTACCTGTATAAGTCTGTGTGTGTGTGTGCGCGTGTGTGTAGGTGGTCAGACTGTGAGAAACAGTGTCATTTCGTTGCCATGGAGAGCAGTACTGACCATAGGGGGTGGAAGAAAAAGGTAAAAGAGCATATGGGTGAGAGGACTACGGTATATGGTGGGGATTGTCAGATATGGTGTCAAAATCCAACAGTATTGTTGCATTTGAACTTTGGTTTTTGAATGATGTGAAGTTAAGTGCCTGCTAAAATACTATTAGGAACACAGGGAATGAACCCAAAGTGGTTGCTTAGTTTAACAACAGGGGATTTCTGTTTTGTAACCCGTAATATATTATGAAATTGCTTTATGATGTGTATAATAAGTGTTATTTAAAGACTTAATGGTGTGTTCATTTTCTGTAATGGAGAAAATTGGTTTTGTGAGGCATGGTATGCATTAGAAATGTCCAAAATCTGTATTTTGGACAACACAGCTAAGTTTTTCTACACCTTGATATTCCAGCTAATCTGACAGAAGTGTCACCTAGAGATGCACTGGTTTTACATAATGACTAGCGACCAGCCAGTCCGCACACACCTCGCCAGTTTTGAGGCCGAATTTGCCTTGCTGTGTAGGAGAACTTGGAAGTACGCTAACACACTCAGCAGCTGGAGCTAACATGTCGTTAGCTTGGAAGTACTCTACAGTGAACCAAGAAGAGCTCTGAGCTTGTTAATCATCCTCTATGAAACAGTCAGGTTCACTGAGTGAGAATCACTGTGTAGCTGTTCAGAATGGCAAACAAACTGCTCTGAACAACTCTTTTTGTATATGTTGCCAATTGAAGGAGGTCAAACATACCATCACGTCGGAAATGGGAATCAGCCATAAAGATTGCACTAGTAAACAGTAAATAAATATCTAATGTCTGTTGTTAAGGAAACGGCACAGACTTGAATTGTTGTCAGGCAAAATAGTTCTCCTCTGTTGAGTAACTCAGTGTCTGCCCTTAGTCCTCAACCCCTATGTTTCTTTTCATTAATCTACTGTATTTTTATCAACCTCCCACATGCAGTATATTTATATGTGAAGTTATTATCATAGTTTTTTTTTAAGAATCTTACATATAGATGTGGAAAGAAATGTCTGAACGTATGCGTGTGTGTGAAGAGGTAAGAGCCAAGAAAGTGTCAAAGCCTGAGAGGTCTGACTTTTCTTGCTCTGGATCAATGAACACGCACACGCACACACACACAAATGTGTCCCATACTGCCAGCAGACATCAGTGTGTGTGGGTGTGTGTTTGTGTATGTGCGTCTGTCTGTCTTTGTCACGTGACTGTTGAGCTATGTGGTCTGCGGGCTGCAGGAGTAATCCGTGCTCTGGGCTGGAGAACAGAGTGGGAGGGTGGTCACCATGTGGATCGATATGTCAGCTGTGCGTCGTTGTTCTCTGTCTCCTCTCCTTTCTCTGTCACTGCTGCCTCATTCCACCTCTCCCCTCTCCATTACCATTCTTCCGTTGGTGCTTCCCACCTACTCCCTCATTTGAATTCTAACTTTCTCATTACACATTCCCTGTCTTTCTAGTCTCCTTTCATTTTTCAAATCTCACCCTCTGTAAATCACACCCTCACCCCATCACGCCTTTTTCCAACTTAACTTATCTTTCTCTGTGCCTGCTCTTTTCCCAGCTATTCCTCTCTCAAGGCTACTAACTATTCCCTAAATCTTCGTCCTACCTTATAAATCACTGCCCGCGTCACCTCTTGTCATCCGTCATCTTTCTCGTTCCCTCTTTCAACAGAGATAGTAAGTTGCCTGGTTTCAGTTTTATCACTTCACTCGGGAATCTGTCAGGAAAAATCATTGTTTTATCAAAAAAAAAAAAACAAATAAAATGGAGTGTTGGTCAATATGAATGTTTTATGGTGTACAGTGTTTTATAGGGACTGATTTCATAGGGCAGTTTTGCAGGAAAATTATGTCGTTTTATATTCATATATTCTTCTCCGTCTCTTAAAGTCTTGTCCTCCTCTTTGTCCTCCCATATTCTGGTCATATGTCCTATTTTATCCGTTGCAAGTTCAGGACCCACTAGCGCCCCCTGACGGCCTCCACTTGGAAAACCACTGGTCTATATGACTAACTCTACTGTGTCTTTATGAGCGTGACCAATCAAGAGTAAAGTGATTGGAACTCAAAGGTTGACATTTTAGTTTCGCCTTCACATGCTCCGTCCTTACATCACTCACCAGATTCTGCCCTGAAATGGAAGTACTTTGATAAAAACATCAAAAAAGAAAGGATGTTTGATCAGAGAAATTATTTGCATGAGACATGACAGCCCAAATCATTGGCGAATGCTACACACAGACATGCTTGCCACTCACAAGAATAAGTGAAATATACCGACACACACTTTTCCATCTTCTCTTAGTGGGCGGAGATTCTGTGGTAGCCTGAGGTCATTTCTCTCTTTTAACACCATGCTCTCTTTAAATTCCACTTTTATTTGAGCATATTGAGCATACATACATAAGTGTGGTCCGTGCTCAAACCCTCATTGACATACCTGTGTGTCAGCGGTTCACAGATGACTGTGAGTATTTGTCTGGAAGTCTTGATACTCATCTGTTTCATCTTCCATCCCACGCATCTGCTTTTTCTCTTCTTTTGCTTTTGCCTATCCTTGGGGACAGAGTTCCACCTTCATTTGTTTAATTATGCGCTTTTAATTCCAAAAAGCCCCGAGCAACGTCTTCTGAGTTTATTAGTCTCACTCAAATGTGAAAACTACTTGATGAAATTATAATAAATATATTTTTTTAAGTGTGTCCCTGTTTAATCTGTGCCTTTGTCAGGCACTCAACAACTCTGAGTCCTTACACCCAATGAAAAGAGATTTATGCACAAAAGCAAAACAGACTATCCTTTATTTTGGCCAGTTTAATCGATATTCTTCTCATGTCTGGTACGAAAGATCTTCCACTTGTGTCAGGTACTTTCCAGTTACCAACCAGAGCATCTCACCTCCAACTTAAAGGCATAACTCTTGAAAAAAACAAAACAAGCAGAGCTCACTTTTCAGTCAGCTAGCAGTGGTGGTTCCTATATTGTATATAATATACTTATGAAGATAGCTTATAACAGGGGACCTAGGTTTATGACATCCTCGACCTTCATCGTTTCATGGTTATGTTGCGACCCTCTGTGTATACATTTCTTAAGCAAGTCTCAGGTGTTGTGTTTCACCGTTGCTGTCTGTCCAGCGTTTGGCTGGAGTTGCCTTCTGCTCCTAAAACCTCTGACAAATAAAAGCTTGCACAGTAGGTACAGAACAAATACTACTTGTTTTTAACACAGTAGGTACAGAACAAATACTACTTTTCTAAATTTTTTTTTAAGCTGGCTGGAAGTTTGTATCTTGGTATTTTTTTGTTTGTTTTTGTTTTTATATTTATTTTTTATAGTTTTTAAGACATTAGCCTTTAGTTAGCTGCGTGCTGCTCCATTATGTAGTGTTTACGGTGTAAGCTTCTCACGAACAAAGAACACTTCTCGGTAACACAACAAGATGTGATTGGACATTTTCTAGCTCAACCCGTTCCAAACACTGGGAGTGTGCGTCTCTCTGCTAATTCTAAGTAGGACACGTTGTTTGGAGCATAGCGAAAGAGATCTTATTCATTTTCATCCAGTGTACTGCTTAAGCCTGACACCAAAATACAGCCCAACTTGACATTCATTAGGGAGCGTTAAGATGACAAGGCTGATTCTGCATCCTCTCTGGCCTTCACCCGACAAAGACAGCTGAGAATGTGGGGTATAAAAGGACACGAGGGAACGTGTAATATGGCTGCTGACTAAGATTTTTGGAAATAATGAGCTGTGGTGGAAAACACAATGTTTTTCGGCAGTAGTATTTCAGGGGGTATGCACAGTTTTTATGCAGTGCTTACTTTAAAATTAGCCAATCAAACTGCATGTCAGCATGCCTTTGTTTTCTCACAAACCTCAAGCTCATTCAGTCTCAGGACTTTAATAACAACGGGATCAGTTGGTTTGTAAAAAAATAGGCTTAAGCGTGTCAGCTGGGTGTGATTTCCCAGGTAATAAGGACAGATAATTATAAATAAAAAAAATCTATTTCTCATTAAAACGATGCCTCTGTGTACTGGGAGGAAGTATTACCTTACTGTGGGGACAAAACATAGTTGGGAATCAGGTGAAGAAACTAATCAGGACGGACACTGTAAAGACCAGTTAGTACACCCAAACAGCCACACAAGCTTCTTAGTATTTACTTTCAAAATAACCACCCTCATCTGGTTCACCATATTTATTGTGCATGTTCATCTTTGTAAGATCTTTGTTTGAAATTGATCACTCATTCTAAATTCTATGGCTAAAGATACATGACTTATATCAAGTTGAGTTGAAATTAAAAATATTCTTTTTTTTATGGTTTAATCACTAGGCTAAAAACCACCCAGGCAGAAATTCAAATCCATGTGTTGTGTAGCTTTACCATACAACACCACTAATTTAGAGTTTACATATTTTACCAAAAAAATAAAAAAATCATCCTAATGTACTCTCCTATCTGATTAAAAACTCAATGTTTTTTTTAAAATTTATATTAATGACAATACAATTGTTTATCAGATGATTTGTGTTGATTGGTGAAAAAACTGTTAAAATCCAAGTAACACACATGCAGTACATTTGGAGTTTTCCTGTAACAATGTCCATGCGAGGGATCAGAACCACAAACTCCAGCAGTTTTCCTGTAACAATGTCCATGCGAGTGATCAGAACCACAAACTCCAGCTAATAATGGCAGAACTCTGCATCTGTGTTTTACAGTTTACTCCATGTCCACGTTCCCTTGGGACCACAATTACAGAAGAACAAAAACATACCAATTAGTTATAAACAAATGTTGCTGTGTCCCTTTTTAAATCAGCATTCCCACACTGTGTTCATTATAGTTTAGAGTATTGTTTGTACAAACAGGTAAACTACCATGAAAACACGATTGGTTTCTCATTCTGAAACTGGAGATTAACTTTAGTGACTTCAGCTGGACTTAAGTGGAGTCCCACTTTCCGTCTCAGGCAGACAATATCCTGCCATTCCCAGACTCCATCAACTGCTTTTCAACTTTCCTCTCTCACATCTTCTTGTCTGCCTGCCAGGCTGGAAGAATGAGCATTGGACATGGGCAAATGCCTTGACCTCCTCTAGGCACTCAGGCACACAATTCAAAAACAAGAAGACAGAGAGGGAGAGAGAGAGAGGGAGGGAGAGAGAGAGAGAGGGGGAGAGAGAGAGAGGGGGGGGGAGAGAGAGAGAGAGAGAGAGAGGCTCTTTGCTATCCATTAAACCACACTTTTGAAAGCACCTTGACTCTGATCTTTGTTCCAACCCTCTAAAGTCTTTGTACAACGGAGTGGAACTGTTCTTGGATCAACACCCCTAACAAACAGCTGGAGCGTTAATCACACGATGACATATTCAACATGTTTTTCTTTTTGTTCGTACATCAACTCTCTGTGGCAGTGATTCAGAGATAATGACTGCGTTCTGAAATTACGCTAATGGCATTTGTCTCGTTCAAATATCTTTGACCTGTCTTCATAACAGTCTCTGGGTGTTATTCAGTATTTAAATGTTCTTCATTGGACAGCTTTAATAGTACTTGTTTTTGAAAAAGAGACTTTTAAAAAACGAGCAGATAATGAGGCAAAGCATTAAAAAAAAAAAAAACAGTAGCACACACAAAACAGCCAAGACTTCTTAAAATGGATAATATTAATAATATATTCATTCATACAGCCCACAGAGATGTGGTGGCAGCTAACATTTTCTCTGCAATATTTGGGATGTTTTTGTAGAGTACATGTGGGGATACTTGCCCATTCACATAAAGGAGTATACTGGAGGTGAAACAAGGTGAGAAGGCCTGGACTTTACTTCAACAAAGAAATCATTCCAGCGGTGTTTATTGGGTTCCAAGTTCAGCAGTCTGTGTTAGATGTCTGAAATTGTTCACATCAATACAGTTCCCCCTTACTGGACCTGGACCACACAGACAATGATCAATTTCAACACAATAGAATTCAATACTTCAATGCAGAATTAAGGATGTCTCAATACTACTTTTTCATGTCGAATACCGATACTGCAACTTGGAGTATCCTCTACCGATATCAGTTTGATACCATTTGGGTTTGGGTATCAGAATTGGATATATATATATATGCCATCACTACATAGTCTGCCACACTCATCCGATTACCTCAAATAACCTGAATGTTTAATCTCCAGTTTGAACAGACAGCCCCATAATTAAAGACAGTTGGAATGTGGTTTGTAGAATTAGTTTGTACTGGATTTAGATTAAATTTGTTGTGAATAAAACAATTATATTAACAGGTTAATTTTGTCCATTCACAAACGTCAGTTATGATCTTGTGTCCTATTTGTCCTTTCTCTGAATAGTTAGCGCGTAGCTCAGTTACCAGTGGACCAAGTAGACGGAGCAAGTCAAACCATTCCACCAAATCAGCCGGACTGGAAGAGCTGTGGGAGCAATTATAGATAGTGCCAATTTAGTGTGGAGTATTCTACACCTTCACCGCTGACAGAACGAGGGGAAAGATTGATAGTAATTCAATATGGGAGACCGGCTGTCACATTTTAAAAAGTAAGAATATAGAAGGACGACGAAAAGATCACCTTATAAAACGACATGAAATAATGACTTTATATGTCTGAGAACTGGGCAGAGAAGTATTGGCAAAGTTTAGCAGAGCTAGGTTTGAACAAAGAAACCCACCTTTGCCTCTAAATGATAAGCTGCGACCACTGTCGCAATTTGAACATTTTAGTAAAACTTGAGGTTTTCATACAAAATATGAAAAATATCTAATAATAATAATAATAATAATAATCTTATTACCTTCTGAGTTGGTCAATACTGAAAATACTGTTGCGCTATGCTAATTTAGCATATGTTAATAGAGCATCCTAATTTGTGATGTGAAATGTCAGATGTCATCTCGGTTGTCAACAGCTGAATTTTTTGTCAACATTTTTATGCTTTTGCAAAGGCAACTGAAACTACCTTTGGGCCACATCCTGCCAGTTGAAAATCACAGCCTAGGGAGTACGATTAATGCCTAAAAAAATATGTTATTGTCAGGGATTGTATTACATATATTAAAGTGTTGGTTATCCATTTATCTAGACACACACCTGGTCCAGCACTGTCTCTGGTCTAAGACAAAAAGGACAAACCAGTAGATATATATTCACACCTTTTCTTTATGTGTCTTGAGAAGACATGGTCCTGAAGAAGACTCTGGTGAGTCATAGAGGGACTTTCTTGTGCTATTCACACTCTCCTGGTGATCATTGTTTGTATTGATGAGTGCAATGAGTCTCAGTACATCAGTGAGATCTCCAGTAAGAACTCCTCTATTGATTTCACGAGGCCTAGATGAGAGTGTTGCTGTAAAGGAGCCAGAAAAAAAAGAACAAGATGGCAAAAAGATAGTCCAGAGGTTGGACACAGCAGTGGTTAAAGTGAAGTCTTTTCTACCTCTGGTTCTTCCTCTGTCACTTTCAAGTTCAAATGGAATTGAATGATGATTCCATGATTGCATGGAGGAGGGAGATGATATGATGAGAGTGAAGACAGAGGCAGTAATGCTCCATTTATAATTAACTTCAGTAGGTAGTATGAGCCCTTTGGACGCAGTCAGAATCAAACTAGTAGTTTGTTGAAATATTCATTATTTATTAGTTGTTTACTGTGAATAAACAGATGTTAAATAAATTCTACAAATTGACATATTTGATTAAATTTGAAATATTGGAAATCATCCATTTGTCAGTGATGGGACTGGGCAGTGGTTTGCAATAACACAATTTTATGTACAAATTGATAAGTAATCAATGCAAAAAAATTGATTGCGATTTGAAACTTTAAAAAAAACTGATTTAAATATCGCTTAAGAGCTTGGAATCTTGCCTGTTAAACTGTGCTTGCTTGGGTTGAGCATCGTTAGGCATTTCAACCAGTGAGAGCCAGATTGATACAGCAGTCGAATGAGCAGAAAAAGAGAAAAATAAACGGAGAGAATGGTTCTTAAACCGATATTTTGAAAATCTCTTTCAAGTTGCGAAGTTTTTACGATCAAGGTTATTTATTAACTACTGATGAGTTGAATGTACTTATCAGTGGAGTACTGTACTTCAAATCTGAAGTACTCTCAGTCAAACCTAATATCGCTTAAATGCAGTGCCATTTGATAAATCTTTCGTCATTTTGTGCTAATTATGTTTAATATGCTAAACAGCAAAGACTGTATTTTGACTGTGCTGTGAGCAGTGAAAGTTGGATAATTATGATGAGGGTTTTTGAAGTGTGAAAAGAAGTGGGAACCGTGGCTGGTTTATTATAAACAGAAATTAAAAAAAAAAAAAAAAAAAAACGGAGCATAAAGCAATTAGGTCACAAGTAGCAGGACTGTAAATCTACTGTAGTCCGGTGGTTATTTAGCTGATGGTGGGCATTGGCTGTTCAGATGGTTTATTGATGGCAAAGATGAAGGAACAGATGGTGAAGGAAGGAAACACAGGTAGAAAAACAACAGCAGTCTCAGCCACAGCTCAACAACAGGACTGTAAAGTAACTGACTCTTCATTTTGATGCGTTGCGCTTAATTGTGCTTTACTGTTCAATGAGCGTGATAGCAATCCTGCTCCCACAGACATTTGAAACTTATTTAATACATCAGCTAAAGGAAACGTTGATGTACAAAGAGAAAGCTGATTGCCTTTCATTTTCGCTTAATCTGGAACTATTGTTCAGGAAGCAGTTTTGTTGATTAATTTTTTAAATGCGTATGCAAATTCAGAGATGAAGTGAAGGCATCACAGTTCTGCGTCTGCTGCAGTGTGCATAAAAAAAGAAAGAAAAAAAGATTGCAATTATTTCTACTTGATTGTGCACAAAGTACAAGACCACATTCAGCTAAAGTCATACTGTTAGGCACCAGCCTGGAAGCAACAATAACACACACCCTAGGCTTTAGTTGTGCTCTGTTATGGTGACTGATCCAATAACACTTGTTTAACAGCTTGACCACAGAGTCATCGTATCCAGGATCAGATTCTATTAGGTTTAATGTGATTGCTAATTATTCACGGCCGTCAATGCCTCACTGGTTACACCTCGACAAATTCACCCTCGACAGTGTTTCAGGGAGTAAACAGCTTTTATTATTGTGTCTCCTCATATGCGAGGATTACAGCGCATTGATGACACTTTATCCTCCATGAATATTTAATCGCAACTTTGTAGAAAATAGAACAGCAACTGTTCGCAAATGGCTCCGGCAACTTTTTTTTCCCAGCGACATTTTTTGCTGACCGTCTGGTTTTCTGCCGCATGGTTGTGATTCAGCAGTCGCATCTATTATAAATAACTTTGTCGTTACTGGACATCTGTCAGCATCAGAGGAGCTAATACTTCCCAAAACATTTCAATTATTAATGCGGCTCCATGACATCCATGTGTTCTTAATATTGACATCCAGGGAGGTAGCATTGCACCAAACAAAAACTGCATCACAGCGTTTTATTCTTTATTATTGGATGATTTTTCAGCAACGTGACAAAAACACACATCTGCGGCAGAGCTGTAAATGTGTTGAGCACACACAAAAAAAAATTAGAGCATTTAATGTTTTATACCAACACCAAATGATGACAAAAGTAGTTTCGCTCAAGACCTTTATTGTTTAGCTCATGGCCTGTAGGGAGCAGCAGTAAGTGTTAGGAAATTACACGTATACTGTACTGTAAAATGTAGCGTGTCGCAATAACCCACCATGAAATACTCAACTGTGGGTGAACTCCTGATTGTCAGTGTTGGGTGAAATAATGGAGGAAGGAAACATGGGTAACAGGAAATGGAGAAGTTCATATGTCAGAGTAGGGAGAACAGAATGCAGAACCTCAGAACACTGGCTGTTAGATCGTACTGTGTCCTTGTGGCTGTGTGAAAGAGCAGAGACAAAAAAACAAAAAATGTAAATACTGATAAGGTTGTTTCCATTCTGGCAGCTGTTTTGGGTTCATTTGTCTGAAATGTTTGAAGCTTTGGGTTACGTCCAGTTTCATCCACTTTAGTTTTATAATTTATGGGGACAATGTCATACCTTGATGTTAAACCTAAAAATCTGTTTCCTAACAAAACAAGGACACAGTTGATTCTAATTAGGAGGAAGTTAGTCAGAAGGTCGCCTGAATGGAGTTAGTGAAGTACTCACAAACATATTTGATGGAATACATTTGACTGTTAGTGTCGTGCATGTCTATGTAATGGATATAAATGGGTTTTTTTCTTTCAGTCTGTTGTTTTTGTTTTTTGTAGACCATCAAACTATTCTCTTTCAGCTTGAATGTTGGAGTTTAATACATTTTTTTTTTTAGAATTCTCCTAGGAGGCGCTCCTGGAGACCTTCACTGTCCGAGGCTCAGGCAGTCAGAGGATGAATGACCCAGTGAAGTATCCATGAGCTGACAGTTTGATAATTACATGCCAATCTTACACACACTCAGTCAGTCATCCACACACGCACAAACACACACCAACCAAACACACACACGCACATATATTGACAATTGACACATTTCTGTATTAAATCCTTCAATCTCACATCTTCTCTGGCTACATTCCTAACTACACTGCAGGGGGTGCTGTTTATTTCACACCTAGGCCTTCATTGGCGTCCTGCCTGAACAAACCCACATCCCAATAACAGCATCATGGCTATAGAAACCACCAGTAAAACAAGTCACCAAAAAGCATTATTAATAGCATAATACAATATTATTAAAAAGTGTTTTAAAATCAAAATATGTTTTACTCACCGAAACTTCTTATTAAAAAGTGTTTTAAAATCAAAATGTGTTAGTTAAAATTAGTTGTACACATATCCATCCTCCTCTCTTTCCTTTAGATGAGTTCAATGACTCACAGATTATCCTTGTGTCAGATTCTCACTTCAGCAAATGAAAATGGGTTTTAACTACCAACATATTCGGAGGAATCTAAAGCGTCTTTGCGTTTTCACCTGACTTTTTCCCTGTCAAAATTAAAATTGTTCCCACAGCTTGAAACAACACTTGTTACTCTACACCTGCTCAAGGCTAGGTCGGTACTTCATGGTGGCTGTAAAGGACATATTAGCTGCGGCTTGTGAGTGTGAGCCTCCTCTAATGTTCTGCGACACAACGCATGCACAAAATGATCAGCTGCAAAACTGCAGACCGCCAGGTCACGAGTCAGCGCCGGATATGCTAAAAACAGGCCAATTCCGATGACAGGCCGGTCGATCAGTGAACTCTGTTTATTTTGCTCCAACAGCAAATGTCGAACTAATGAACAGTCAAGATATTTTTAACACAAATCCTTATTTGGCATGTGGTATGGACAGTGTTTCCCAGAAACCAAAGTGTTCTGTAGCTGTGGGCTGGCTCAGAGCCTTGTTTCTGGTTGGAATCCCAGACTCAGGAGTTTACGTCATTGCTCTTCACTTCTTTAGTTCTTCTGTGTCAGATGTAGTTCTTAGCGACACTGTATGTATGTTTGTTTACTGCAGTATAACAGTGGCTGTGGTTTCTCCACATTCCCAAACTCTGCTTGTACAAACTTTTTACACGCTCCATCAGAAGCCGTTATTGGATCACTCTCCAGTGGTCCAAATAAAAACCAATGCAGGCACCGGTTCCTGTCAATATGAGGGCTTCTAGCTAAAAACACAAACAAATAACATGTAAAAACCAGGATCATTAGTAATTAACAGAAGCAGAGAATTGTTTCTCCAGACCAGTGTTTCCCAAACCTTTTTTCTGGGGACCCATATTTTAAAAGTCATAAACCTTCATGACCCAAGTCAATAGACATTATTCGTAAACTCCTGGGAAACATGAGGCTAGACGACCCCCCCGCCCAAAAAAACAAAACTCTTGCGACCCAGTCTTTGGGAAACAATGCACTAGACTTCTTTGATGCTTAATGAGCAATAATACTATTTAGGTTGGAGTGTGTAAAAATAAAGTCATGCCATTTGTTACCAGTAATATGTTATGAATATGGGTTTCATTGGGTTAGAAAAATCACACAAAGTACCGACTTGGATATCGGAAAAAAGTGTCCCTTTTTTGTTTATATTTACTGCAATACTTACTGTAGTTGATCAGAATTTCCAGTGCGGTCCAGCACTATTGAATACTGCACACTTCTTACAATACCGCGACTCTTGGCTCAGTTTCTAACTCTGTCCCCTGTTGATACTTTTCACTGTGTTTGTTTTGCTTTTTTTTCTATTTTTTCCTGGCAGATGAGACTGAGTACCAACAGTCCACTGCTGTGATTGGTGATTTCCTGTCTGATGCTTAGCCAATAGAGTGTCAGTGTCCCATTAAGAGGTTATCTCATTCATCACTACCAAACTTATTCAACCCGAGGCCCCTTCATGACTTTATTGATGCACCACTCTTCAGAAGCCCGTTGCCCCCCGCCCCCTTGTGACTAAGGGGAATACACATGATTGGTTGTCCCAGAGGTGAACGTGGACATCCATTGGCTGTCATGATGAATGTGTCGTGTCTCAGGAAAACAAATGACGGCCACACCTGTCACTTCACCCTCATTCGATTTTTTTTTTTAAGATGCTTCATTGAAATGTGGCAACTGATTTAATGCCCTTCAAACGATGGGTTTAATTCACCAATGATTTAACCTTTTAGTGCAATTAATCATTATCATGGAGTCCATAATTTTGGACATAAACATATAAAGACAGGTTTAGTTTTACACACTGAGACAGACTCCAGTCCAAACATTTCAGTGCTTTGTCCTGTGTCTATTTCCTGTTGCCGTGGTTCCTCTAATCCAAGTATATACACATTCAAACAACATGCCATAATGAACATGATTATAAACATGCATAAACATATGTATGTATATAACCCCTAATATTTGCACAGGACCTCATTTTATGGTATTGAGGCGAAGTTGGGCTCCACACATAACAGCGAGCAGACTTAATAGAAGGATGTTTACTTTTACCAGAGCATCTGAATAATTATTTTTCCAAATGGCTGTGCAGCTGCTGCCAGCTCCATCTCAGTTAAGCATATTGTCTTTAATGCTATTTTATACGACTGCGTCTCCTCTGATCGTTTATCATGTTTTATATTGGCTTCATTTTGTGGATTTATTGTACTGGATTACAGCCATTGAGAAACTTAGGTCAGTCGCTGCGATGCATTTTCTGATGCACTCACACTCATCATTAGTGAGTGACTCCCAGGGCAATTGAACGTTGAGACATCAGACACCCCAAATTGGTTGATGCAGTTGGGACTGATTAGTCCCCAGCTTGTTATAGCGAAGCACTTGTTAACCAAAGCAATCTTCAGATTCTGACTGGCTAAATCACCGTGGGTAATATCATGCTCCTGGTGGACACCTAACTTTGAGGACGCTGTGCTTTTGTAAAGTGTCTGACGCTGCATTCACAATCAATAGGCACTTTATGTCTTTCGCGTCTGTCTACAGCACTTTTCTCCGGCTCTCTTACTCTTGGTGCCTTCCTCCTGTGAGAACCAGCAGACAACTGCAAGCTCTAACATCACAACCCTTCTTGATTTTTCTGGCGCAGGGAAGATATGTTGTGTCTGGGCTGTAGTAGTAATGCATTTCCAGAAGAAGATCTGTTTTCCTCATTTGACAGTTTGCTTCCAGTCATTAGCTTTTGTCAGGAGACGTAATGTCTATGCAGCAGCAGGAGACGTTTGCACAACGAAAAAAAAAAAAACCAAAAGCATGAAGGCTGAGTGGACAACTTGATGTGCTGCCATTAGCTGGATGAAAATATTCTGCAGTCCATTGCCCGTTCTTTTCATGTCTAACATGGCACAGTCCTTACTCCCAATTGCTTGTATTTTCTACTGGAACTGGCCTACTGACATCTTTTCCTGCTAAGTGCAAGTTTAAATGTGTTGATTTTTTGCATTCCATTACCAGTTTGATCCTGGTTCTGGTCCTGGTCCTGGTCCTGGTCCTGCTCCTGGCAGTCTTAGCCAGGTTTGGACAAAATTTGACTGTCGGGCTGGTTCAGTGTTGGAAAATGTTTGATTGTTTGGTCCATGCAGTGTAATGGTATTATATATCTACGTGTTCTGAAGAACCTGGTTCTCTACAGGCCTCACTCGGTCTCTTGACTCCTGGTTCTTTTCACTGACTGGACCTTTGTGTCTGACACTGGTCAACCTCCATTTCTTCTGGACTCTTTTGGTTTTTAATCATCCCTTGCTGATGAGATGAGCTTTTCCTGGCTTTACAGCTGCCACCTACAACCTGGTACTGATAAAGTGCTTAGTGTGGGGTTGTACATTAATTCCTGAATGGCTTGCTGGCAGACACCAGATTTGGACTGTAAACCTCTGCATTCAAGTCCAGCTGATTTATCCCGCATGTTTATCACCAGGGCAAAAAAGACCTCACTGATTCCCTCCATCTCCAGTCTGTTCCGTTTTGTAAATGACCCAAAAATCGGGGCTCATGGGGTCAAGCACCGTGTCTGGCACCGTGCAGCCATATTTAAAACAGCGCCGTTTAGAACCGCTGATTTTCAAGGACAGAATAGTTAGTCACTTCACTTTCAACCAGCAGTGGAAGCCAAACAATACGGCAGCTTGCAGGTGTGTGCTGCTGTGTTTCCATATGCAGTTATATAACATGTGATCAAATCACGTATATAAAATATGACATAAAATATAAAATATTTATTGTTTATGACTATGTTTCTGCCTTAAAACGCTCTTAAATATGGTACTTTATTTGAAAAGTTTTAACTGCAGACTTAGATTTGTTGTGTGTCTGAAACTCCGTTAAGTGTAAGGTCTTTAAAAACTTATCAGCCTGTGAAAAAACAAAATGTTTTCCACCCTGTTTTCACTTCTACACCATATTATTTTGGCAGCCTCCCCTTAGAGAGAAGGTAAGCTGTGATGGTTTGTCAAGCAGCAAATTCGTTGAGATCTCAGGGTTCTTGCTGTGTGACTCAGCTCAGCCCAGAGGAGGAAGTATGGGATTGATGCACCATGCCGACTTTATCGTTTGTCTCCAGCTGCATTAAAAAGAGAAACTTTTCTCAAACGAAACGCTCTGCAGGTCTTCTTTGCAGGTGCAGTGAGAAGAAGAGGCAGAGATTGGGATGTTGAACCCAAGTAAATAGTAATTACTTAATGTTATACGGTTCTCATCTTCATCCCTGTATGGAATTGTTAACACAAAAAATAAATAAATAAATAAATGAATTTTATTAGTTTTGCAAACCACTTATTTTCTATTAACAATGGAATATTTGTTGTAAAGATATTTTTAAAAATACTTTAGATACTTTACGTAAAAAAAAAAAAAAAAATCAGTCCTTGATCACTCTTTAATTTCACTTTGAAATTCCTGTTTCCTGTTCTGGGTTGTTGTAACTCTGTACACGTGTGTCTTTCTCCACTTCCCTCGTATTAAATTCCACGGCCGCCTCTTTAAATGGAGCTGACTTCACTGGACAAACTAGTCTTCAACTACTGAATACTATAGACCAGTCTCTTTCAACCCTGGGGTTGTGACCCAATGTAGGGTCTCCAGGGACTCATATGGGGTCGTCTGGTATGTTTTTTTATTATTATTTTTTTTTTAATTAACACTGTACTTGCGACATAGTATAACAAACATGATCATATTTTAAAAAATCCTAGAAAAAAAAAGTCCCAAAAATGTTGGGAACTGCTTTAGTCTCTGTCACATACATGTACTTGACATCCAATGTCTTGCAGGGCGCAGTCATACAAAGAGGCACACACACACATACAAACACACACACACACACATCCTAACATATTCCCATGAGTTACCCTGAGGATTTAGTGCACCAATTTTCTTTATTGATTTTGATGGAGACCACTTTAGGCGAAGCTTTAACACATCAGGACATGTCAATGTGTGTGAAGGGGAGGGGGGAAGGAGTCCAGAGGCATTAGCACAAGCAGGCTAAGAGAGAATAAAATTATTGGATTCTCACTCGTCGTCTTTCCTCCTCTCGTTCTCAATTTTCAGTTTCCGTTAAGCTTGCAATTCTCTGGGTGACCATCCCTCCCCCTCTCCCCTCCTGTCTCCCCCTCCCTCCCCCCGCTACTCCAGGCCCAGGCTGTCTGGTTTCCTCTTCCCCGTCTTCTCTCGTACAAGTCATCCTCGCTTGTATTTACCGTATTTCCTTCCTTTCTCTCCGCACATGGTTGCATTTGACATCTTGCAAATGTCAAATGCAAAATACTGTAAAAGGTTCAGGAAAAAAGAAAGTAAAAAGAAAAAGAAAACCCTTGTGGCTCCTGGGTATTACTGAAAAGGCCATTCTGATGTGTTTTATTTTTGTTTTCTTTCATGTATTTTTCCATATTTGTTCCTGAACATTACTACAAACAGTGGATTGATTCTGATCAGGTGGTCCTCAGGCTCCTAATGAAATACTTACACATATATACTTGGTACTAAAGGGAATAGGAAGGAGTAGTTGTAAAAAGTTCTAAAACAAAATGAAAAAAGTCCATTAAAATAAAGTTTTTTTTTCCTCGTTTAATGATGTTTCTGTCAGAGAACTTCTTCTTTGTAGAATTCTGGACTGGACTGAGGGGGTGGGGGTGGGGGGGTAGAACAAAACCTGTAACAAAGGTTCAATAATTTAACAGGTTTCCATTTTACTGATGCTTGTTCTGATTTAAAACTAACAAAGCTCCAGTCTTGAGAATATTCGGCTCTAAACTCTTTTTGAAGTTAAAGTCTTTCTTTGAACTTTTTTTTTACTTACCCTTGTACTTTACAACCAAAGGCCAAAACTGGCAACAGTAATGATACTTTATATGTAAATATACTTTATACTGAAAGACATTATATGCTGAGACACTTAGTTTTTTTTTACATTTAGTTTTAACTATTGGACCTTTAAATCCAACCTATGTTTTAAAGAAAAACTCCAAATAACATCTAAAACTTCACTCCAGAAACAGTTCCCAGTGCCTGATCCACGTTGAGCACTGTTTAATGTTGACTGGCAGAGCTTTAAAAGATAAAGATTCAGTAATATTTTCTTTTCACTGTACTGCACAGTTTAAATAAGAATTGGAAAATACAACTTTTCCTAATATTAGTCTGGCTGGAAGCTGTATTGATTTAAATGTGTTGAACTTCCGAGAAGAAGGCTGAATATGTACTGGGACTCAGACAGCGCACTGTTAGCTGCAGCAGCTGTCGTCTGTTTACCATCATCAACATTCAGTCCACTCAGGCCAGTTCTAGTTTTCTTTTTTCATACTGATTTTGTTTCAGTTCATTTTAAATGACAAAATCACCTCCACGGCAGAGGCCGCCAACCCGAGCCGACCTCCAGGGTCACGCTGCTCCGGTGTGTGTTCGGTTTGATGCACTTATCTTGGTAAACGGTAGATTAGCATTTAAAAGATATTTTTATGAAGTGGTCTTTCAAGCTGATTTTGTTTTTTGTTATGCAGAAAAAGGCTGCCCGAGGGCAGGGTAAATAAGTGAGTTTTGAAGTATTGCTTCCTGTAATCCTCAACTTTGCAAATCAAATTCGACACCTATCACAATGTTGAGGAAATAACAGAATAGATTTTGTCCACGTCTTGCTGTCGGAGCAAATTCAAATCACAGCACCAAATGTTTTTAGATGAATTGTTTTCAGGGAAATGCCCTTTTTTATTCACTTTTGTATCATCAACTTGTAATACACAGTTTGTATTCTTTCATAAATGATGGGACTGTGAATGTTGTCTGTGCGTTGTGTCCAAAGTTACAATTGATTGACTGGTAATAAATCGAATTCTTGTTTGCTAGCATGGTTCACTTCCCAAATATATCTCAATGATGAGGTTGCCAATGTCGGCTGATCGTAATAGACAGGCTTTGTTTACGAGGATCTGTGCTCGGCAATCATGGTGTGATATTGTTTCAATGTTAGGGTTTGAAGCTGTTCATGTTGTTTGTAAAAAAAATAAAAAATGTTACAGGAAGTTGTGCTGGTCCTGTGTGGATGTAGACATAACTAATAATAACTTATTAGTCATTAGTTATAGGTGTCATAGTTATGATTATAACTATATCACATTGTGACAGGTTTACAGAATACAACTGCAAGGCTTTTATTTTGAAGTGAATAATTTGGGTTTTGTTTATAGATCTCTTATGAACCGTCACTCACGTGTGTCAGTGAAGGTGACGGACCAGCTTCGTTAGAAAGAGACAGTTCTTTTCTATAGGGATGTTTGTTGAAGAATGTTAATAAGACATGATTTGAAAAACCCTGAAGTCTGTCCAAACGTGTCCATCTCCAGGTGAACAGTGATGAGAAACAGGTCAAGGACATCGCACAGGTTTGGAGCTTGAGATAAGCAGAAACATTTCTTGTATATATTCCACCGTACACAGCTGCTCCAAGACACGGTCAACACACACTTCGAATTCACACACACTCCAGGAACTTTGAAAACCGTCTGCATGTGTTGGTGTTGATTGATATATTTCGCTCACAATAATAATCCTAATATAAAGGAACAAAAGATTTGTCATCAAATTTTGGGTTTTTATCTTTATTAATGTATTTATATTATTCTGGTGCTCTTAAACTATTTAAATATCACGTGTGGCCCCTGTGGGAAAATGATTTGCCTACCCCTACTTTAGATTCTACTGTTGCTGACCATTGTCCCTCCAAAGCTGGTCAAGTTCTAAATGTAAACATTTTATGATTAATTGTTAGTTTTTCACTCATGTGTTAAAAGACTACATATTGTGGACATGGAAATAGTACTTTGTGTGTAAAACTGTGAACTTTAACCGTTTGAAGGACGCAGTTACACAAAGAAAAAGTCTGAAACCCAGTTTCTTGCTTCAGTTCTTTGAGCTGTAGGACAGCACTGGTTACGTCAATTATCACAACATTTGCATAATCCACATAATCTCTCTGCTTCTCTCTGTTTTTTTTTGTTTTTTTTTTTTTTTTCGTCCCCCCCCCCCCCCCCCCCATCGACAGTGTGAGTTTGAATTGTTACCTGACTGCTCTGTTTGTTGTTTGCATAATTAAATTTCTCCCGTCTGTCACTCAGTGGGTGCCGGCGTGCTGTGTTCACTGCCTAAAATAAAGCTGCCATGACAGCAGTGTCTAACAAGTTGGGTAATTTCTCACTGCATTTGCTGTAAGATTTTCTCTATTAGTGTGTGTGTGTGTTACATGTTTAATGTGGCATTTGTATGGTGTACACTCAGCTTGAGTGTAAAAATCCAGCTCATTGTTCCAGTTTTGTTCACTAAAAGCCTGAATATTTTTGGTCTGTTTTAGTTCAACTGCACAGACACACAAGCAGTGACTTTGTGCCGGCATATAACAAACTTTGTGTTTTTACACCTTTTTCTTAAGTCTTTATGTGTGCATTAATTAATGATTAATCACGATGAATTGATTAATTGTGATGGAGATACATAAACGAGCCTGTATATGAAAGAAACTGGATCAGAAAGTTCATTTATTGGATACAGAGTGTTCAGTGTTCTCTGTCGAAATAAGATTAAATTAACATTTTCTGAGATTATTCTGAACAAATTAATCAACATGATTAATGTGATCATTTCCACAGGCCTAAAAAAAAAAAAAAAAAGGAATAGAAAAATTGCATGTTTGGACCAGGTTTTACTGGTTTCAAGTTTGACAATCAGAGATGATGTTTACCAAACAGAAGGCTGCTGAGTGCTCGCTCCACAAATATGTTTCTTGAAGAAATGCCAAAGTAAATACCATCACCATCATAAACCAACAACCTAACGTAGCCGTGATGGTGGTGGTGAATGGTGGTGTAATGCTGGTTTGCTGCAATCACCGTCATATTACAGTGTTAGACTTCTAGCAGTTTTACATTAACACAACGCTCTATGGACAAATATGAGTTCATGAACTGATTTTTTTTTTTTTTGGGGGGGGGGGGGAACACAATAGCTCCCTTCCTCCCTTCCTTTGTGATTCGTCGGTAGTGATTTAAGTCTGAGCCTTTTCCCACTCTTGACTCTTGCTGCATGTGGCGTGTCAGTCAAATACTAAAACAACTGTACAACAGGTTTTAGATGTTTTTGATTGTTGGTGTCAAGAGCAGAGATAATGTTTTTGAAGTGTTGGGTGATTTCTGGATTTTCTCTCCTGAGGATTTGACCTACTTATGTTACATTGGCGTAAGAGCCTATTCAGAGAAAATGAAGTGAGTACGAATACAGTTATATGATATAACAAGTACATTTTAAACACCGAACATCATCATGTTTTGTTTTTAAACCTTTACACTACTTTAAGCTGTGAGCAAGGACACCAGAGCTAATGCTAGCTGTGACAGTCCAGGTACAGGCAAATGAATTGGATTTTTGACAAAACGGTGAATAATTGCAATTATAATCAGGCATCACCATCATTTCTTCAAACATTTTTCTATATTTCTTCATGCTTTTCTTCAGTTTCTCTTTCAGAAGCAGCTCTGACACCAACGATTTCCCCCCAGGGATCAATTACGTATTTCTGATAGTGATGATTAGAAGAAGAGAAGATGTGGAGAAAGAGATAATAAAGCATAGACACAAATGAATATAGAAAAGAAATGACACGTTTTAACCGCAGTGATACGATACCACCTGACAGCCTGTCTTTTACATTAGGACGACTCAGTGAAAGATATGATTTGAAATCAGATACAAGTGACAGATACAAACACAAGGCTGGGCAATAAAGCAATTCATAATACAGATAGAAATAAACATCAGTGGTAAAAGGTTAAAGGCCAAACAAGAAAGAACATGTAGGGTTAAATCAAAAAGGTCACTACATGTACAGCTGACCTATTTAACAATATTCATATTGATCATTCCAAAAACAACTGAGACAACGAAGCAGAGGTGGTGGGTGGTAGACAGAGGTCTGTATACGGGGTCTTTGACTTACAGTACCATGGAGTTCTGTTCCTAGGATGCTCGGTAAATGGATTTTTGCTGAAAGTCTGAACTCACATTCATATCTAGCGAATGTAAACAAGTCCGTCTTCTGCGTATAGAGTTGCGTGACATAGGGGCCGCTGCGCTCGCCAAGTAGTTCCAGTGCAAAATGTGTTTTACTTCAGTAGTACGTTGTTTAGTTCAGTACGTTGGAATGATCTTACGTAACCATGAAACGCCGCAGGTCGAGGACATCATGAACCGTAACCGTGAAACGCCGTAGGTCGAGGACATCATGAACGCCGACCCCTTGTATTATTTAACAAATTTCAATTTGTGTAGATTTTCAATCTTCTACTGTGTATTGACAGCTCTTCCTCTCACAGCGATTTAAGTGTTTCATTTGTCATAAAACAGCCAGGTATTTGGGATTATTCTGTTAAAACGACAAAAAGGAGGTAGTGAGAATCTATTCATTTCCTCCTAAACCGTATCTAGGTCAGAGGACAGATTTATAGAATACAGAGACTTCAATGTATACGGACAGAAAGTCCTAGTGACAAATATACAGGGCCTCGTTTCAAATCTTTCAGCTGTCACAGTGAAAGTGAGTGGATACATACGGGGGACTTGAACTAATTCAGCAGCGTCCCTGCAGTCCACCTGTCAGGAGAACAGTTGAGATCTGCTCTCCTCTCAACTCACTGGAGGCAAATGAAAATTTCATACATGTGATTTTTATTCTGTCAGGTGTATGTGTGTGTGTGTGTGTGTGTGTGCCATACGTGGAACATTGTTAGGCATGCCACTGATTCAAGCAGAACATGGAGGAATTTAATCAAGCCTCTCAGCAAGCCTGGTGGGCTTAGTGGGTGAGATATAAGTGTGGGAATGTGTATAAGTGTGCGTGTGTGTGCGTGTGTGTGCGGGGGTGGAAGCAGGGCCATTTGAAATTGAGTCCTGGGTATTCTAATGAAGCATTAAGACTCCCACCAGTGATCAAGAAGTAAATAGTCTTATATGTGACCCTCGGAGTGAATTTTCAGAGGAGCAGATAATGGACTCCCGTGTCGTCGTCATCACTAATTCACACAAGATATATGCCTGATTGGGGACCTCTGTCATCACAGTAGATCATAAACAAATTTACTTTTACAAGCTTTCTGCAGCCTTCTCATTCTGTTCTCCAGTGCAGAGGATCCCCAAGCACTGGGCTGGGGGCCAGAAATGGGCTGCAGAGAAAGAAGAAAAAGTTTTATTTGTTTTTTTCTAGCGTTATCCTCATTAGTCTGCATGGTATTTGTTATGGCAATATATATATATACATATACAAGTGAAAGTGCATAGTATTATATATTAATAGTTATACATTATATGTATGTATATGAATTAATACAGTTACATGTGATGCACTTCACCTCCCATCACACACACACACACGTCCCTTCTCTCTGGAGAAATTGTCAAGAAAAAGTTTTATTTGTTTTTTTCTAACGTTATCCTCATTAGTCTGCATAGTATTTGTTATGGCAATATATATATACATATATATACAAGTGAAAGTGCACAGTATTATATATTAATAGTTATACATTTTATGTATGTATATGAATTAATACAGTTACATGTGATGCACTTCACCTCCCATCACACACACACACACGTCCCTTCTCTCTGGAGAAATTGTCTCGCTTATATTTACTTTTACCAGACATTTTTATCCAAAGGGGGGGTGGGGGGGTATGTGGACTCTGCTTTTTGCTAGCTAGGCAGGGATGCTAACCGCTACATAATGGATTCACTGTCACTTATATATAGTGCAAAAGCGGTTGCGGAGACAGTTTACTACACTTATATACATACATATATGTGTGTGTGTGAAAATATATATATGTGAAATGTTATATTTTAATAGTCAAATAAAACTCTGTTAGTTTGTAAGTTATATTTTGTAAGTCTCAAGGACAACACCAGATTGTGAACTTTTTTATTTTGTGGAACTGCATGTTTAGCCACAGTGCTGGAGCAGTGGGTTCCCGTCTGTGCCGTACAGTGGAGACTGTGAGGATTCAGGCTGAAACTGCAGTACAGCGGCCAGATGGTCAAACACTCTTTAATGATCAGGCAGGTAGGGGAAAAACAGGTGCAGGAACAGATACAGGAGTAACAATACAAACCACGCAGGGAAAGACAGAGCCAACCCCCCCCCACCCCCCCTTTCCCCCCCGCCGCCACATACACACACACACACACCCCGAGGTCAAGAACCACTCGAGGTAACACTGGGAAAGAAAATGCTGATTCACTGGAAAGACTATAGAGATGAACTGGCAACTCAGAGGAGGAAGAAAAGGGACGTACGTACAGACGGGGGAGGAGTTAACAGTTAACGAGGCACAGGTGGAGATGGTTGGATAATTAGCACAGAGGGAAACACAGGGAGCAGGGACAGGTGGACACAGGAGGAGAGGAGAGGAGTGGACACAGGAGGAGAGGAGCACCTGAGAGAGGACACACAGGGTGAGACATAAGACAAACTCAAACACTAGATCAGTGGTTCTCAAACTGTGGTACGTGTACCAAAATTCATATTTTCACATTTACATTTTCAGTTGAATAAATCTGAAACATACCATGCACAATTAATACAACATTTAGAAAAAATGTGTAGCTACTTGTGAGTTTATGAAATGGGAAGCTAACAGTGAAGGCCTCTGCTGCTGTATTCTAATGTTGGTCATCATGGTGGGACTCAGAGAGATCAGTGTTTTCTCAGGTGGTACAGAGTAGAAAACGTTTGAGAACCACTGGTCTAGATGACCGTACAGAATCAGAGACAGTATAGACCAGGGGTTAGTAAAGAAGGGCCAGTCAGAGCCTCATGCTGTGGCCACCTAATTAATGGAAGTAGCCAAAGGGGGACAACATAATTAAAACTATTCCTTAGTAAAACCTAGGCTCCGCTGTAGTCCGTGTCCTGGTGCCTTTGCTGATCCCCACAGAGTTGTGTTCAATTTCCCTCTGACTGTGGGGTTTTACATCTTGTTAAATGTCCCTAACGGAACCAAGAACGCACAAGGCGGTGGGTCAAGGAGAAACACACACACACACACACCACAGTTCTATTAACCACTCATAATAGCACGTGCTTTAAACAGGGAGCCTTACCTGGCGTCTCCATTCATTCCCCGCCCTTGATCTTTCTCCATCTTTTATCTCTTCCTGATTGTGTGAACAAACTTCCTTGGGTAGAGTTCCCATCCTGAGTCTGACTGTCATCATTAAAGGCTGTGTCAAGGACAGGCCCACAGGGGAGATTCTTCCCCTTTATCATATTTAATCATTCTTTTCTCCAGAGGAAAACACTGTGTGATATTTTAACTCAAGGCTTTCAGATAGTCATGCCGGTGCTTCTCAAGTCTCAATGTGTACTAATGTGTTAGTACACATTTAAAGGAACACTGCAAACAAAACTCATTTAAAAATGTATATAATACATTTTTGACCGATGCATAAATAAGAATTAGTCTTAATGATACATCAATATGTTTGTTATTCTGAAAAACGTTTTTATATTTATGTACGTTGTTGAGGTGACCCTGTTCATAGCACGACTCACAAAGTTATGAGGGACATTTGGGCTTAGGAAATGGGTCGCAGGTGATATAGTTGATTAATATTTTAATATGTTTTTAATATTAACAGTAGCAACAAGTTGGTGTTTACACATTTTTTATTGTTTTTAGCAACATCAACATTTAACATCCATACACAGACAGCCATGATTATTGACCAGTACTGAGAGTTAGTGAATACTATAATGGTAATTATTAAGTACAAAATATTCTTGCAGTTAAGATTATAAATTGACACTTTTAATGTACTCTCCTGGCTGAAGTACACTGTCGCTGCTCTGTGGATTTATGTGAGGTGAAACCAGGTCAACTCTTGCTGGGGCTGCGCTCCGTCTCATTACCTCCAAATTAAATTCTGCTGAACTTTTGGTCTTAAGATTTATTGTTGGTTTTGACTGTTGAAAAGATGATTCACGTACTCCAGCAGCAGAGAAACAAGTGTTGTGATGAGCTCAACCAAGACTCCTGCAACTAGGATGAAAAGTAAAATAAAATAACTGTTAAAACAGAGAGAGAGAGAGAGAGAGAGAGATGAAGTACTATGTTCTGTACCACTTTGTGGTTATGTCACCAACTCATCATACATTTATGGAGAAAGTGCATAAAAGAAAAAAACCCCGCAATGAACTAGCTGGCGAGCCGAGCTGATGAATATGTCGTCACTGGAGTCCAGTCCCATTCGGTCCACCATCCACTTCTTACATTTTGGTCAACATCAGAACAGTCCAGATCCTGAGGTTCAGTTCTGTCTCACCTCTCGCTCTCTTTGGTCTTTTCTAATTCTTGAACCAATGTTTAGTCTCTTAACTCTAGAATCCCATTCTCCAATCCATCTCTCACATCTACAGTACACCCACCTTCTCATGCAGTACCTCCTTATCATTTTATTCATTCATTAATTCCCAATGTCAACGCTTCCTTCTTCATTTCTCTTGTCAGCTGCATGTCTTCTGACATCGATCACCTCTAACGTACCAGAATCCTTCTTTTAATCTTCTCCTTCCCTGAATTCCTTCTCTGTGAATCCCCGTGTTGTTTCTACTCTCCACCGAACGTCCTTGCTCGTTGGCCAAGTCTGCTTATTCACATTGGAATAAATCTACCTGATCACACAGCTACTCCTCACTTGTTTCCCTTTTATTCTCTGTAATCCTTTTAGCCACCACCTTCAAGAATTAATAAAGCACAGCCATAAACTCTGCCTCTTGCTTTTTTCACCAACCTCTAATTTTTCTTCAGCTCTCTCTCTCCCCCTCTCTCTCAAAGTCAAATGATGGATGGTTGGTTGGAGTGGGTGCCAGCTGTAATGTAATCACACTACAGCAATGTCCTTACTTTAACTCTGGGCTCCATCACAGTATTTGTCAACATTGGGCTCCCTCAAAGACATAAATAAAAATGAAAAAACAATAAATTAAAACCGAAAAACTGTGTGCTAACTAATCAGGGCTGACAGCTAATTGGACACAGCCCAGTGGTTTCTAACAGAGTCATAATGAAAAGAAATGCAGCATTGTGAAGTCCTGAAATGAGCTGAGCGCTAAACAGGTAGCAGTCCACTGCTGCTCCAGTGGAACAGTAGAGAATTTCTCTCCTGACCGTCCACGATTGGTAATATTTTATGTCCTGTTAGAAATATTACTGCAGTTGTGTGTTACATTTTGATAAATAACTAAAGGCTTCCTTTTTATTGTCCTTTTAGTCTTGGCCTGGGGACAGATGGTGTCCATTTACAAGCTATTAGATGTAGACTAGACAGAGGTTAGAGGCTATAACAAAGGTTCAGCTAATATCATTTATTTATAAATGGCAGAATTTAATTGTTTTAATAATAATTTCAAAAAAATTAAACAATTAAAATAAAATGTTAGGGGACAAATTATTATTGACATATGTCATCACTGACCAGATGTGAAAATTTTATGGACCACAAGTGGCCCCAGGGCCGGGAGTTGGCGACCACTATTTCTCTTTCCTCTCCTTCCTCCTGTTGAAGTGAAGCAGTTGACACTTTACTCCACTCCACTGTTGGGACGACATCTGTGTGTAAAAGCAGGCAAATGAGTCACAAAAACACATTTTATTCACCTTAATACATTGGAGTCGGATGTCTCAAAGAACCCATGACAAATAGATGAAATGCCAGAGGAATAATAACGTCTGCTCTCTCTCTCTCTCTGTGTCTCTGTGTCCTTCTGTCTCCCTCTCAGACAGCAGATTCATTACACACCATAGTTTACCTAGTTCTGTATATAGACCTCTGACAGGTCAATTTGTACGTTGATAAGTCGTACGTGCACTTACTTACATGTAGATGTGCACACACAGACAAAGACACACACTTTAGGCTGTACGGCCATACTGTACTGGGTCTGTATTTAACCTTGACACACAGTACTCAGATGTGTGTGTGTGTTTCTATCCATTTGTATGTCAGGCTGTGTTGATATTGCAGGGTCAGTTAAAAGGATATTAAAGAGTCTTGACTTGAACATCCCATTACTGCATTAGTCCTGTCCCAAACCCTGGCCATTAATCATGAACTCCTCTGTGAGATGTTACACTTACCTTGTGTAGGTCACATTGTGATGGACTTGTAAATGTTCAGCGTCTACTCAGTTTGTGAGATGTTACACTTACCTTGTGTAGGTCACATTGTGATGGACTTGTAAATGTTCAGCGTCTACTCAGTTCATATTACACTTGTGATATTACCCAGCTGTGTGTTTGTTGTCAGTATTTTGACCACAATTATATCCTTCAGTGAGTGTTGAAATGACAATGACGACACCAGGTTTGATTCTCCCACGAAGGATACGGTTGAGGCTAGGTTTACACGACTGATACGACTACGGATCCCAGGGCAACAGCGCTGATTTGGCCATGTGCTCAGCCCCGCCTCTCTGTAACCTTTTATCCCAGTCGCCCCTGCTCAACGTCACACAATAACAGTGGCCGACACCAGACCGTGCTAGAGATGCTAATTTGGCTACTTGGTGTGCTACAGCTAATTATTACAGTATTACTGGATAACATTATCCTTACGATTCTCTAAACTTCTTCCCGTGTTAGTATGTTAGAGTGGGGTGACACAGCGCCACATACAGTCCTGACCTACTTACTACAGGCTGCAGTCCCATTCAGCAAATTAAATGCAGGATTTTGTCACTCCGGGGTCATGTAAATGGGACAACGTCGCTCCACATCCAGAGGCTCCGTAGTCGTATCGTCTTCTTGTAGGCTATTTTACAGATGACAGTAATCACAGTGATACATGAAACATGGATGACAGAATACGGTGCGAAAAAGTAGATGTGCACTAATGTGAGCGTATACCTTATAGTACATTTTTCACCATCAATTACATTTGTATGGGATTTCACATGTCTGGCTACGCTTGTGCTCGCGGGCTCTCCCTCGCTTTCAGCCGGTGTGAGTGAGTGCGTGTTCGTGTGCGTCTGGAAAAATCGGTGACATTTCCTGTATCACGTACCAGTGCTTGTTTGATCTTCCCTCTTTCATCCTCTCAGCAAAGAAAGCTGACATTACAGGGTCTCTCCCCCTCTCTCTCTCTCCACTCTCTTCTTGCTCCATTTTAAGTCATAAGTGTCTATGCGGCTGTGTGTGTGTGTGTGTGTGTGTGTATTAGAAACCTAAGTGAAGGGATAAATAAGTGTATCCATTCCACTTGAGGGTGAAAAAGAGTAAAGTGTACATTCCCATCCTTTCATACACAGCCTTTATTATTACTGGTAAGGACTGAGCTGTGTGTACTCTGTTCCCCAGAGGGGGTGCTGCTACTCTGGGGCTGTATTTGTGGTGTGTTATCTGGAGCTACACTGTCCCATCAGAATGTTGACGTGCTGATTGTCCAACCTCATGATTGTGAGGGCTCATTTATTATTAAGAAAATCCCCGTAATCACCATAAAAGTCTCCTGTAAAGCAACAGACTGTGATGGAGTAGAATTATAACAGATAACTATTAACCCTAGAATAAAAACAAAGTCACATATGTATCAGAACCACCTTACTGCGCATGTGGCACCTGGATCAGAGTAGCCGTGATGGAACAAGATACAAATGAAAGGTTCCTGACGATGAAGTCTGGACCGAAACAACAGCGACTTTTATTTAAGCGCTGGACTCTTGTCAGCAACCACCCACTTCACCTGAAAGTACTCAGCCGTGACATTGAGTTGCAGGCAGCTGCAGTGGTACTGATCGGGAAAGGCACTCATCTTTAGTCGGCGCTGACAAAGATGGAGTGAAATGATTCCCTGCAGGTACGAAACGTGCACGCTTACGTACAGGGTTAGAAGGCGGCTAAGAGTTAGCCACTCACATGTGAAGTAAAGTGGGAGCTACCAACGCCATTTATCATGCTGTGTAGTCCTTGTGTCATCTGCTACCACCCTATCCAACTCCAGGTTCATATTTTATTCACCTGGTGTTGTTTTTCCTGCTTTTAGGGAAATGTAACGTCCACCACTGTAGACGACTGCAAAATACTTAACATCATTCTGTCACCCTGTCACGTTGAGCCTCGTGTCTCATCATCAGTAAAAAGCTTTTTAACAGCGATCAGTCTGTAAGTTTGTCCATTAGGTTGTTATTTAGCACTAGGAACTTTTTACCTCGTGTTTTTACAACGAGGGTGAGTAAAAGTCAGGTTTCATTTGAATTCAAATAAATTTAAGGAAAGGAATAAACAGAACTTCAACAAGTGATAACTGACGGGCAGTTACGTCAAGGACAACTGGACTGGTTATGCTTCATGAAGACGTTTCATCTCCATCCAAGATTCTTCTTCAGTTCAAGCAGAAAACATCAGAATAGTCTGACTTGAGCTGGGGAGCCATAATGAAGGGCAGAGAGAGAAACAAAGTTGTCTTCCATGTAAGGCTCTGCGTGACTACGTATTCATCCGCCTCCGCCAAGTAGTTCCTGTGTGAAATTTGTTTTTTGTATGTCGAAATTATGGAACAAGACTTATTTAATACACTTCTGGGAGATGGTGACGTAACCATGAAACGCCGCAGGTCGAGGACGTTGTAAACCGAGGACCTCCTGTATTTAGGTTATAGAATATTTAAAATGCATTTTTTTCTCCCACCTTGGTTAAGCCATAACATTGACAACTAAATCTATTATCTCAACACACACACACAGACACACACGTACACAGTTGGGGAACTACAGCACAGTACGCTCTAGGGACTGGGTTGACATTTCACTTCAGCTCATTCTGTCATGATGACGTTACAGCGCCTCCCAGACACCTCTCAGACAGATTGGCTTCTCATCTTTAAGACAGCTGATAATGAATTTAAAGCAAAGCCCAAAGGTGCTGGCTCACCTGTGGAAAGCACAATCCCAGATAATAAAAAACACACACACTGTGTGCTGGCAAGACATCAAATGTCATTTTTGGTGTGGAGGCAAACTGGCATGTTTCATAAATAAACACGTTGTTTTTATTTTTTTTATTGAAATAATTTAAGTTGTTCTTTTTCTTTTTCTTTTTTCAAAATCAGACTCAAAATCAGTCAACCTTACTTGATTACAAATCCTAAAGGTTCCCTGTGTATTGACCACCACGTTGAGGTATTTTGGGAATGATCAACTTGAGAATGTCTACTACAGAGTGTAGGTGATTTTTTTAAAGGTTTTTGACAGAGAGAGAGAATAATTATTAAAATTTGAATGATGCAGAGATGCATTGACACTGCTGGATTGCAGTGATTAGAGAAGGTAATAAAATAGATTTATCCAATCAGCTGTTATGGGGAGCGTCTGGCACAGCTGTGTTTA
>NC_024315.1:15469397-15493841 GCF_000523025.1 Cynoglossus semilaevis
AGCGTACAAGTAGCAGTGGATGGCATTTCACATTAATGTTCTCACCTCATCTCCACATGCATCATGCATGAATAAAGCAGGTGCATCTCATTGTACCAACGAGGAGGACGCATCTGTTTACATTCAGTATGGCATTTCAACTTTTTGCCCTTCATTATGGCTCACAGGCATCAGTCAGAGTCTTCTGACGTCATTGCTTGTCAGACCAAATTGTTGAAGAAAATAAATAATTCAACTGCACACCTTCTGTGTGATCTTCATGGCTGTTCGCACTGACTAACTCCATGTAAAAGCAATAGTTCCCGAGGCCAACTGCTTCTGTTTTTCTACGTATTTTGCGATAGGTAATTATGTTATTCCACGTAAGCTCGGACTTAAGGCAAACATTCCAGTTACGTCAGCGCTAGGAACCAAACCTCGATGTAAGTGGAGGAGTCCCAGTAAAACTCAATAACTCAATGAAAAATTAATTTACCTTCTCATTATTTAATTACTAAAACTACATGTACATGATAACATGCTGAAAGCGTTGTTCATGAAAAGTTTAATCAAATTTGTCTGTGTACATAAAGACTGGAAGAAAATCAAAGACAGCCCGGGTGAGAACTGTAGACGTTACAATTATCGTGGGAAGCGGAAAAAAAGATTATCAGAGATTATCAAGAAAATACTTCACTTTATTTTGTGTGAAATCATTTCCATCACACAGATTAGAGCAGAATAGACAGCCATGCTATCTTACATCAGAATACTGCATGTCAATTACCGTCACCGTTTAAGAACACTGGTGGAATCTTCTTTGGAAAAGAACAGTAGTAGTGTGTGCTGTGGCTTTGTGGAAAACACAGAGCAGAGTGGTGATGTGAAGTGTTGACGAACAGGTGTTTGAATCAGCACCAGTTTGAAGTTCTACATCCAGAAAGAACAAGTAAATCCACCTGGATGGGGTGAGAGGGAGGGAGGGAGGTTAGAGATGAAGGAACATGGAGGCTGTAAAAGCAGGCAGGTTGATTGTCAACAGAGGAAACACTATAAAACAAAGCAGGTCAGGGATGTTTCTTAGTGAGCCTTTTTACAGCAGAGTGGCTCCTCCATTCATTTCAGACCAGCACTTGTTAAATCTGCCCTGTAACTATATGTCAGTAATGAATTCATGTTAACCTTGACTGCAGTTCTTTTCATTTGTTTTCATTTTTTTATTTTTCAGTTGGTCATTTAAGAATGACAATACAGATGTATCCTGGCTGTTCGAACTGTAGTATTACACAGTACTTATAGTTGTCCACAACATTTTTTTTACCTAATAAAAAATACCTGAATTTTGTAATTTTTGTATTGAACATCAATCTTTGGAGTGGCCCTGACTTTAAAGTCTTAAACAATAAATAAATATGACAGCAAGATACATTATGTCAGGAACTTGTCAGGAAAAAAAAAAAGCATATATAATGGAGGACTGAAAGTGCCACATTAAATAAATAAATAATAAAATTGGAATTATAAATGTCATTTCATGTGTCATTAATAATAAAAAATACAAATTTTACATTTGCATTTAATGTAAAAACATATATAGTTATTTATTTATTTAATTATATGAATTTAATTTAAATTATTTTTTTGCCTTTGATATTGCTTTGTGAAAGGTTTTTTTTTTCCCTCTATGTCCATCAATCAACATAGCACATGCTGTCAAGGGTGAATTCTTTATTTATCATCACCATAAAAAGATCAATTAGTGGAGAGCTGATTCGTGTGTTCGCACTTTTACCATTAACATTCTACCAGCGTAGCATCGCGGAGAGACTGCTCAGAAACGTTTGCAGTAGACGAGCAGATCAATGCCCTACCTTTCAGTAAACAACAAACCTTGTTACTGATCCTCATCCAGGATGTATAAAAGCCAACTCTGTCTGCTTCCTTGTTGCATCAGTAGGAAACTGTAAAAACATGAGATGTTAACAAAAATAAAAGGCCTCCTCAGTGACGCCTCTGCTTGAAGCCTGTGTCAAGAACCTCCAAGCAGAGGCCCCTGACACAGCGAGAGGTGTCAAGATTCATGCAGTCATAGTACTTTCCACTGTATGTGCTTGGCTAAATTTAGAAGTACTTCAAAGGTGATTTTGCAGTCACAAAAGAGTAACTTTTTTTAACCACCGTTTCAGTGATGACACTGTAAAATGCTTGTAAAGGTTGGTGATGTAAGAAAAACAACATGACATTTTCCTTGACTGGTTTGAAGTTTGATTTCTTCAAGGTAAAATGTGATGCTGCTGGGCATCAGTCTTCAACAGGAGGATGCTCGTGGTTAGAGTTTCAATTTAAAATAATGTAATGTAAAAGAATTTATTGGGTTAAAAAATATCACAAGGTATGGATATGTTGTTGTTTATACAAAAAAACAAAAAAACAGTATCGTGTCAAATAAAAAAAACCTTGAGTTAGAGGACGCAAGTCTCGTAACATCAGCAATTACAAAATAGTGACTATGTCAACATCCTAACATTTATTCAGAAGAGTCCGACTTAGCTTAATTGGCTAACGTACATATACGGACACACACATTGTAACCAGTGACCCTCCAGTAACAATCATGTTACCACTGATCCACAGGCTGTCCATCACCACGAGTGTGTTGTTGAATTGAAAGATAAATGTCAGGCAGATGAGGCTTCACCTCATTTAATCAGGTTTACGATAAAATGTACACGTACTTCTTTGACTGTACTGTATCAACCGTGTACTTTCTCTGTCTTTCAGGGTTGGGAGTGACAACACAGGGAAATCACAAGCCTCAAGTCTGAAGAACGTCTCACGACAGTGGTGAGTGAATTTAAATCACTGTCAGTCAGGAGGTGAAGTCTGAGTCTAAGAAAGACTGCTGTGAATACTACCTTAGCATTTGTTGACCAGCGTCTAAAACGACGGCGCGGCAGGAATGAAACGCTGTTGTTTTCCGCCTGACTCAGTCAGCAGCACGGTAATGATTTGAATTATTGGTCAATTAAGACTCAGGGAAGAATTTGGAATAAGATCAAAGTTCTCTTATTTGCAGGTTATTCGTCCTCTATAGCACCACAGTATAGGGTCATTGTTCTGCAGAGTATTTCAGCACAGACTGGTGGGCAGCTCACATGGAAGTCTGTCAAAGCAGGTGACCTGCAGCCATTAAGCAGTCGGGGGGGTAATGACCTTCATTAGAGATCTCTGTTCTCACCATGTGTCACGTAATAATGATAGTAATTAATATTTCAATTGAAATTCTTCCTTCTCTTTTGCTTGACCCTGCTTCTCTCTGAGTGAGACTCGGTCTTTTTGACTTGAAACAGTAATGTAAGAGGCAATAAGGTGAACTTCACATGACTCTAAAATGTCACGGAATGAAGGAAAGATTTGAATTCTTAAATGATCAAAATATCTTTAATGGTTAATTTCACTGATTGGATTCAATTTCTTCCTGTTCTCTCTGTAAGGAGGCACACGGATAAGAATCCAGGGCCTCGTGTACAAAGAGTTGCGTAGATTTCAGCATGAACAAATGGTCTACACAAAGATCTAGAAACTGGCGTACGCACGAAAATTCAGTTCTGTCAGAGTGTGTGAATGCACAAATCCAAGAGCGTTTCGTTTGTACTTCCCAATCAACATGGAATTGAGCACAGTACCACTCCCCCACATATATATGCAAATATATTTAAATAGATATATTAAACAATATTATACAATATTTTCTTTCACCGCTAATGCTAACCTATGTTGGGTATTAAAACCACGGGCAGTTCTTGCATGGAGTTCTGCGTTGTCTCCTTGTCTTGATGTGAAATCCTATTGGTTGAATTCTCCACCTCTGAGTCTTACTGTCTGTGAAAAGACGTAGTTTATTGCACTCAGTCAGATAAATACTTCATTAAAGTGTGCTTGTGTTTGCTGAGAAAGATGAGAGGTACAGTTCCTGTTCTAATACCTGCTGTTCAGACAGAACGTGAGTCAGCTCATTCACCACCAGGCTGTGGTGTCTGTCTGCCTGGGAGCTCAGTTTTACTGAATCATCCAATCGCTGTAATAGTACACAATTGGTTTCATCCTATAGTTGTGATTTAGGCAGTAACTGATGTCATTTTTTATTCTTTTACAGAGGCACTTTAAATGTCCTGGTTTTTTTTTGTTTTTGTTTTTGTTTTTTTCAACGACATTATTTCCCGATCCCTAACCCAGACTCCAACCTCTTATTAGTCCTCTTCTTCTTACTTTGGACCCAAAGTACAAGGTGTCCTTGTGTAGCTATAACCAGACCACATGCACACACACACACACACACTCTCTGTGGTGCCATAAACCACAGTGGTAAAGCATTTCGTGGTGATTTATAGAGACAGCACAAACATTTCATTGAAACTTTGAGGAGCTTTCCATGATGAGAGCCACTATACACATCAGATTCTGCTGTGCTCTTATCATTTTATAGCAGCACACACACACACACACACACACACACACACACACTGGCATCAGTAATCTTGTTTTGGTAACTATGCTATTGATCTGATGTCATTTCCTTATTTTTTGGGCTGGACTGAACCTAAACCAGTGCAGATGTTCCTCGGTGTCAGCCACACTCTTCCATCACTTTGTATGCATGTGTTAAACCATAACTTCACTTGCCCCCTTTTTCCCAAGGGTATATAGCAAGGGTAAATTCAAAGAGGCTGCAGTTGAAAAAAGCTGTGGCAGAATATGGTGCAAAATAACAGTTCACTACCGGCAAATGTTAGATGTGGCCCTTAAATAATATGAAACAATAATATTCTATCAATAATCAATGTATTTTAAACAATATTATAATTACAGTTTAATAAAAACTGTTTTATTGTCATATTGTATATTTCAGTGGTTTCGTGGTTCCGTAGTGTAGCAGTTAACAGCAGTGTCCTGGGTTCGATTACCTGTGGAACCACATTTGCCTAATGGAGCGCCCCTTGTGGCTGCCCTGTGAGCTGCACAAAGCACTGCGCAGCCTACCCTTCCATCTACCCCCACGATTTGTCAATTTTTAGTCGAAATCCCAGTCCTTCGGTCGACCAAGGCTTTCTTTGGTTGATTAGAGTCCTTGTCCTAGGGATAAAAAAACACAAAGCTGAGTTTCATGTCTCAACGAGCTTCAGTGAATACACCTGTACACCTTTTGAGAATGTATCGTCTGTTGTAGAACTTTGTGGCTTTGCCTCATATGCACCCCTCATCTTAACGGGAGCATATGTTTCTCTGAAATTCTAATAACCTCAAATTAAGCAAATCCCAAAGCCGTCCTCATGTCCTTATCCTCACAGATGTGGACTGGTGCATCTGTGATAAGAGTCTGGATAGTGTTTCTACCTACGGTTATGGACTCCACTGTGTCAGTTAGTTTTTTCCCCCCAAACATTGTACATTACTTTTCCTTCTTAAATGAGGCCAGAGAACTGTTATTCTTTCTGACATGTTACAGTACAGCTACAAACTGTTTCCCACAATGATTTTAATATGATCTGATTGGCCGTGGCTTTCACACAGTTTCTTTTGACTGTTGACAAAATAATAATACTTGTGGAGATCGCCAGTCTTTATTTGATTAAATATATTTTTTAAGAATCGTCCTTATCCTCACCCCGATATTGCGCCACTGAACCCTGAGCTCAGGGTTAGCCAACATTTTTCTGTTTCTGAAACATCCGTTTAGTTTAATGGGATGTTTCTAGGATTCTTTAACATCCAGTTGAGCTGCTTAGAAGTTTTAAAGATGACAGTTGATGGCTGAGCAAAAACTAAAGCAAGTACATCACCTAAGCAGTTTTCCATTTATACATCAAATGGATTTTGCAGGAAATAGCCATCCCAGCAAATACTTCCTAATGCATATTTTAATATCTGCAGTTGTGTCTGTAGTCTGTAGTCAGCCTATGGCAGAGTAAAAGACTATCCAATACTTGCTTATCTAAGGCTACACTCACACAAAATGAATCAAACAAATGCTGTGTTTACTGTGTGCTGTGTATAATAATAGACACTTAAAGTTTAAATATTCTTTTGTGATGATGATCCTGAGGTGAACTGGGTATTTTTTTTTTTTGCCTGAATGAAAGCAGCCGAGGTTGTTGGACAGACAGACAGACAGACTGTGGTGACTGTGCTGCTGCGGCTGCTGCTGTTTCACTGTGGGTGTTTGGGTTCAGTCAGAGGAAGATATGGTGGAACAGACAGTGCAGTCATTATGGAAAAGAAATGACATTGATGTAAGTAGGTCAAAGTCTGTGGATATTAGTATTGTGGGAAGTGTCACTTGGTTCAAACAGAGTACACAAAGTTTAGTTTTTCATAAGGAAAAAATAGTAAGAATCAGTTCACAGGTGGAGCCTGATTGTTATTATAATTTAGTTCTTGGATTTTAATTGCTTTTTGGAGAGGCTAAAATAAGTCAACAAAATAAGTAAAAGAAAATAGGAAGAATACTTGTCAAAATACATTCATTTTGCATATAAAAAAATAAATACCAATAAAAATGTGCACACACACAGGGTGTGCTTGTGTGGTCAAAACACAACATAAAAACAGGAAGACGAACAATAGATGCATGTGTGTTGGACAACGACAGAACAACAAACAATCATCTCAACAAATCAACTGTGTAAACAAGCGCTTGTAATATTTACATGTTTCTCATTACTGAGCTGAGTTTATTTAATTGCCTTTTACATTTACATGATTTGTTTTGTGATTCTAAATGACAGCCAGCGTCTGACTGTGTTTGGCATAGACAGAGTTTGTTTGTTTATGTGTGTAGCTGTCATGTTGAGAGTCAGACAGGATATTTGTATCATTGTGAACCCTGAGAACAAACTTTGAAAAGATAATTAAGTTTGCACGAAGCTAACGCTAATGTATGCATGTACGTATGTTCAGAATCCAGTATAGCACATAAATAAAAAGAGACAAAATGAATCAAATACGAACAATAACAATAATATGCAGGTTTTCAGATACTACAAAGGTGATATCGAGTACTACTGTGAATTTAGAGAACACACACAGACAGTACAGACAGAAGATGTGAAGACAAGCAGAGATGTGATGTGTTCACTGGAACAGAGCGTGAAAAGCTCTTGTAGAATTGATTCCTCTGATGTTCATTGGCCTACACAACAGCTTCACACTTTGATCCTTACAGTCCTTAAGACTTAGTTAAAAAAATCAGGTTGTCATGTGAAACTGCAGGAGGTGCTGTAACGTTTGGGTTCTACCAACATAGAGCATGTGCTTTTTTTGATATACTGTATATGTATGTGTGTGTGTGTGTGTGTGTGTGTGTTTTAAGATTATGAAACTTACCTTAAACACTTGTTGCCTAGTAACCAATGTGACAGTGCTGTAAGTAACTTTGTGAAACATGTTAAATCCAGTTCCTTCCTTGAGCCACGGACTGAGACGTCCAGCTTTGCTCCCACATTAGCATCCCATCAGAAAGTAAAAAAGGTCTAGATTTCTGTATGATTTTCAACATTCATAATCATGGTGGCAAATGTTGGTAGGATTTCCGGGTACTTTGATTTTCTCCCACAGCCCAAAACATATTACTGCTCTGTCCGTTGTTCCGGACATTTGAAGTTGACCTCCCATGTGACCCTGCAGAGGAATAAGTGCTCGATGATGGACGGATGCATGAATGAAGTAGAAGCCTCTACAACAGTGACTCAGGTTGTTTAGTTGACAGGAAAGTCTGGCTGTGAGTATTTTGCAAACTCTCATTGGCTAACTCAACTAGCGGCGGCATCTGACGAATTTGAAAGAGGCCAAACATATTATTCAAGAGTTTGTTTTTATGCTGTTTTGACATGTAGAAGGATAACAAACATCTGGGTCAAGGTAAGAGAGCTGACCTCGGTGTGTTGTGCTGTGTTGTTTGGACTGTGGAAGCTAACTTGGCGAATGTTTCCAAATACATCAACTGAACTGAATAAAATGTACTTTCGACTGTGATCTTATCTAGGCAGTTTAACAACAACAATGAAAATAATGGCATTTTAATTCAATGTCTGGATGAATAGTATCAGAAAGAGTGAATGAGAAATGCTGAAAAAAATGCTAATGTGTGTTTGGCAATAAATGAAGTAGTAGTGTTAGAGAAGCAGACATCAGTCGGAGAGGAAAAATGGGACAGATGAATGGGGTAAAGGAAGAGGCAAATAATAGAGAATAGCTAAGGAAGGATTGACTGTGATTCATGTCAGCCAGGCTGTTCTGCATCATCCTGTATTCACCAGCACATGATCTACCACCGCCTCACACAAGTGTGTGTGTGTGTGTGTGTGTGTGGACACTTTAAATTGTATCTACTCTCTGAGGAAATGATGCCAAGTTTTGGATAAGGGTACAGATAAAGATGGAGGAATAAGGTTGTAAATCACACACACACACACACACACACACACAGAAAGAGAGAGAGAGAGAGAGAGACATGCGGTTCAACCTTGACTTCTGCTACTACCACAGGTCAGGAAGTTGTTATGCTTTATCCTCCATCTGGCCAAAGCACTGGACATCAACCTTTAGTCACACTGAACAAGAGAAATGAAAAATGACAACAGTTGAACTGAACCAAGAGAAGGCTGCAGTCAAAGAATAAAACGTGTCAGATTACATATGGACGGGCTGATGGATCATACAGTCATGTATAGGAAGAGAGACAGACTTTTGGTGCTAGAACTATGTTACCATCAAATACACTGAACGGTAATAATCATCAGTCAGATGAGTGATGATCTCGAATGCCACATCAAAGTTAGATATAATAACAATAACAATAATAATAATCATAATATAGTCCAGAACATGGCCATAAACAGGAATAAACCACAAACCACAATGGGTTAAATCAAATTGACTTCATCACAAAAACAAAATATCAACAAATCATTAATAATTATCATTAAATCTGTTTTGGCCTTAGCTAAGAGCTAATCCCTAGTTCATTTTATGTATTTACATTTTTGAACATAAGTCTAATAATTTTCCTAAATCTGAGTTGTTTGAAACATTGTCATGACCATCAGACGTTCATCAAATCTAAGAACTCTTTCAAAGACATTTCAATTAAATTGTAATAATAATCCATGGTGTATGTGTGTCCAGACTGACTGACTGAACGATATGACACTGTCGTGTATGGATATGTGTGCATATGTGTCTGACCTCTTCCTACACCAGCTGTTATTAAAAGCACCATCCACTGTGACTCATTCCAATACCAACTCTGGCGTGCTGACTCACATATCACACTTCACCTGCACCAGTACTTTCTTACTTTCCAACACGCCAGGTTATTTCAAACCAGCACAGCACTCCCTGGAGGTGAGGAATTTCTGATATAATATTAAACTTATTTTTGAAGATCATACATTTTCTGGATAAGTGACTCGGTCTAATCCAGTGTTTCTCAACCTTTTTCGAGCCAAGGTCCATATATTTGATTAGAAAAATCCCACAGCACACGACCAAACACAAATATATCAAATAAAATAGTTTCAATTTACTCACAACTGACTTACTCTGGTGTGAAACCAGGACCTGTTTAGTTGAACATGACCCTGATATTCTGTCAGAAATTGAAGAAAGGAACACAAAGACTTTCAATAGCAAACAGTCTCATAGTTTTATTTTATTTTTATTTTTATAGTGTCACTCAGTGGAAAGGCATTTAATTGTTCTGCCTGACACTATATTACATAGACAAACAGAAACTCATTTGTGGTGAATAAATACAGTAATAGTTTACAGTAAAAGATTTTCCATGGTGCACCTGATCACCACTGATGCGCTACGACTCCTTATTAATTATGTATAGAGATTTAAACAAATGTTTAATAGCTACTGAGAAGAACTAAACTTTTTATAAATGATCACTGAACTCAGTTTTGATTTGACTTTTCCTACACCACGGCAAGACTGAGCATAGTCACAAAACACAAGGTCTATCTCAGGGAAAGGCTACCTCATGGTCCAGAAGGAGCAGTGTGAAAAGCTGGCAGTCTCACCTTAGATGCTGTGGCTTGGCTGGGGTTCATGTTCAGAGTGCTTTAGAATTATAATTAAATCACAAAATCATCACATCATGGCCCTTACCCTGCAGAATCAGAAGATATCAGCAAATATAGTACTGACAACTGTTGCTCTGAAATATGCTTTTGTAATATTGTTGCATTAGCATAAAGTTGGAGAGCTGCGGAATAGTGCAATGTGTGCAGAGAATGCAGTGACACATTGTTGAGTTGGACAAGATTAAGGCAACAGCTGAATATTTGAATGTCTGCACTTGGTCAGAAGAGATGTTGAAGTGTCAAACCCCAAAGGGAGTTACGGAGGAGAAAATACATGTACAGTAGGGCGGCTTGTAGATACCTTCTTTGGGAACGTTCTGGAATAGAAACAACCCCCCCCCACCGGCAACACAGCTCTGCACATGGTTGGAAGCAGGCAGAAAGGCAGAGACAGGCAGGGACACGCAGGGACGCTGCTTTACATTTTTATTTTTAGATTCCAAACTCACATTAGGAAATAACAGGCCAAATGTCAGTGAGCAGCCAGCAAAATTGCCAGCTGTTACAGATACCTGAGAACACTGTATTTACAAGGCTGCGATATAAACAACGGAGCCCAGGTGAACTCGTGAACGTTTTTTATTTGGTAAACCAATGTTTCTGCTGCAGCAGAGCTTTCTGTTTTTGTCTCCTCGCTTCTCATTACCCGCAGTCAAGCTACACTGCCGGTCTCCCTGCTGTTCTGGAACCACTGCTGGTGCAAACGACACCAGCAGAGTTAATGGGGGCTTTGGCTGCCCATTCACCTAATTGTTTAGATTTGATGGCGTAGAGCCAACATTTTTTAAAATATCAACCTCACCACCGCAACGACAGAACAACTGCACTGTAAAAAAAAAAAAAAAATATATATATATATCCATTACTACAAATTTATGAACTCAACATTTATGGAGTGACCACCAAGGTTATGTTCAAGGACAGTGAGTTAAAGAGAGTGTAAAAGCAGGGATTGGCCTAGCTAGTTATTGGACACAGTCATTGGAAATGGAAATAGTTATTTTCTCCCAAAAAGATCAGTACAATTGTTCAAGTGTTATATGCTTCCCTTCCACCGGAGGTGTGAAACATCTGGTTACACAAGCAGCTCTTTTGTCACACATTTCAGAGGCAGTAATGTGTAAACACAGAATGTTTAATCCATTAACAAGAAAAACAGACTCTTCACAGAGAACATGTAAGATGTTACGTTTTAAAGCCTGGGTCTGGAGAGGTGGGTGGTAGCTGGGGTTAATGGCCTCAGATGAATGTACCAGGCTAAAATCAATAGAAAATAGTAGTTGTTGTGAAATGGGCCAAATGTGGTCTTTAAAAGCATTCAGATGTTCTTCTCTCCCCACAGTACATCTGTTTAGGCCCTTCTTCCTGTTTCTCTTTGTCTCCTCTAACAAGTGCAGGAATATTCCCTCTCTTGTTCTTTCTAGCTTTTCTCTTTATAATGCATTGTGCATTTTCTTCTTTGCATTATTTATTTATACAGATTTGGTGGATGGTGTTTTGAATGATCATTAAGAAACAGGCATTATCAAATATGTAGAGAGATAAAGAGAGAGAGCGTGTTATCTAAAATACCAATACCAGGCTTTAAACACACACACACACACATACTGTACACATGCAAACTGTTACATAGATAACAGTTACCTCTGGAGAAGCAGTGGGCAGTGACCTAATACTTGACACGTGCAGAAGTGTAGACCTCTCAGTTTAGCAGCTCCATAATGACTAAATCTGCCGCCCCAGTCTGTTTTTCCTTCCGTTTTCTCATCTATGTTGTCAGTTATTTTACCTTCTCACTATTTGTTGCTTTTTTATGATAGAATCAGTCTATATCAGCAGGGCCCAATAAGTACATCTACCAGTAGATACATGTACATACACAGATGTGTGTTCATGTGTAACTTTTTCAGGTAATATATATATATATATACACATATTACACATATGTGTATGTTCATTTTATATGAGTAAACATTTATAATTATATTTTAACACTTGTTTATGTACATACATATATATATATATGTACATACACAGATGTGTGTTCATGTGTAACTTTTTCAGGTAGATCACTTTTGCCCATCCATTTTTATGGTAACTCCCAGGCCAAAATATCTTGAGCACCCAGGTCTATAATATTTTTTTATAAATTGTTGACTTTGAGACTGTACTGTCTTTCCCGGTGATCATTTCCCGGTGTACACTCGACATCCTCCACCTGAAAACACCAAGTCACAAACACAGCTATAGTACAGACTGTCAACGTACAGTAAAACATGATGGATTGTTGAATGTGTTTGCACACTTTTATTGCATCTTTGGTAATTTAACATGTTTATAGAGTTCACAGAGTTTATGTGCATGCAGGGTTGATTAGTGTGCAGATGTTGGTGTTTATGCTGACAGTTCTAGTCTGTGTGTGTGTGTGCTTTCTTACACTGACAACACTCTTAGGTGCAGGGGACAGCACTACCCGTGTTAGCGAAACAACATGCTACGTGCTAACGTAGAGATGAAGCATTTAGAGCCACTGGAGTCTCTTCAAGAGAATCATTTGGCTTATTCTGATTTTTTTTTAATTGCGCAATTTATTGAGTATAAATTAATTGATCAAATTTAACGAGCAACGGAGTGTGTAAGCACACACACTTACGTGGTATTTTCTCTGTCTTTTTGTGTTAACATGCAGATGAGTTATAGAGGTTGACAACATTATGGTAACACAGGGGTCCTTCAACGGAGGACGGAATTACATTTCTATGGCACGACGTAACCCGATTTTTTTAAAAAGTAAGTCAGTCATCAAGTAAGACATCATAATCTAGGTCTGACGTAGGTTTGGGAGCCATAATACAGGCCAAAATGTTCCCAAAAATGTGAATGGGAAATTTATACAGCGATGTCAGTGTACAACATGCCACTTACAATCATGGTATTTAAGCTTTGTAATAGCAGTTGTTTTCTATTGCCTAAGCTGAATAGTGTTTGTTGTGAAGGGTCAAAGGTCATTTCTGTCTCAAGTGACATCCACATTTTTTGACACGGTAACAGTGCTGTCTTCTCACTGACGATGGTTTGGAGATTTGAGATCAGGTGTTTGCAGTGGAAATTATTTTTGCAATATACTTGGCAGAGAGAGTGAGGAGGATGAATCAATTTTTCAACTTGCGCCGTGTTGTCTTCACTCACAATGTTCTTTATGTTCCGTGATATTAGAACCTTTTAATAGAAAGAAGGAGCGCGGTGCAGAAATGTCATAATCTGTCGCTGACAGCTCCGGATCATTAAAATGTTGAGACCTGCTTTCAGATTTATGTTAATTCATGTCAGCCCTCCTCCACATAAAAGAAGCAGAAACACATTCATATTCAGTTTCTGATAAAGGAGTGTTAGCAGGCAATCAAAATATGAATGGCTTTAGAGCTATACCTTTTCGGTGGTTTAAAAAAAAGCCCTCGTGTCAATGTAGTATACATTTCTCCTGTACACAGAATGGATGAAAAAAAGATGTGTATAACAAAAGCCAGTAAATATCGCTTGGACAGCCATGAGGTGGTTGCCACGGTAACTGACCCACACGGGATGCTGCAAATGGGCTGCCATATTTAGATTTTGGAGTTGCATGTTTGTAAAACTCACTGTGGAGCAGAGGGTGTTTATACGACAACAACGCTGGCTTCAGTGGAGGCTTTAGTCTCTTAGGTACATGTAGTCTCTTTATCGCTCTCTCTCTCCCTCACTCTCTGTCCATCTGTAGGTGTGAGGAGGAGGCGACTGGAGGTTTCAGGTTTGAGTGTGTCTTTCAGGCAACATAGTGAAATTGTGAATTAAATACATATTGTATGAATAGCTAACAGAAACAGGCAGAACCACAGACTGTCAGTTCTGTCTCAGTGAAAATAATGTCAATATTTGACAATTCCCTAGGTAATACAGACAAATATGTGGTTGTCCTATGCAGTGGCACTGTTTATGAGGGAGGGCAGGGGGGTCGGGTTAGGGTTTAGGATGATGCCAGGGACCCCTGACTAAAATGGGCCTGAAATAATAATAATTTGTCATAATATTACTGTGAAATATGGCTTTGAGACCAAATAGTGAATTCTGCACAGTATGTAGAAATATATTCATGTGCTTAGGTGGTACATAGGAGCCTACTTGGTCACATTTGTCTGGTGTGAAGTTGGAAGGCTTTTATTTTGAAACACCAAAATAAACAGACTGGTGTTTTATCTGCTGCATCAGAGAGAAAGACCTGCAGGTTGTATGAGGGAGAAGGATTGAAGAAGTGTGAAGGTCAGAACCAATTTGTCCACATACTGGAGCTCCTCTTCAGGGACTAGCAGAGGAAGTGTGTGCCGTTGCTGCTGTGTGTGTTTGTATTGGTCCTGGTTGGTATTTGTTGTGGACAAAGCTGAAGCAGTAACTGAGTGTCAATGCTGTCAAAGTGCTAGACAAAAACTAAACAATGTAAATGTCGAGGAAATTCTAGGAACAAAGCCACGAGCTGTTAGAAACCAATAACGATTTCATTGCTTCCCTTTTAGATCAAATAAGATCATTGTTTGAAAAAAGCTGTACATGGATATTTGCTTTTACACAAAAGATAAGGAGGCAGCGACAAAAATCTCTCCTGGCTCTTTGATCCATTAGCCCAGGTTCTCAAACTCAAATGGACTGAGCTCACATGATGTATCTTTGTTGCTTTTTTTTCCCAGTATGTTCAGTACTCTCCAGCTTATAGCCCATAACCTGCCTCTGCTCCTGTGGGGCATCATTGTGGCTATGCTGAGTAGGTACATTGCTCAGTAAATGAGTGTGGAATAGAGAGGAATTGGTAGCAACACCAGGGGAGCAAAACACCAGGTGACGTTCTCCTAACAATCAATGTGGAAGTCATGAATACTGAAGTGCCTTAAACTGTGTATGATCAACGGGGCATTAAAGGAATCAGAAATTCAGCTGTGAAAAACTCTTCTTTTGCCACATGGTCACAGGACGGGAAGAATCCCTACTGTGGGGTCACGTAAAGCTGGACTAAAAGGAAATTGGGGATGATTTATGATTGATGATTTATTATATTCAAAAATATTTAAAAAAAAACAGATATTTTGTAAAGGTTCCGAAATGTAATGTCTGTAATTGCGACTCTCTCTGCGTCGCTGCTGTAAAATCCAGAGACCAAGGAATGAACCGAGAAAAACAAATCTGATCTTTAGTTTACAGGGAAACCTGAGTTATGTATAACAAGAAATGCGATTATTCAGCCATCAAATACATAGACTGGATCTGCACAAGCAGCGTGTACCAGTCTACATGTAGTATGTAATTTTGCCATTGCAAATTGATTAGCATGTTGCGTAGCTACACTCAGGGGCAAAATGTTGTAGTCAATCCAACTCAAACCTTAACGTTTTCTATTTAATGACTGTTGTTGTTTTGTTTTTAACACCTTTCTTCAATTTATAACAATTATACATATTTATTGTTAAAGAAAAAACTGCAGTACTTTAGTTTCACATTTCAAAATGTATACATTTATTAGAGGTACGATCATAAACATGTCAGTAAATATATTCTTGCATTCCTACCAAAAGAAGGAACATAATGAATAATTTACCATAAATCTGCTTCTAAAAGTGAGAGCTAAGTTTAGGAAGAGTGTTGGATTACTCTTCCTCGCCGTCCATTATTTCTATTAAGTCTTCCTCATTCATCCTTGAACGTGGCAGCATGTTTCTCTCCAACCTTTTCCGCGAGTGTTGTTGTTGTTGATGTCAAATTCAAGGTGTAAAACAATTCCTCTTTTACTTTACTATATATATACAGTATACAGCGGGTATTTTATTGCAGCTGCAAGAAAAAACTGAAAAGGTTTTTTTGTCTAGATGTCCACTGTGCTTTACATTGTTGTGTACTTAAAATAATGTGAATTGATGTAATCATTTACAGAGTGGGTGTTTGTTTTGCTGTGGAATGATTTGTGGGAGTATCAAATAAGAAGGAAAGAAGGTGTTTGATTTCACGTGTCACAGAGCAAAATGGTGAAGCGCTGCTTCTTCTTTTGGTGTCGTCCACAGTCGTCACGATGTTTGGCCTAGTACCTGTGTGTGGGGAGCACATGTAGTGGAACATGTACCTGTGAAAACGTACTTGTTGACAAGACTAAAATAGAGAGAAGAGTGAAAAGTATGAGACTAGATAGAGAGTTGGTTCGTTTTTTTATATGAAAGATATCCTTTAACAAATGGAATGATTTTTAAAATCACATCTTCTTGTCGTTCATCAACGGTCAATACAAACTCTATCAAGTGATTGGTCATCTCCTCCAGGTCAGATTACACTGGTTACTCTAAGCCAGTGTTTCCCAAACATTTTTTCTGGGGACGCGTATTTTAAATGTCGCAAATCTTTGCGACCCAAGTCATTAGACATTAGTATTATTATTTGTAAAACCTGGGAAACATGATGCGAGACGACCCAAAAAGAAAAACTACTGTCACCCACCTGAGGGTCGTGACCCAGTCTTTAGAAAAAGTGGACCAAGCCTAACTGGTGAGAATGAACTCAAAGAACAAAATCCAAACAATAACAAAAAAATAAATAAATAAAAATAAATGAATTAAAATTAATTCTACCTGAATTACCATTTTTGTTGATTTTATGAGGTTCATAAATTGTTAAATATAAATTAAGTTACAAATCCTAAACAGTTAACAGAAGTCATTTAATTTGACTTACATTTAACTATAATGAAATGTCCAACATTACAGGTTGAACCAGGTATTTTTGTGTCAGTCAAACCATTTGTAGTTTATTAAATTAGATCCAAACCCATTTAGTAGAACACCAACATACGTATGTTAACATGAGTTCTTTGTTTCTCTTCTGTGCAGTGCCCCTTTTTAAACACTCCTGGTTATCACTTATCAGTCCTGTGAGTGAGTCTTTATGGGACCTTGACCACTTTAGTTGTAAGGGGTGAGTGCTTCTAATCAATAGCCAATACAGACAAATCAATAGGAGCTTACAGAGCAATTTGAGCTGTAATGTCCAAACCATATCATTGGCCTGATGAAAAGGTGTCATGTGTTTTTGGAGCGCTGTCAAGCATGAAAGGCAAAGTGTTGGTCACAGGTCACAGACGTACATAAAAAAACAAAACAAAACAAAAAGAAGAGCGTGGTGTTTTCTGTATTAACTGTTAAAGGAAGTGCCCAGAGTTTTAGAGCAGCTCAGTAACGACTGCAATCAATGTCGTGTATAAACTCTTCAGGATCATTAAAATGGACAAAGTTATGCCACAGTAGATCAGTCATGACTGGAGACACTTAAATCCACAACATTGACTATTTTTTATTGGTTCTTTACAATAACATGGCGATGGGAGGTGTAATGTCTGACAATGATTTAGTGATAACTGTGGCAATTAAGTCAAGGACTCAGAATTGACTGAAACTAATGGGAAATGTAATGTAAAAGTAATCATCACGGCTACACCTGGAACTGAGTCGGGATTAATGAGGAAAGACTACAGTTAATCAGTACGGTCCAAAACACACTCACTTCAAAAGAACTTTCTAATTGTTGCTATAAATATGGTCACAATCACATTAAAGAAAAACAATCTCAAAGTCAGCACAACACCAATTTTAGCAAAAATATATAGTTTACTTTTATTTTGCTTCAAATGCTTGTCTTTTATTTAAAACAAATAAAATTCCAGACTCATAAAATTAAGAAATCAATAAGGCAAACTAACAAACTAAAAACAAGGAAAAATAAAAGCCACATAAAGTTCTATAGACGACAAATGTAAAGGTAAAAAGTATCTAAAAAGCAGTTTATTTTGTAGATAGAACACAAACTATCTCTGTCCCTTTTCATTTTATTTTTTTATTTTCTTAATATTGGAATAGTTTAAGAAATGACAAACTGCACAGTCTTACAGACGGAGTAAAGTGCTTTTTTTCCCAGATGACATTACCAGATAAAATGAATAGATAGATGGATAGATGGATAGATAGATAGATAGATAGATAGATAGATAGATAGATAGATAGATAGAACTGTGTCAACGCCTTCAGTGTCATCTTGAAGTTTTTTCATTTATCTACATTGGGCAGCTCCCCATGTATAAATGCACAAATAATCTTGTTATACAGAGCACAGTGTGCTGTGAAATTTATTTATTTATTTTTTTTCTTGCATCGATTTCAAACACAGAGGAGATTTACTGTAAGGAATCAATAAAAATCAAATCAAATCACGGTAGGAGTAAAATAAATGTATATACAATTGAATAGAATTATGTACACAGACTGTGCAATATAGACTTTAGTTTTGTGCCGATCCTGTTCCAACTGTGTGACCTATTCATAACCACATTCTTAAACCCCTCAGCACCAGACTGTCCTGTGACGTGAATGAAAGTCCTGTTTGATTTAGCTTTGCCAATGCTGGTTGTTCCTCACTCAGCCTCTGGTGCCCGCCTGCAGCAGGTGCCTTTCTGTCTGCCATTAACTGCTTGTCTCTCAGCATCTTTGTGCGTTTCATGAATTTCCTCCCACAAGCCTCAGCTTCAGCCAACACCACCTTAGCCCGGTGTGCGTGGCCATCTCCTCATCTGCCGTTGACTTTCTCATTTATTTGGCTGCTTCCAACCGATGATCAAGTTGGTTCTCTGCTGCTAATCCTCACATTCTCCATCATCTTCCTCTGACTTTTCTTCCGTTAGCTGCAAATCAAATAGTTCATCTTCAAGGCAAATGACGAAACAAACGCAACCTCTGCACAATACTGTGGATGTGAAACCTTCACAATCCTGTCACAAAACAGACTTTTTATCTGTCGGCACATGTTGATTTTTTCATGGAAAGAAGATGTTTGTTACAGGCTCAGATCTCTGTCTCTGTCTCTGTCTCTGTGTTGACTTGGGTTGATTTCCACGGAGGCTGTTTTTGACATTCAAGGTTGCTCCTGTAAATAGCCATCACCGTGTCCGCTGGACAGTGAAGGACGGCAGTGTGTCACAGGGCTTCTGGAGAAGGACTAATCTTCTTAAAGCAAATACATCCTAGGGTCCATGAAACAGTTCACGGGGTGGGCAGAGGCATTTCCCCCGGGAGAGACATAAACCTGGTCAACAAAAGTCTGCTGAATTAATTTATCACACAGTGTGTGGTCCTGTTGGAGTTATAATGTGATCTGACACTCCTGTAGATAATCTCATTTCTCTGTAAATCATCTGGGACGAACGTCTTTCTACTAACAAGCAAAGAATTTAGATTCTTCTTGAAATCTAAGATATCTCCGCAGCATACTCTGAGTACTTCAGAGTACTGAAATAAAATAATTAAGTTAAATTAAGTAATTAAGTTAAAAAAATTAATAATAAATAAAATATTAAATAAAAATACAATTTTTAGCCCATCCTCTGTTGTTTTTCCAGGACACGTATGACATCAGTCAAACAATTTTTAATATCGATATAAAACAGTTAAAAATACAACAGTAGGAGAGCTGAGCTTTGTTTTGTACTCAGGAATATATTTAAAAAATGTGTACAAGGCATATATACAAACATATTTTTTTTTCAGTTTAGCTGTTCATGTATCTCGTGCTAAAATTAATACTTTTGTCTCGTGCCTCGTTCTGCCTCTGCCAGAATATTTTTATGCAAATACAGGATTATTATGTTCGTTTGAGGTTCAAAAACTGATCAATTATAATAATTCCCATCACTGTTAGTAAAAAGCAAACATCACAGACTACATCTGAACACTGATGCACTGGGAGGACTTCACTGAATTACTGAAGAATAAGCTGATTGATTTAAGAACCCAATACACATCAGATGAAGTCATGTTGTCGGCATGCCAACATTCTACACCGAAATACACACAAACACTTACTGGTTGTTTTTGCCAAGTTTTCTTCACTTCCTGTCTTTTGTCCACTTCTCCGTCCTCCTGTCTTTCATCAGCTGCTTTTTCTCACCAGCCCCATCTGTTGCTTTATTGCCTTGTCTCGCTTTAATAATCCCTCTGAATTTTCTCAGGTTTTGTTTGCTCCTTTAACTCTATGCATCTTGTCATGGTTCACGCCACTCCTTTTGTTGCCCACTTTGATAACCCTGTCTCCCTGTCTTATATATATATATATATATAATCTGCAGGTATGGAAGGTTTCATGTTAAATAATCAGATAGATATTATCCATCATTTCATCATATATAATCATATATAACATCATATATGTATGTATATAATGTGTGCCAATTTGAACAGTATAAACTATTGTCAACATTTTTGGTAAGTAAAGGAAAATTCTGCTTTGTTTACTGTTAATTCCTCTGAGAAGTGTGGACTTGAAGTAACTACGAAAACAAGCTCTTTTTTCCTGTTGCTGTGTTTGGTATGGAGACCTTCTGCATATCACGGTGCTGTATCCAGATTCCAGACTGTGTGCTGTAATTTGCTCGTGTACGACTCCCTTGATGTGCTGATGGCACTTTCCACAAAGGACATTGTGCAAAACAAAGCAAGCCAGCACTGGCTGAAGTACTAGAGTGTCCGCCACTTTGGCCATGTTCGCAATGTTAATGGTGGAAAGAGACATCTGACGAGGGATGAACACAATCACAAATGTGTTTTAAATCACCGCACAAAGATTGGCCAGTTTGCGAAAGACATGTTGCTTTGCACACAGGCTCTCTTTTGAAAGAAAATGTGTATTAGCTTCACTAAAAAAAATACTTTTAATTTAGTGTGCCACCTCCAGGCTAATATTAGCAAGTGCCTCAATTTTTTAATTCCGGTCCAGATAAACCATAGCAGTGGTGTTGGTGCCCATTCAGTGTCATGATGAGCTAGTCTCTTGTTCGCAAGCTTCTCTGCTTGACTTCAAGGAAGTGATGTTGCGGCAGGATGTCGTCTGTAAAGTTAAAATTTTCCAACTTCCAGCATTGCGTCAGACGTTAATAAGAAGATCCAATACCTGACATCATGGTTTGTCAGGTATTGGAGAATTTAAAGTCAATGAGTAAAACAAAGACCTGAGTTTCTCCTAGTTTGACCCCCAAGTGCACAGTGAACCTGCGGACGTCTCGTTACAAAGTCTTTGGTGTTCGAGATAAACCTTGTCATCAGAATTGGATGAAGGTATTCATACTCTTTCATCTCTACCCAAGTTTCAGGGAGGTATTATCTCACCACTGTGCACACTGAGGCTGAGTACTGAGTGGCAGTGATATGGGCAAGCAGAGAGCGAAGACAAGGAGAACTGTGTCCTCCTCATAATTCACTGGAGGACAGACTGGGTGACTGACATTGCAGTCATTGAAGAGGATGGTGAGCAGAGATGAAAGGGAAACCAGTGGGGGTGAGGCAACCATTACATGCTGAGTTTGTTAAAAAAAAAAACGCCAAGAGAATCTGGAGTAGTTGGTTCTTAACTTCAGGAAACCATTTAATAAACAATGGGAAAACTGAATCAACTTTTGCGTCAAAACACAGAGAAAAGTGTAAAGATAAAACCAAACACCCAGTAATACAATAAAAATACACAGACAAAAAAGATGTTCAAGGTCACACGGTAGCAGAGTGGCTAGGGCTAATGCCTTTCTTTTAAAAGATTAATCAGTGGTATGTTATGTTCTTTTCTTCTGGTGTTTACATCTTGAACAAGTGTGGGTGGAGGTCTCTTCCCACTGTCAACAGATGGAGTTTTTTTTTTTTTAGGGGCTGTTGGAGTTGGACAGAAAAACAAAACAGTTTTAGTATGTGTTTATTATGGCATAAAACTGTGTTCCAAGTAATTACAAGTGGCTTTAAAGTATGTGAGGGCGGTGCAGGATGTGTCTGAAGACAGATTGACATGGTGATTTGTGTAGTTGTAGTGACAGATGGATGCAGCTATGTAATTGGCAAGGAATTTGAGGCAGCAGAAGAAAGTACATGTGTTGCTGTGAGAGATATAGGTGGGATCAAAGGTCAAAGGTACAGTACAGCCAAGTTTAGGAGACAACCGTTTGGACCTGCTTTGATAATTTGGTGGGTATATTTTTTTTTTACAAAGAAATTTGTTGCAAGGATGGGGATTCAAAAATCGATCCATAATCCAGTAATGTATGGTCATACCCAGTTTGGTAAAAAAATAAATAAAATAAAAAAAATGTGGCACAGACATTTTAATCTAATTTGTTGGTTGTCCACTTTCTTTATTTCCCAGTATCACATTAGAGCTAATGTCAGGCTCACTTGCCCTGATCCTAAAACAAGGAGGTTCAACCAGAGACAATTGTTTTCAACAGACCTTGAAATCCAGATTTTCCTTTTGTTTGGACAAGGGTCATTTTTGCCGCTGCAAATGCAGAAGCAGTCGATACTTTTAAAAAACACTTTATATTTACCACTGTGGTGTGGCCAGTCGATACTGCTGTGCAGCTTCAAACCTGAAGACGCTGAGGAGCATTTCATCATATAAACAGATGGAGCGATTCAAAGTTTTGGTCAGACTTTCAAAGTTTTTTTGTTTTTTTTTTTAATAAAAATATCTATAATAATTTTACTCACTCGCAACCCTGAGAAGCATCGATGGGTAGAAGATGAACAAATCAATAACAATGAAATTATAACCAGGCTGCACTTTATGTCACTGGTGGCAGGCGCTGATAAGATATCTGTGTTTATCTGTTTTACGTTGCTTATGCTCGCAAAACTACAAACACATGGTCACAATTCTTCTACTCACTGAACGTTTATGTCTTGTTTTATGACTCCCTTTGTAGACGGTGTGTATAGGAAGAGTGTGTGAAGTTGTTGTCATTGACATCAGAATTCAAATGACTACAGCATTTCAAAGAGGTTTTCACGTGACGCTGTTGAGGCATAGACTGCTGTCCCTGAAAGTCGTGGGTCTGGTTGGTTGTAAGCTTTAGTTTTTTGTTTTTAGTGTTTTTGCAGCTTGCTCAGACTCAAGTTAAAGGATAGGGTTAAAGTAAAATTTCAGATATTGGTGTGTACATAAAAGTGTATTGACTTTTCAGCTCACCTTTTATGCCTTTAGCAGCATAAATACACACACACACACACACCATATTTGTCTCTTAAATATTTGTATCTTTTTAGAAAAACAGTTGGTGTGAATTGGTGTTGTTGTGTATTCTTTATATCAGAGTGCCTTTGGAAAAAGGAAGAATAAATGCAGTGTAAGAATAATAATAGGTTTGTGTTAAGGCCATGTAGATAGTACAAAATACCTCTGAAGCTGAGATGTTTAAGGACGTAGTTCCTAAAAATATATAAAAATATAGTTGATTATTTCAAATGACTGCTCGTCGTGTGTAAGTTAATCATGTTCAAAATGTTTTAATGTGACCACTTTGCACCAAAAATAAAATGTTTTCAGACGAAGGGAAAGGACAAACCTTACAAAACTGAATTACGAACCCACTAGACCTTGTATTATTTTAATGTGGTGAGGGAATGGAAATGTTAATAGAACCAAACCAAATGAATGAACAAATAAAACATGTATTAAACAATTAACAGTCTTTAACAGTGTTTCTAATGCACAACACTGGTGAGAAAAGGCTCATATCCACTTACTCTGTCATAGTATTTGATCACAGTATCCCACGGTGTGGGGTCAACAAAGTTCAGTGTAATCTAATAAGTCTTTGAATTTGAGGTATTTTATTACTTAGGCTGAGGATTTAGTAAATAGAGTCTATTTGATTAGCAAAAGTCTGCATTTCACAATTCACTTCCCCTCAGGGAATATGTGATGCCAGTTGTAAAAGATAGCTGTGCCTCCATTCGATTAGGTTGGGGGGTGCAGCCGGGGAGCGGGGGCTGAGTTCAGGTACAAGCAATAACTGTTATCAAGCAACCTGTTGACATATTTTTCTTTTAGTTATTAAACAGATAAGATCTTGACCAGTTTCCCTCTGGCTGAGATACTTGATTGGCCGGCTCGCAGTCAGGCGGCAGGCCTCATTGGCTAACATTCAATGGCAACATGACAATAGACATAAGAGTAGCGATGGAAGATACCAGAAGTACTGATTCAATACGATTTTTTTTTCAACCCAATAAATCACATGACAAATGCTGTCCAACAACTTTTATATGTAGTTTTTATAAAACTTTATTTTTACAGAATGTAACTTAAATAGGTTCATTGATACCATTAAGTGAAATTACAGGGGGGGGGGGGGGTACTACAAACAATACAAATTAAAATAAGTGAATGTAGCATGACATGTTCATCCACTCCGTTTGCTAACTAATTTTCATTGGAACTAGTTGAAATA
>NC_024315.1:15493849-15540593 GCF_000523025.1 Cynoglossus semilaevis
TATATATATATTATAGGAGATCAGAGGAGCCCCTGATTGTTTACCTTCTACTTCTCCTACTTTCTAATGTAGAAGACAACGTGACATAAAGGATTGTCTTGATAGATTGACAGAGGGATGGACAGAAGGACAGATGGACTGATTGACCGGTTGATTGATAGGAAGTTTTGCTCTGTAATTCTTTACATTGAATCACACAGACTGGATCCCTCAGCTCCGATAGGAAACAGTGTGAAGTAGTTCCTCAGCTGAGATGTTAGACCTACTCCTAATTCCCATCGCAGTTCCCTCAGTAAAAATATGCCAGTCTTCATTTGAACCCTGAGCTTGCACTTCTTTGCCAATTACTCCAAATGTCACTTTTTTTTTTCACTTCGTGTAAACCTGTCAACGAACTGGGCTGAGGGTTAGGTGAGCAAACAGTGGTGTGTGTCTTCCTACCTTTCAGTTTTAATTTCCTTAGTCTTAAAATTCTGGGTTTAAACTTCTAACTGCAGAAGCACCGTTAATCTTCCTTCTACGACCCTCTGGAACTTTCACAGACACTTCCTCAGCGAGACAGTTGGCCTCTCTGCCTGTTCATAATGAGGTTTCTTTACACATATTATTGATGGGTCCCAGTGACTAAAGAAGAGGGAACACAGCACAAATATATTCCCATAACCTCCCTCTGTTCCCTGAAACAGTGCCAGTGAGGACCAACTAAAAGGAGGGAGAGCAGAGAGAGGGAGGTTAATTAGTAGAATGCATGGAATCCACGGAATCAATTATGATATAACTGGGGTTAACCTCGTCTTTATGCTGCTTTCAAATAAAATATTAGCCTATTGTAATACAGGTAATGTGAAGAAAGTACTGCAGGCCCAGAGAGCAGAGGTTAAATATCTTTACTTTTATATTGGCTTCAAAAGTTATTACTTCAACCGTGGAACTTTTTTAAATTAAAAATATTTGTTTCCCCAGGCAGAAAAAAAAAAGTCTAGTTTGTTATTTAAAGAAATAATAACTACATTCTATCGTGGGTGTATTTATGAGAGTTCTACAGTTTCTACTACCTTCTTGTCCTTGAGTCAGTATTTCTATATATACATGTTTGTTATATTTTGTGTGCTAAAAGTTAACCAAACAAACTGTCTTTGATAAAAGGTCAGGGGCTTTTGCTGATCTCCATTATTGTTGATATGATTAGAAAAAGCAGCACATTCAGGTCCGAGGCTGCAGTGAAGCAGGTACGAAGTGACTTCATAACCACGCAGTAACCAGTCCTGTTTCAACAAAACATATTCATATTCCTTTTTCTGTTTACAGTTATTCTGCCGAATTTATTTTACAACTAGATTCTCTTTTTCTCTGGTGACAAATCTCAACAGTGAAGTACAGAAAAATCACAATATCGAGATTTGTAAGAACGTTTTAGTGGTTTGATGAAAAAAAACACCAGAGAAATAATTGGAGAAAACAGTATATATATATATATATATATATATATATAAAACAATATAAAAATTACTGTTTTGACACAAAAAAACATGGCAATTAAACGATCAATTAACCATGAAAATCTCTTCTGAGCTGATGCTATTACAGGAGCACATGCTGTTAGAGTTTAGTCAGAACTAGAATACTTGTACATGTTTTACTGCATTTAAAGCTGAATAGAATGGAATCGAATTACTGTCCTTGTTCATCAGGTGCACATGAAAATCCGATGTTGTCTCTACCAGTGCTGCAGTATTCATAAATAAAATGAAGCACAATTAAGGACTTTTTCATTCATATTCCATTCCTTACATTAAGGATACATTCTTTGTCTTTCTTCCTGCTTTTGAGACACCTACACCTCCTGTTTCAGGCCATGAGGTTAAACAGGTGCTGTTCAGGGTGTGTGTGGTCAGCAGTTATTTTCCCTGCTCTCTTGAGACATTGCACACCGGCGATGTTTTCCAGAAAGGCTAAGGGTCAGCTTATGGTGTTTAAGCAAGTTTTTATCACCCTCTGCAGAAAAATCCTTGTCTGCCTGTAAGCAGAAGGCACACCGGGCTGTAATGCAGTATGTGAGGATACTCTTGATGGCTGCGGTAAGAGGCCACCAACAGCTTCTCCGCTCCCTAAGAAGAGGAGTCTGGGTTTGGGCCTTCTTCCCACTTCTGCTGTGTTGGCAGAGATTTTTAGCTGTATGTGTTCTCTGAAGTTCTGCTACTGTTGAGCAGTAAAATGATCTCATCTGCACAATATATAATGGTGTCAGAGAGCTGGAAGTGCATTGATGGGTGTACAGAGAAAACAGAAGGGGCTCGGCATAGAACCCTGAGGAACACCACATTTTTAAGGTGTCACAGTTCTATTGGTCTCCCTGGGTCAGAGTAGCTGAAGTGAGCACGCCTCTCAGACACTATCATCTACATTTATTCCAAAGTGCATTACACTTACCAAATGTTGAATTACAATGTTTGAGTATGCCTCATTGGAATAGAGATTCCTGTTGCTATTAAGTTCAAAATAACAAACAAAGTGCTGGTGCTTTTGGAGATGAAATTCCAAACCATCATCTTCATCCTCCTCAGCAGCATGATTATCACTGGTGACCTGTCAGTAGTTAGTTACAATCTTTCTTGGACATAAGCATGAATGTCATTAAGGGCATTAGCTGATTGGTCAAATGTGTACTCGCCTATTTACACACCAGAGCTGCTGAGCATCCTTTTTTTTTTTTTTCGCCTCCTGGCCAACCATCAGTCTGTTGTGATGTTAATGGGTGGATTTCTCTCAACAACTGTGATCTTCATTTGCTTTGAAACATGATCAGTCATTGCTGTGAGGGTCAACTGTGACATCATTTTGGCATCTGGCACCAGTTCTCCAAGAAATTCTCTGAATGCCTTTTGCAGAGAAACTGAGAATGGATGGAGTCCTTGAACCACATAATTTATGACGACTTAATCAATACATCTTTGAGGCATTGTCCATGTATTGACTAATGTGGCCTGCTAGCGGGTGGAGGGCATCTCCGTCTTTCAGTTTTCTTTGTGTCAACGTCAGCAGCTCTTCATGTTTTCCCTGAAACAGTGAGACAAAGACCAATTCAGACAGCACAATGTTTTTTGTTAAGTCTTCCTTCCAGAACTCTTCAAAGAGAGATTTCTGTAGGCAGCAAATGTAGTATCCAGCGTAGTCCAGGATCAGGGATGGCAGCCGGGGATTCTGTTCTACTACATGACGAGGCACTTCCACATGCTCCTGTTTTTGTTTGTTTACCATCATTAACTACAGTACAGTTCTTCAGTTCATCATTCATTGCCAACCTTCAGCAATGAATTAGTTCACAGTTGGTTAAGAAAAGGTTTCCATGACAACCCATTCACACTCATACATTCACCAGTTGTGAGGACTTTAATGATTGTCATTGTTGATACTTTTCCTATTGCTCCACGATTTCATGTCATCATTATTGTTAGGAAGACCGACTCTTTTTACTCATTTGGATCTTTAATGATTCGGAACAATACAATGAACGAATCGTGAACGAATAATTTCATTATTTTACAGCAGACAAATTAAACAAATATGCAAGAACAAATCTGAGAATGAATCTGCGAGAACAAATCTTTGAACGAATCCGTGAAAATGAATCTGTGAACATATCTGTGCAGCCTGAGCTGCTTGTCACAAATGAACAGTCCTGGTAGAGGACAAGTGAACGTAAAACTCATTTTGACAATTAGTGAGACAAAACTGCACACATCTAAGGAATGCTAATAACGTTAAATAAGAATAAAGTTAAATAAACCAAACCAGCAACAACAATATTGCACAATTAAAAGTAACAAGTATATTTTATATTACTCGTGGGAGTAATGAGTGAGTGATTCATTCGCAGGGAGTGATTCCTTCAATATAAACAAATCTTTCATATGACTCAGAAATCAGAGTCATATGAAAGATTTGTTCATATTAAACGAATCACTCGTGAACGGCACATCACTAGTCATCATGTCACAGTTGACGTGGCATGTGTAACAGGTGTTACAGTCACTGTCTGACAGTGATGTCAACTCAACAACAAGTGTCCAGGTGACATTTCCAGCAGAATTGACTACTGTTACAACCCAGGGCATTGATTCACAGGCAAACGCTCCAAATAATCCATTCTAGGTGCTCCTCAAGGACAATGCTGTCCGTAGACCACATGACAACCGGCCCAGCTGCTGTCTGAAGGAATCAGGTCAGATGTTGATCACTGCTGATGATGATGCATTGCCAAGTCTCAGTTATGTGTGGAAAAACTCACACACACACACATGCAACATTACTGACAGTTTTATTAGCAGTTAATGGACTACTCAAATCTTCAGGGATCCATCACATCATTCTGGGTCGATGTCTTTAAAACACGTATGACAGGAGACGGTCCTCTCAACACCTTATCTTTTAGAAAATAAAACATGTTGCTGAAACTCTAGTTAAGAACTCCTGTGGATGTGTGGGTGGACGTGTCACTGACTTGAGCATAAGTACTCATTAATCCCAGCTTTTGTAATCAAACTTTTATTTTGCTACTAATTTATAGAGCTGAACTTATAGAGAATTGTTTTTATTTTTATACTTTCTGCCAGACTGTTTTCTAATTAGATTTGTTTGATTTTCTTATTTGTTTTTTACAAATTAAGACAAAAATAAAATACACAAGTTTACTGTAACTGCAAGAAATTGTAGTCGTTAAGAACTGTGTGTCTAAGGAACACTGGACATTGCACAAATACTCTGTTTAATTTTTTCTTTCAAGCGTTACAGCGTTAGATTGTCCACATCGTAGCTTCCGCCGAGTAGAAATAATTAGGGAACCAACAGATAAATGATTGACTTATAATAGTAACAACAACAACAGCGGTAATTTTGTGTGCAGTTGTTGTTTCTGTCCTTGGTTTCTATAACTTTTCCAAGTTATATTTTTTAACTTTATTATCAGGTGTAGGCGTAAACAACTATTTTTTTCCAACTGTTTTTCCACCAAAGTGTACATGTTTTTTCTCCTTGTATCCTGTTTTGTCAACAGCCATTTACTGTTATTGTTGTATAAATGTTAATGTACAAACATTGAACTGTTTTGTTTTTGTATATAAAAGTTTTGTAGAAGAAACTTAAACAAGAGCCTTGAAGTCAGGCTGTCAGGACAGTGAAGGCTTTGGCTGGAATATGGGGAGAAGACCAGTGAGAGAGAGAGAGAGAGAGAGAGAGAGGGAGAGAGAGACAGACCTGCCAAAAATATTTTTTGTTATAACTTGGCAACTTGACAGCTGAAGTGTCCGTGTCTGTGTGTCGTCTGTGTGTTAAGTTATTAATGACATTCTCAGAGTTTCATGAGGGGCAGATTTTTTATTTTTTTCCTTGGACTTTATCAAGTGTTTGCAACACCCACGAGTAAGTCACCGTTATCTGTCGTCTGGTAATTGTTAGGTGGCCCAGTGACAGGTCAGCAGTTCCCACTACAGCAGTGACTTAACTGTGTCCTTTGCCACATGTAAAGGTTGTTCTATGTTCTATCACATGTTCTAAAGCAGGGGTGTTAAACTCATTTTGGTTCAGGGGCTGAATGGAACCTAATTAGATGTCAGGTGGGCCGGACCAGTACAATCATAACATAATTAGCTGTAAATATTAACCTACAGTTGTTTCCCCCTTTCATGCAAACATCCTTTAGATAAATCTTCATAAATAATGAAATATAATTTTAAGTGTTAGTGTATTATCATCAAGCGGGCTGGTTTGAAACCCCAAGTGGGCCAGTTTCGGCCTGCGGGTTAAAGAAAGGTTCTGACTTTTCTGGGTAAAATCCAGTTTTCTTTTTGTTTCATTGTTTCAAAAGCAGCTCTTTTTTGTGTTCTCATACACCTGAGAGTCTTCAGTGTCATCCGTTATTTAAAAAAGATAGAGCAGTGAATATAAATGTGTTTTCAAATCTGCATAACATTTAGCAAAATCTCTTGCTCCAACTCATTCGTAGACTCAGGCCATTTCCACTAGTGACTTAAAAACTCAAATACCCTCAACTCATTTATGTTTGAATATTCTGGAATGTTCTACAGAAATGGTCAATTTCAGGTTCCATGTCTTTAAAGTAGAAAAATCCAGAACAGATTATTGCAGGCGAGTTATGTAATCACGGGCTCCCTGACACCACATCAACACTGATTACTCCTACGACCCAAGAGTGACTGTACAGTACGTTCACTCGGTGGTTTACTGACTCCTGCGATGGCTTGCCGGTTAATTATGTTAATTAATGCAGGCAATCTACTACCCACTGATTTAATTTACTTGTAATTTTCTACTCAACTCCACAGATTTTTACTTCTTCTTTTCCCATCTTTCGTCTTTTTAATTTTCCCCCACTCGGAGCTCCGCTGCTGTATGGATCCAGATACCGTCTGAATAGGAGTTAGGCAAAGCCATCAGGGAGGAAAAATCCAAAAAGCATGAATCAAGTCTAAAAATAGGGCCTCCATTGAGAGATGATGAGGTGTTCCATGGAGTGCCTGACTCTAATCAGCACTTCAGAAATAATCATCTGGCATCTGTGGGGATGGCCGTGGATAATAAGAAGGAAGTGTAGAGCTGCACAGTAATAGCACATTTTGGTGCGGTGAGATTTCAGTGACGAGTAGAAAAGACGACATCTGTGTTTGCTCTCTGTGTAGATGCATTTATTTTTTTCATTAGGAATTAAGTAGAGAGGATTAAATGGTGATTTCTGCCTTTGTACAAAAGGAAAAAAATGTACGTCTGAGGACAGTGAAATGTTAAATATTTCCATTTCTTCTTCTTATCCTCGTTTATTTGTCCAGTTTTTTATGCATTGCCTTTTAGTTTTAAAGGCCAGTGAACTATGATCTGACAGGTCAATGTATTTGCCAGGGCTTTCATAGTTAAGATGTTTGACCTGACAAATTGTGATCATGTCATAATAAATCAACATTCCGCATTTCTGTATCTTGTACAGAAAGACTATTAACAGAAGGTCGATGAAAAATATGCAAAATTACAGATTTGTCGTCGGTGTGCATCGTGAATAGCATTGCTTTCTAAACCTCCGTGAATCCATTGTCCTCAACAATATCACCCAGTCTACAGTCACTCACCGTCGTTTTGACAGTTGGGTCAGTCATCTTGTCAGCTGTAGACTTAATTACTGCCCTGTGTTTGGTCAGGCCGGTCTGACACAAGCCCTCCGACCTTAGGTTGAAGCCCCCACTAACAGATGCTGGCCGTTGGGATGATTCATGAAACAAAATGTTGCTGAACTGTTTTCAAACATGTATCAGTTGTATAGGATCAGTAGGAAGACGGTGGAATGACTGGATATGAATGAATGAATCTTCATTATTCTGGACAACAGGAGCTTCATCAGGAACAAGAGGGTCTTTGATAGAATGTCTTCTCACACTGTTTCTCCCAGTGGAAATATATTCTTACTATAATGGTATGCTGCCAAACCTGTTACATATACTACAATTTACAAACACTTTGTAAGTCAAATTGCTATTATCCACTGGAGCAGGGGTGTCAAACATATGGCCCATGGGCCAAAACTGGCCCGCTGGGGGGCTCACTCTGGCCCGCTTGATGAATTTTGAAAGTGAAAAGTTGTACAAACACGCAGGTTTTTTATAGGCAGTTATGTTATGATTGCACTGGTCAGATAGATAAACACTTGTAGAAAATAATAAGGGAAATTGTATTCCCTGCTACAACAATGTGCTCTCTGGCTAATGATAGATTTGTCTGACAGCTCAGATGATCACGGTGAGACGGCGTCCATAGATGAGAACAGTCTGACTATGCTACCTTACACTTGTCTGATCTAACCTTCAGCGCTTGTTCTGAGTTATATATTACTCAGGAACCTCTCAGGGCCACTGGGGTACACTCAGGTGATGACAAGCAGCAGTATTTTTTATCACATCATGAAAATCAGTATGAAAGAGAGGCTTGTGTTACTGTAAAGGAGAGAAAACCAACGTCTCATTAACGTTCAGGAAACAGCCCTCTCCCACTGCACACTGTCAGTTGGCAGTTCAAAGCCCTTCTAGTTAGCTCTGGTTATCTACGGTACTTGACAAAGACGAAGTTAACGAGAGTTCACAGGCTTTAATTTGTCAGAAAGTTGGGTGAACAGGAACCAGCTCCATTCAGTGCCTCATTCCAGTCTTCAGAACTGAAGAGAGAAGCCGTGACTGTGTGCAGTTTGTGGGAAATTAAATTTGTTTAATTTAAGTTTGTTATGAGTGAACATTGGACTGAAGAAAGCAAAATTAAAAAAAAAAAATGGTGACGTGTGACACATCAACAAATCAGTACTGGTGAATTATTCAGTATGACTCTTTGGACTCTTATGGGATGTTTCTATTTTTATAAGTCTCATATACAATCAAATGAGTGATTTTATTTTTACTACCATGTACTTGCTGTTGCCTAAACTTTAGTTTTGGAAACTTTTTATGTCGAGGATGAAGTCAGTTCAAAAGTCCAAATAGAATTAGAACCGACCTTTTTATACCTTTTTAAATGATAACACTGCAGATTTAGGCTGTGCCATTAATTATAGAGAATTACTTGACTAGACTGTGAAGTCAGTGTTAGGTATCTTCTCTCTCTCCCTCGCTTTCTGTCTCGCTCTCTGTCGCCTACCACCACACACACACGTACTCTCACACACACACACGCCACGTTCCCTCACATCAACATTCTGTGAGGAACCCTGTGGGCCCTGAACGCTGCCATTACTTGTTAGGAATAGGTAATTAATCATGTAAATTATCTTTGCCTCTTTCACCTCAGGGAGGGATAGACGTAGTTAAGTTCCTGTTTTAGCAGGTGTTCAGCGTCATATTTATAGTCATAGTAGAAAAGCTGTGGCGTTCACCGTGGTTTAACTTTGTGGCTGTGAGTGAGTGCTTTACCTGTGTGTGAGGAGACGCTGAATATCAGAGGACGATCAACCAGAGCTGCAGCTGGATCTCCTGGACTCCAGAAATTGAACTTGTCCGCACATTAAACTTTTTACTTTTTTTCTTGTGCTCACACAGTAGGAACATGTGGTCAAGTGATCATTTTAGTAATTTATTTAATATTGTCTTCAATGATGTCCCTCCAAGGACTCCGAGGATTCTGTAAATTCACAGAAATAAAATGATTAATATCCATGTTGCTGATTTTTAGCAATGCTCTTGGATGAGTATTGAGCAGCGTGGTACACAGGGCATGGTTTAATGAGTGCCTGTTAAACTAATACCTGATGATGTCATAGATCTGTACAAAGAGCTTTGCCTGAGAGTTGAACGAAGACAACCTCCATGGATGTTTTGGGACATCAATCATTAAGTCTGATTCCCACACATCTCCGATCGTAAGCTTCTTTTTGTCATAACATAAAATAACAGTCGGCCTCTGTGTTTTTCAGGTTTAAAGTTTATGAAATTCTGCTGTGCCGTGCACAAAGTTTTCATTAGTCTCAGAGCAACGGCTACTCTCAGCCGTCGTCTGAATCTCCCGTTTCTGTTCTGCTGAGTGGTAAGTTCACAGGCCATCTTCAATATTCACTCCTCAAACCAGGGGAAATATGTGCGTAATCGTTTTAATACGATGTTTAATTAATGGCATTTATCGGATATGAGCGAGGAAAGCGAGACACAAAGGTAGAGGATGCACCGGAGCTAACAGGAAGTGCAGAAGTCAGGGAGAAAGGAAAGAAGACATTATAAAAGGATGTCTTTGGCTTGCATCAGCACCAATAAGAGTACTTTCCCTCTCACTCTTTACAGCGCCAGATGGCCTTGGTCTTTAATCACTGCGTTTGTGTGTCAGAGAAGTTTGGGTGTGCGCCTGCAGCACCTCCGTACCGAGTCTGAGGGCGAAGAAAGTCCAATCAAATTAACATGTGTGAGAGCTTGTTTTCTGTTGGTTTTTTGTTGTTTTTTTTTTTTACTCCAACCCTAATGGAATCCCTTTTCACCGCCAGTGTTGGCGTGTTCATTTTATTATTCCTTTAGTTTGTGTTATTGACTGTGTGTCAACATTAAACTTTTATGTGTGAAATTCATGATGCAGCAGCCAGTTGTGGTGAAGGAGAAGTTCAGTGTAAAACTGTTTGATTGGTGTGTGTTTGCTGTGTGTGCAGTTTGACTGTGCGTCGGACTCTTTACAGTTGACTGTCATACCAATAGTGTTAATCCAAGTATAATTCATCTTTACACCAGACGTAGAACAAAGAACAGTTGGTGGTTAATAATCGCTGTAAATTGAAAAGTAATGATAAACAAAGAACAGTTGGTGGTTAATAATCGCAGTAAATATTTCAGCTACAATGTTCAAAACCAAGAAATGAAAGAAATACTTTGGTTTAAAAGTAACGATAACACAGTACAAACTGCTAATACACATCTATTCTTTCATTCTTAAATGGCTGAAAGCATTTAAATTAATTAACAAAAACAGTTGAAAAAATATCTCAAGGGCAAATTTAATTATTTTTGACATCTAGTTGTCATTGAAAATGTGTGGGGGAGGGGCTGCGGGCTGGAAGCGGTCCTATATACAGTAATTATTGCATACATTTTTTATGTTAAACTCCACTGTATATGTCATGTATCTTCAAATAAATGCAAGAGACTCAGTGGAGTTAAATGTTCGTGTTAACTGCTAATTAAGGTTATTGATAATTAATGGTGATTGGGTTCCATTCCGGCGGACGTTGGACTTTGTTCCGCGCTGCACTCACACACACTGGAGAAGGCATGGTTACACAGCTATGGTGAATGTGTGTACTACAGTCACAGCCATTCTATGAAGCAGTTAAAACCGTAACAGAAGCCGTCTGGAACCCAAACAGACCCTGTCACAGAGCTTGATCAGCCAAGACTGCTGCTCTGAGGGAAGCACCGCTTCTTCTACTCTACAGATGTTGTATGTTTTCTCAAGCCACCGCCACATAAACAAACAAACATCTGTCAGAGGAGTCGCTGCCAACGTGGTTTAACCCTGGGGCTCTGCTGGCAAGGAGATAGAGAAGGCATGAGAGGGAGGAGAGAGGGGAGGAGAGAGAGAGCAAAAGATGAAAAGTGCAGGTGGATGGAGTGAGGAGAAATGGTTCAGAAATGATGTCAGTGTCCGTCAGGGATGGATATACATCTGTGTACGTTGAACAGTAGAGGGAGAGAGAGAGACATTTTTTTTTAAGACAGACTGTTGGTTCGGTTGAGGGTTTTTACACGTGTGGTTTTGGGGTTATTGTTTGAATCAATACATAAATAAATGAACACATCTCATCTGCTGAAGATGACATCATCAATCATACCTGAGTATTGGTTTCTTCAGAATACACCAGTCTTTACATGCATGAGCATTCATTCATAAATGTGCCTTTCTTAAATGAATTAACTGAATCAACTCTGGTTAAAAACATCGTTGATCTGCAGCTGTAATTCTTGATTAAATGTATAATAAATCTGAGAGGAGAACACCAGGAGCGGCTGTTGTTCCCTGGCCTCGTACCTTCTCCACCCTGTCCCCTCTGCTGCCATGAAATACGCCGGCTGTTAAATGACGTCGGTGACTGATGAGCGTCGACCGAGGGTGGTTCACCTCCCTATCCGCAGGCCACCTCTTTTACCTCTTTTCAGCCTCCATAGCCCTCTGAGCCCAATCAGCTCCACTTCTATCTCACCAGCAGCTTCTTTTTTCCCTCTCCCAGTCTCATCATCATTATCTTTGTCTCTTCCTCTGCTGTCACGTCCTCCAACCTTCTATTTCATTCTCGCATCCATCTGTCAATCTCCTATTTCCTGTCCTTTCTCCTTTGCTCTTTTTGTCTGGTGCCAGCCCCATATCGCCAACACCAGCTGCGACCTGATCGAACTATTTGTCTCCTCGTCCCGGCCAAATGTGGTGTTTTTTGATCAAGATTAGAAAGGGAAAATGAGAATTAATAGCTGAAATAGAAGTTGCAGCTCTCCATTTAACGAGGCAGAATCAGTGTGTGATTGACAAAGAGTTTTCATATCGGCCCATGTTTGGAACACGTTTTCAAATACCCACAGCTGCTCTGGTGTGATTTGTACCAATGGTGTAAATTCATGTTAAATGGCAGGATCAGTATCACTCTGATATTGGTTAAGATTTCAGGATCGAACATCAAAACACAAACTTTCACATCTGATCCGATAACGAAGCGCAAATCCTTAACTTGACTTTACGAGTCATACCGTGAACAGGGAGATGATCATCTCAGCAACAATAGCATGAAAGGAGAAATAAAGGTATCGGAGTGATATCGGTATTGGCAGATACTCGAAGTTGCAGTATCGGTATCATACACACAAAAGTTTCCATTCCTAGTTGTAAATTAAATGAATGTATCACATGCTCCCAGACCGCACTGCGAGGATCCAGATCTGGTGAAGCGTCTCGGGTCCTTTGGCATTGTTCTCATATTATTTTTTCCAAACGGATATATGTAGGAGTATTTTAATTTGTATACTAGCTAATCTCGGGTACCATCAGCAATACTTCTTCTTGGTTACGTTTCATTAAATCTGCAATGAACTGGAAGGCGGTGTTAGGAAATAGTCTGGTGTTCAGCACGTAGATGTGAGTTCACCTCAAACCACAGAGAGGAAAAAAAAAAGCTTTATTTTTCTTCTTCATTAACAGAAGAATATTTCAGTTTAAACAGAAATATATATTTCTGTATCCAACAGAAACTGACAGTGTCGTCTCATCAGACAACATAAAAACTAAGGATAGAATAAAAATCTATATAAAAAATAAGGATAAACGTGTCTGTAATGAAGTACAGTTCATTAACAGACGACGAGTGGAGGTGTTTACACCGATTTACACCGAGGATCTGAATTAAAACATTGTTATCCTGTCAACAAAGTGTCACTCAAACTGTTTAACACTGAGATAAACACATGAACACACACACAGTGCTGCTTTAATAACTCAACAACAACAGGAGCGACTCAGTGAGGTGGAAACTCCTCATCTATCCAATACACCTGAATCCTGAAAAGAGACCTTGGTGTATTCACTGCTGAGGCTCGTATCATAACAGAACTAATCTTACAGTAAGTCACGCTCACGTCTTTGTCCCTGATGTTAAAAAATCTGAAAATCGCTGACATTGTTGGCCTATTTAAATAAAGTACCCATGAGAATGAGACGCTGAACTGCAGTAGGAAACCATTGAACACAGATGGTGGTGGAAAGCCGCTGTGGAGTACTGTATCTGACATACTTTGCAGTGGTGTTAAAGATTTTTTTTTTTTTATCAAAGTTAATTAAAGTAAAGGCTCTATATTTAGTGTCAACTATGTTTATATAATGCAGTATAGTGTACACACCAGCTGGAATCTTGTTTTTAATTCAACCAGATGAGGGTTAAAGTAGTATTATGTGGCTATTTCAAAATAGCTAGGTTTGGGTAAGCTATCAGAAAACTAAGCTAATCACAGCTTAGAAGATTTAAAAATGTAGACAAAGATGTGAAGAGAGACACTGTGTAAAAATAAAGTAATATCAAATATGTTAAATGGATAGGGTTTGTCATATATTGTACATATATTATATATATTTCTTTAGCTTTTTTTAGCTATCTCTAAAAAGGTAATGGGTATTGTATGGAATCTGGTATTTCCCATCATCAATAAAGCACTTGACTAAACATTTTAAAACACTGAAGCTTCACTATTTCCCCTCTGACATTTAATTCAACAGGAAAAGGAAAGTGTGCTGACGTTATTCAGGCTTCATTCTTTGCTGTTTTACTGTGACTTCCACTCAGAGACACTGAGTTCTGACACAACCCATTTTCTAAACTGATTAAAAAATATTCTCTTTTGTTTATCTTGCACTCACTTTGTCATTATGTTGCACAGTAAATCCTATTTCAAAGCCAAACGACAAATGGGTTTGTTTGTTTGTTTGTTTGTTTGTTTTTGCTGTGAAAATGACTTATGGCTGTTTACACGTTTATCTGAATGTTTTCAGATAAACTATTTCTTCCAAAGCAATTTTCAAAAACAAATATAACTTCTTGTGTGCTGTGAAGCAGTGACATATGCCGTGACTGGACACTGGTGTTGTTGTAATGGGAGTGATTACAGCGAGTTGTTGCTGGTGGTCGACCTGTGGTGGAGACAGAGAGCTGTCAGTAACTGTTGAGGCAGTTCTGTTCAAATATGAAAACATATTCCTAGAGAAACAAAGAGCAGTTTTGGTGGTTGATGTCTGCAGGTTGATTGTTTTAGCTTTTTAAAGAATGCAGTTGAACAGCTGAAGGACAGACGGCGACATACTGTAGCATCATCTCATTACTTCAGTTCTGCCAACAGTGCTGCGTCTTCCATGAAATTTGTAGTTCTGCTGCATCGTTGAACACCCAGCGACCACCGCTTTCAATTATTTAATTTCATTAACCTTTTATGAAACCACTGGTTGGACTACGACGGAGGATCGGCTTCAGCTTATTTGGATCGTGAGGTCATGTTTCCATTTTCACTTCACCTAAATGATTTTGAACTGGTTCAGATTTGAAGGTTGGTTTTTTTGTGTCTGTGAATGAACACAATTCAAACTAAATTGCACAGATTTTACATAATGTATTTTCTATTGAGAGCCGAGCCCTAATTTATTACAGAGAGCTTCCTGCTTTTATGATTCCACATGAGAACACCCATCAAAGAGACAGATTCACTCTTTATTTTTTTCCATTTCCTTAGTATTCTGCTCAGGTTGCTGCTAATTTTTGCAGTAGAATATACAAGGTGAGTTCCGTTGATGCAGCTGTGTGAGTAGTTGTGACGTTCGTGCCAAAACAATATACATTTTTACGATAATATTACTGTAAATGAGACATTTGTTGTAGTGAGTATCAGTCTAGCGTCAAATGGTGAATGCTGCGCAGTATGTAGCAGTGTATTTAAGTGTGTTACATTGGGGTCCATGGTCATATCTTGATGTATTGTGGCTAGAACCAGCTTCTGTTTTCAGGAGATCACAGTATTTTTTTCATCCTGAAAGAAAAAGAAAATGTCCAGAGGAAGGTAATCCACACACTGCTGTTGGACACAGGACATGCTATAATTGAACCAGGCCAGATCAGGGACAAAGTATGAGCTCTCCTCTAGCTTGGGACACTGCATGTCCTCGAGTCAGTACAGGAAGTATCCCACGCTGCTGAAGGGTTATGTAACGAAACTGCACCGCGTCTCAAAAAAGACCAGTTCACAGCTGCAGGCCTGAGCCGCAGTCAGCCCTGCAGGGTCTGTGGGTAATTTCTACACAGTTCACAGTGGTTTGCAGAACTGGTGATATTTAAAGAGCACAGGTAACGGAAATGCTGTTCCACATCCTGAAGGTTCTGCAGAGGGGTGAGGAAATGGCTTTCTGTCTGGCATGTGCTCTGTGTGAATCCTCTCCTCCGCAGACCCGCTGCAGCCTTGAAGCTCTGTTTTCACGTGCTGCTCGTGAAGGCATTGTTTTGTCTGCTTTGACGGGCGATTTTATTGTTATTGTTAATTAACGAGGTGAGGGATGATCGAAGACTGCAGACAGTTTGGTTTATGTTAGCTACGTCTGAATTCTGGTCCTACCGGTGTCACTCACCAGTGTAACACAGAGGTAACATCATAAACTAAAACAGAAAAAAAATCAGAAGAGTCTGACTCATGCCTGGGAGACGTAACGAAGGGCAAAAAGTTCCCCCCAAAAACAACACAAACAAAAGAAAGTGAATGCAGCACAATCCACTGTATGGCGTACAACTGAGCAACGTCAACAAAGACGTCTCCCGTTGTAGCACCGCAGGACGACTTATTCGTCCACTCCGCTCGCCAACTTGTTCCCGTGTGAATTGATATGAACAAGAAAAGATGATTGAAATATCAGTTGTCTGAAAAATGTAATTAAATCCTGCACCAGATTTCTCCTGTTTACAGTAAGGACTGCACGACTACTGGGCTTAATTACTTCAATATGGTGATGATCACGTATTATATCGCAACACCTTTATTGATTAATTACATCATCTAAGATTAGCCTGATCATTTTACACAACTAATGAGATCAAACCACAGCTGCAGCTCTGTTATACAGTATAATACTTGATAAAAGTAGAGAAAATAAAATAAAAAAAAACAACAAATAAACGACCAGTTGCTGGGCAATTATTCATTAAAATATGTTGAACAGAAAAACAACAGAAGTTGAAACTCAGGTAAAATAAAATGTAAACAGTTCTGCACAGTTTTGAATAAAAGAAATGTTAACACATTTATGCCTATAAAAGCAAAGATCAAAGCTTCAAAAGTGAGATCATAGACTAATACAGCGGCAAATGTTTCAGGACTGTCGCTGTATCCAGGTATAATGTGGTGAGATGTCAGTCTATTGGCAGAATATTACAAAAACCTAGTGCATATTTGCAGCTCATTAAAATGATAGTAATTAAACACACAGTTTTAAATGTCAGTTATTATCCAATGAAACCAGTGCATTCAACAATGCAGTGTATTATGTTTCTGTCATTAAAAGACTGAGCGAGATGGAGAAACAAGTGACATCACGTGGTCTCATCAGTCGCCTCGTCTTCTGAGGTGTTACTGCATCTTATGCAAACATTATTTTATTATTTATTAATTTTATCTTAATTTCCTAATTAATGCCACACCCATAAGATTACTGCATAGCCCATAGGTGGCGACATTGTGCCAAAACTTTCTGTTTTGTGAATTTTTTTTTTTTTTTTTTTTGTAAATATAAGGCTCGCAACTGCAGCTTGGTTTGGAGGGTGGTTCCAATAGTAAACAAAGGGTTTTCCCAACAGTATGACTTGGTTTGAGGCATGTTTTATTTATTTTTTTATTGGTTGATGACTTCAAATGTGTTGCGATCAAGGAGAAGGTTTCTGAATAAACAAGGCCACAACTGCAGTAAGAAGGTTTTAATTTGACAGAGAGGAAATGATTATAACTAGCCGACTGCCGACAGTGGCCGTGTCCTCGTCGCCGTTCTCCGTCTTCTCTCTGCCTACTTTACTCTCATTGTCTTCTGTTCCGTCTCCGTCAGCTGCTCTGTCCTTATTCCATTATACCACACAAGTCTTGGAGGGTAATATATGAGCGCTCCATAGAGGTATTCCGACATGAATGACTGCTGGACAGACCTCAGGTACATCACTCAAACATATACTGAAAAGGAGCTGTGAGTGGTGCTGATGAGGTGACAACACACAACTCAATTAGGTTGGAAGCCAAAAGAAAATGCCCCTGGAGTGACTGATGGCTACAGAAGTAAAAGAGGAGGGAAATGAGAATTGGTGTGAGGGGAAGAGGAGGGAGATGTAAGTGAAGCTAAAGACCCGAGTAAAACAAAGGATGGATGGGAATTCCTCTTAACATTCACACTGTTTACCCTGAGTAATAGGCTGTCTGTTTACTGTTCACTATATTAGAGACACAGCTCGCTTTTCTCGCCCTCTCTCTCATTTCATTCTCGCTCTCAGTGTGTGTGGATCCATATGATCCTGAACAGCATGTCAAACTCAAGGCCCGTGGGCCAAATGTGGCCCGTGAAACCATGTCGTGTGGCCCGCGGTAGCTTAAAAAAACATTGCTGTATAAAAAGGTTTATGCTGATGATTCCTAACCTGACGCTCAAGTTCTAAGTGTCAATCAATGACTAGATATCTCAGGTGACGCCATTAGAATTCCAGGCGATCCCATGTGGGGAAACGATCCCAAGATTTATTTATTTTTATTTTTTTTGTTATGTGGTTGTTTGATAGTTTTTGATAGTGTACAGTTGAATGGCCCAAATTTGGCCTGCGGGCCACCAGTTGATCATCCCTCCTGTATACGCTTGGAGTGAAGTTAAAGGCTTATGTTTACTTGTTTGGAATGAATACTGGCTGACATCCTTTGACAGATGATAAACTGATGATTTGAAAATAAAAGTAATCCTCTTCCAAATTTAGACTCAACCCCAAATCTCAACATCAATCAGCCTTTGTTTTTTTAATTTAAAAACTCTCTGTAATAAAGGAACAAACATGGTTCTGGTCGTTCTGTCCAGAAGAAGAAGACGTGGGGAGAGAAAAGAGCGGGTCACAGTCGGCAGTGGTAACAGGGTTGTTGTTTTGATTGACATGTACTGACTCAATTTGAGGGCAACACAGTGGAAAAATAAAATCAGTGATAGAGAGGGAGAATATGAGGACGAGAGATAAAAGCCATTTTGGAGAATGACACCCAAAATGACAAAAAGATGGCAAAAGAAAAAAGTAAAAAGTAGTAACTCTAGTATGTTTTTTCTTGAAGAATAAAAAACTAAACAAAAATGTGATCCAAGACCTCTTTGAAATCAGAAACTCCTTAAAGTATTTGGAGCTATTACATTCTTTAAAGCTATTACAGTTAAAAATTCCAAAAAGGCCAATCTTATCAGTAAAAACAACATTAACGTGTTTAAAGATTGTTTATTATTTTAATGAAGAAAGCTTAAAGACGTAGTCACTAGGTATTTATAAAATTTACCTTAAAGAATGTCTAACATTTTGTCCTATTTCTGTCATGTTTATAACAGTTGTATTCTTTTGGCCAGGGCCCAGTACTTTCTCAGTGTTCCTACAAGAACACACCGTTTGAACTGAACAATTACTGTGATAAAACATTGGCCTATACATCTTTGAAGAAGAAAAAAACCCCCAAACGATACAAAAACTGTCTGTAATGGAACATTCTTTATGTTATCAACAACCGACTACACAACAAACAACTGCTGTTCAGCACCACGGAGAGCTCCCCTGTGTATCTCTAGTTAGGGCCAGGAATATTTCTTTATTTATTTCTACAGACACTGCCCTGCTGTCTTTGTGCATGAATGTTTGCAAACCCGTTATTATTAGTAGTAGTAAGTTTCCAAGTGAAAATATTATCTTTATCTAAGGGACACTATTGGGAACATCATGTTATAAATCAATCTCTGTGTTTTAGCTGGATCAACAGTTACTCACAAAGTTCCAGTTTGTGAGTAACTGGAACTTTGAGACTTAGGAGACTTATAATTATATAACATATAATTATATTATAAGTAATAATACTAATAATTAATATGACACAAATTATACACTGTAGACTTAACTTTGTGCTTTACTTTTGGTGAAAATAAGGCCACAACAGAGAGCAAATATTGGCTGGAATCATTGAGATTATTCTAAAATGCAAAGAAATATAGCAGAATTCTGTTTTTTTTTCCAACCTTGGGGTCACGACCACACGACCAAAAACTAATTCTACAAAGTCAAGAAAACAACATCTGTGGGTCACCAGAAATTTGTGATGTCCAAATGCGGTGGCAACAAAAAATGTGATTGGATGAATAATGTTTTAAAAATAATTAACCACTAACCTTTAACCTACAAATATTGCCTGTAATGCTTATATATATATCTGTATATTTACTTCAGCTCCTTTTCTACCCTGTGTATTTGGCAGCCTTGCTATGCTGCGCATTGGATTTTGGTGAAAAGGAGTGAAAAGTATTGCAGTCTTTATCTGTCAAACAATTTTGTGCAATAATAACATTTTAAATTGCATTCATCCTTTGGCTGCCTGTTATGGGAAATATTGTTTTATAGTGGCATGAGAGCGGTAATGCATTGAGGCGACAGCTGGTCTGTATGGGGACAACCTACCTGCTGATCAGATTGGAGAACCAGTGGGGAGAGTAAAACTTGCCAATCAGACAAAATAACACCAGGATTTCCTGCCTCCCTCGTCTCACCCGTTCTCCTCCTCTCTTTGTCTTCCTCTTGTTTGCTCCCTCACTCTTTCTCCTCCTTCATTTGATTCATCCACTAATTAGTCTCCTGGGTCTCCAACAAACCCAAAAGACATCATTGGACTGAAGTAAATCTAGACAGAGACAAATGAGAACAGCTTCTCAGTCTCTATAAATAGTCACCATGATATAAAGTCCCTGCTTAACCAGGGCTGTTTCACCAGACAGCAGCACAGGGTAAACAGGAAAACAGGCTGAGGGACGCGTCACAATCATACAGTCAAAATAATAATAATAATAATTAAAGATTAGAATCAATGCCACATAACAGACCCAGTTTAGTGGTTCAAACTCATCTCAGGGCTTTTCTACGTGTTACCGTAGATATAAATGAAATTGTTAGAAACATTCTTCATTTCTGCTGTAGTTGAAGTGTTTTGTTAATTGTTTACATTAACTGTGTGAGTTGAGAAGAATTTCAGTAAAATCTGAGAATCACCACACAGGTCTGTGGATCATACTAAACATTTGAACATTTATTTCCTAACAACTCATTAACCTAATTACACGTTCTACAGTACAGTAATGAATTTGTTTATCGTTGGTCATTTTTTATGCATGTTACTGTAATAGGAAAATATAAACAATAATGAGGAGGGTTTTCTTTTTACATTTGTTAACAGTTAAAAGGGTGTCTTTGGTTTTTATTCAGGCTTATACTTGTGATGTTGAAAACTATTCTGAAAATTAAAAGATTGATTTTTCATTTTTATTGTAAAGAGGAAAACTGTGAACCTGTCCACGGGCAGGAAAGACCAATAGTTGTCCTTTCAATCCTGCTTCTTTTTAGACCAGGGCAGCAGCAGCAGCAGTACCTTGTAAATCTGTCCCAGCAGTGAATGCCCCACTGCACAGGAGACCTTATAGAGTGTGTGTGTCTGCGTGAGTGTGTGTGTGTGTAGGGAGGAATATGGGTTATGTTTGCTGTATATTTTGCATGTGCCTATTTTTGCTGTATTGTGTGTGTGTATATATGTGTGTGTGTGTGTGTGTGTGTGAGAGAGAGGCAGATCCATTCACCGGCTTCACACCTGAGTGCCCACAGTGACAGAGGGTGAATGGTGCACTGTCCAGATCAATGACCTACAACCAACATAGAAAGCCACCAGTTTATCTGGCCCAGTGTTGTATCACTGAGGTTTAAACACATCTGCAGGATAGATGTGTTTGTTCCACTTTCTTGTCCGTTACACAGAAAAAAATCTTTTTTTTTTCTTTATAAAACTGGAAGGAATGACTCAGCTAAATCTCACTTTTTATATAATTCCTTCATTATATTTAATTGGCACAAATGGGTTTCTTATTACAGACAGGAATTACAGTGATCTGTTCATTTAGTTTCTGTTCAGTCAATACATAAAAATTAAACGGCTGGATGTGACACTCAGGATATGGGTATGATATTTGCCAAAATTTAAGGATTGAACAACCAAAAAACAAAACAAAAAACAACTACAGCTCGTTCGATCCGATTAACTAAGTCCAAATGCTCAACTTTGCATTGTGACGTAAACAGGGAGACCATCGCCTCAGCAACAGCAGCTGGAGAAAAGAAGGTGGTTGATCAGTAAGAAAAATGAATTTCAATGCATCGTAATCAAAACCTGTGAATAACCCCAACTCTGTTTGTGTTTTTTTTTTACTAAGTTTCCTATGACCATGAATTATTACTATGATTTTTTTACTAAACAAAACACGACCATGAATTATTACTATGATTTTTTTTACTAAACAAAACACTTGAAACTATGTTTTCTTTGCTGTTTTGCTCTCAGTAGCAAACAAAATAATTTCATGAAAAATGCAAACATTCTAAATACCAGTGTTGTAAGTTATAAGACAGGAAGAAAATAACAGTGGAAAGATTTTGGTTGTTTTAACTTTTATTTCTTACCATTATCAGTGAATTGCCTACAAACTCCACGACGAGGTTGGTGCTACGTTCTTATTTAGCTTAGAATATCAGCACTGTCTGAATCAAGAGGATGAATGTAGAATATAAAGACTTTCAGGGGTCTGGTCGTATGAAAGCGTGGGAAGTAATTCAGTGTAAGCAGACGTGAATGTGCGACGCTAAGCTATATACAGTAAATGGGCCACAACGCCTGACATGCAGCAGCTGCACCACTTCCTGAGCGTGCATACTTGATTCAGATTTGAGTCTTAAAGAGGCAATCCCGACCTAAGAGCTTGGGATTGCCTTTTTTCACATTTACATCCGTCTGCACTCGTAATAGTCCAGCGCACGTTAACCCATGTATTCATCCTACACATCAAGACGCATGCACGAACATCTGATCCCACAATTTAACACCTACAAAGACCTGCCTTGTACTTCAGTACAGCGGCACAGTGCACCAGTGGAAGTCAGCTGCACCGGTACAGTCAGAGTTAAACATGGAAATGAGGACATACGCAGTCATGTGGCACAGACCAGTGTTTCCCAACCTTTTTTGAACCACGGCACATATATATCATCAGGAAAAGTCTCACTAAAAAGTATATGTAATGAAATATTATAATCTTCTAGTTTAAATTTACTAAATATGTACTCCTGTTTAGGTATAAACAACGCTGATATACTGGCAGGAATTAAAGAAAGCTTTGATTATCTTTTTTTGTTTTCATGGCCATCTGCTGCCACCTAACAGAAGAGTATTTAATTGTTCTGCCTTTTGTGCTTTGACGAGCAAAGAAAAATTATATGCAATAAATAATAGTTTTCAGACCAATGAAGTGACATTGAATATTTTCCACGGCACACCTAATGGTCTCTCACGGCACACTACTGTGCCACAGCACAGGGGTTGGGAATCACCGGCGTAGACAATCCTACAATTTATGTAAAGAAACATCAGCTTTTAGAACAGTCAGTAGAGAACAACAGAAAACAAAATGGCCGCCTGGAATCAAAAGTGTATCTGGGGTCGTCAGAAATCAAAATAAGGTCACAGGCCAAAAAGGTTGGAAACCACTGGGTTAATAAGACTAGTTATAGTGAGCAGGATCTTAATATGTGCAGGTGTGAGTGTTGATGTGGCTACGCAACAACACTGAACAGGAAGTAGAGGTCAGATGAATGGATGGATGAATGAATGACTTTTCTTCGAGAACCTTAGTGGTTCATTTGATGACAGGTGCCTCATTCATCCCAGTCTTATTTCACCCAGGCCTTTAAACACATAATTGATGGCAGCAGCGAGGTCATTGGTCGTTTGCATTTGACAATATTCTGTAAAGGTTACTGTGGTGACGTGGCTCCTGAGATGGATATTTTTATGGCTGTTAAGATATTGTGATGTTAATAAAGTTATGAAACGCTGGGCTGATCCTTAAGGCAGCGGCAAACCACGGGATTGATTGATGGCTCTTCAGTCGGTTCAATCTGGGAAATTCATTTGAAGGTGGGGGTGGGAGTGCAGGGGAGTGTGCGCTGGAGGAGATGTTGATGAAAAAAGGGTGTAAATAACTTAGGGGAGGGAGTAAGAGGGCGACAGAGTCGGGAAGAAAAAGAAGGGGCGGGGGATTCAAGACCCAAGGTTGCGTGACAAGTTGAAGAGGGAATACAGGGATAAATAACTTCATGCATGAAAACTGGTGAATGACGAGAATAAAGGGAACAGTCGACAGGAGGTAAAACGCCAGAGCTGCAAATGTCGACTGTGTACCGGCTTAAAAGACACCGCGTACAACAATATGAACGACGACGAGCGACGACTCAGTAGGGAATACAGCAAGTTTAGAGTTGAAATCATTAACTGGTTTGAAACAAATGTAGAAAACTGTGTTTGGATTTCTGCTTTCACTCTGTCATTTGGCTGAATTTAGTGTTTTTCAGAACAACACACACACACACACACACATTGCCTAATTCTGGCGAGGGAGGAAAAAAAAAAGCAGAGGCATTTGTCGACATCCGTGGACACCAGAATGTGTCATTTTCCCAGGTAGACACACTCAGCTGTTGAATCAGTGCGGATAATGAATACTGAAATAATACAGCAGGCAATTCCAGTGCTCCATTACACAGCAAGAGCCTGCTATTGATTTATGTGTATTATATCTGCGCAGTTACAGATGTACCCCAAAAGGGGGAAAACATCGGCCAGCTGAATTTGTTGCAGACGGAGTGTCTTCTGTGTGAGAGGACAATTCTTCACCGATGACCTGGGCAAATAAACAAATGAACAAAAAAAAAAAAAAAACAAGGACATTTTTCACACTTTAAATATATAAATAAATACACTCAGTCCAGCCGTTTGTTCATTGGGTCCATTCAAAGAAATGACTGAGTAAAAGAAAACCTGCGGTTGAAGATACTGTTGATGGACGAATCTTCCATCTTGGAGGGTCCTTGACTTACAGCGGAGTTCTCTTCCTACGGTGCAACGTAATTATTTTTTGACGTTAAGTCTGAACTCACATACTGTACATCAGTAGCTGTGTCACTCACCTATGCTAACACTGTGCTAACATCATAATCCAGTCGATCCATAATGAAGGAAAAAAAAACACAAATGAAAGAAAGTAAATACAACACCATGGAGTGTATGGCGTACAACCGGTGAATGTAAACAAAAACGTTTTTTGATGTAGCGTCACATGACCATTTGCCCACTCTGCTCGCTCCTGTGTAGAAATAGTTTTAACAGTGTTCGTTGATGATGATGGAACAAGTCTTTCCTTTAATAAATCTATTGGAGATGATGATGTAACTATGAAACGCTGTAGGTCGAGGACGTCGTAAACCCAGGACCGCTGTCTTTTAGAAAAATCTGTTTTCAAGAATTGAAGCACTGCACAGAAACACTATCTTCCACGGCATGTGAAACATATCTCAATGTGAAGGATGATGTTTGTTACTGAGAACCTTCTGCTGAAATAACAAACAAATCCTTAAAAGGCAAACTCTGCATTTCCTTTCTTCATTTTTCTGCCAGTGAGGCGGTCGTCAGCGTTTTTGTTTACCATTAAGACTTGGTTGATATCGTGGCGTGTGAGTATATGGAGGGCGGCTGTTGCATAGAGGCACGGAGGATAGAAACTAAAGAGAGATGCACACACACACACACACACACACAAAATAACAACACGGGCTGTGGTCATGAGGTCATGCAGTCTCAGCAAGTAGAGACATTATGGGTGTGAGAGAAACTGACAAATAGAGAAAAGGAAAAGTGGGAAATGGATTAGAGAGATGGAAAAGGAGAGAAAAGTGTAGGTGTGAGAGAGTTAAGAGAGGAGATAGTTAAGATAGAATTGCCTCGCAGCCAGTGTCTATGTCTCTGCCCATTCCTCCTGCTCAGCAACATCTAATGGACACTGTCCTCCTCTGCTGTCTTATCTGCCCTCCCTCTCACCACCCTCCCTCCCTACTTGATGACATGCTATCTCTCCACTCCACTGCTCCACCTAGATTGTTTCTTCTTGTTTCTATCTCTTCCTAACGTGTCCATTTTCTGTCATTTTTCCTCCCCATCTTCAGCTCTTGTTCCACTAAAACACTTTGTGTTCGTCTCCTCTCCCTCTCCCTACACCAGAAGGTGTATGATATGTAGTATTATTCAAAGTCGCAAAAAATCTGTGAACTTTTGTTGTCCTCTGTGTAATGACCGAGCTTTAAGTGAGGCTACATATCTTCAAAACCTCAAGTATAGAGTATTTCATATATTTTAAATGGTTATTATATGTTTTTATTATTACTATCACTATGTTTGAAATGTACAGTCTCTTCTGCATCTGTCCCTCTGTCAAAGCAACACATTTCCTCATTCAGTTTAATCGAATTTATTCGTAAAATAGTACAATGTACACGCAAGTACTCTACATCAGTGTTTTCTCAGGGACCCATATTTTAAAAGTCACAAACCTTTGCGACCCAAGTCAACAGACATTAATCGTAAACTCCTGAGAAACATGATGCGAGACAACCCAAAAAAAAAGAAATCTGAGGGTTGTGACCCAGTCTTTGGGAAACAATGCTCTAAATCATGTTTTCTCTCACATGGATTTCTCGCACATAAGACAAAAGACATTTATGAACATCTGAATTGAATGAGTGATACTCACTGGGGATGGATCGTGCCGATACTCAGGATCGGTATCTGTCCGATATTGGTTAAAATTTAAGGTTCAAACCTCGGAAAAAACAACTATAGTTGGTCTGATCCGATACCTAAACTCGAATGGCACTGGCGGCCGAGGGAGGAGAAAAGAAGGTATCGGACTGATATCAGTATCGGCTGTAGTATCAGTATAAGTATCGGTTGGGTAAAACCTTGTATCTGTCCACCACATATATACAGTATATTTAGACCACTGTCTGTGTTTTTCAGATGACCCAGGAGCAGTACATTCTAGCGGCACAGCCCAACCCACTCCACCAACGAGGGGCATCGATGTGCGGCGCCCAGGTTTACCCCGCGGTGGGAATCTATGGGTGGAGGAAGAGATGCCTGTACTTCTTTGTCCTCCTTCTCCTCGTGACCATGATTGTTAACCTTGCACTGACCATCTGGATTCTCAAAGTCATGAACTTCACCCCTGTAAGTGACCGGATTATTTCAAACATTTTTGAGTAGACATTCTGCAAGAGAGAGAGAGAGAGAGAGAGAGAGAGAGAGAGGTGAATGTGAGTGACTATTATGACGTTAGAGAACTTGGTCTCTGTGCTATAACAAATGTGTAAAAAAAAAGGTATTCCACTTGACTAAACTCTAAAAGCGAGGTTTTATTTTGTATCACGTCAGAGATAAAAACATTTTGGAATGTGTCAGAAGAGACGCAGAGCCATCAATTAAAAGGGCATAATTTTTCTTAACAAAACGTCTCTCACATTCATAACAAAACAGCAGAAGTGATTACAGTATGACAAAAAACAGGGAACAATAACAACAAAAAACAATAAAGATAGAGAGATGAGAGGGGAAAAAAGCAGATCCTGGTCGTTTGTTAAAAAAGAAAAAAAACGTTGGGTAGAAAAGACAAAGCTCTTGTGACAAACACTGATAATTAACTTAAAGACATTTGGAGAAGATACAACAGTGTTGTGATAAACGTACAGACGTGATCCAAGATCTCATTGTTTTCCTGCTGCCTTTCTTCTTCTTCCTTCCTGGTCTGTGCACTGCCTCTGTGACCAGACCAGGAAATGTTCATTTGAACTATATTGTCATATCTCTGGTCAGCAGATTTTTTTTATGTTTGTTATGAAAAACAGAGATTGAGCATCTCATCCACAGATTAGCGTTCAAACACATTCATCATTGGCTGCCTGGAGGCTGAAGGAACCACAGCTACTGTACGGTTTATATGCAAATGAGACAGGATTTAACCTCCACAAAGTCTTCCAAAGATTCAGGCTGGTTTGTGTGTGGGCTTGTGTGTGTGTGTGTGTTGTTGAGCGAGCGGTTAAGAATATTAGAATTTGCCAAAGAGTAGCGAGGCGGTATTAAGAAAAAAACAAGGTGAGGATATTTTCTAAGTTTTGTATCACTGACTGAAACAGTTTTTGGATTTGACGAGGCTGAAAAAGTTAAAAAGACAAAGGGGAGTTCCTGTAGAAGAGCGTAGATATAAACATTGAAGGTAAAAAAATCTGATTTGTAATAGAAAAAGTGAATAAGAATAACCCAAAACCAAGGAATCCATGGAATACTCCTCCATTAAATGTTCAGTAATTGATCCACTGACAGTGAGTCAATGTTTTTTTACAGATATGAAAACCCTCTCTCACACATGGTATAATATATGTACATATATTATATGATACATATATGTACATGTAATTATACCTTTTCACCATTTTACCACCAGGTGGTATTTAATTATTTAGTGTTTACCTTCCTGAGCAGTGCTCAGCTGCTCACACAGGCTGTACTTCCTGTGATTCTCCACGGTCACTCCACTCCACTCCACTCTGTGATCAACAATGTAGAAAATCAAAGAAAAAGAAAACGAAGAACAAACTAACTGTTGCTGGAAAACCGTTCATGAGCCAGGCTTTAAAATCAATTCAGTGTGAACTCTCTCCACAGGTCAGACCACTTGAGTTAGAGCTGTCAATTGACATTTCAAGGAAATATGACATGGTCCCTATTTAAGCAGATTCATTTCTGTTTGCCAGCACAGGCAGTGCATTCACGAGACGACAGTGGGAAAAAAACAAAAAAATCTTTATTAACATTCTCAGCACATAACCGTCGAAACAACAAAACAATAAATATTATCTGCCCTGAAAATCACAGTTCACATTTCTAACCTGTCCTACAAAATTCTGTTTATATTAAATTAACTCTGCATCTGTTCCCCACTGTGGCGCTTAACACTGCTGCACAAGAAACTAGTTTCACTCCAAGTTTGTGTTCACACTGTAAAGTAATGCGCACTCTCTCCTCAACTAATCCATTTTAGAATCCACCTCGAGATGAGGGTTTCAATCCCAAATCAACTTGGGTGCGATATTATAAAATCCATAGCGTGTTTCGTGACCCACGAACATGTACAAAAACTTTACCTCAGTGAGGCTGCCATGTGTGTTGTTTACATCGATATTCATATTTAATGGATGAAAACTCCCAGATATCACAATGTTGTTGTTATGTTGGTCACATGATGTGTCGGTTTAGCAACCGCACAAAATGAACACGCACTCGATCCTTTTCTGAATGTAAACAAACCAGGTGAAGTCAGTGCGAACAAAAGTGTATTCTCTGCACTTTAAATACTATTTACTGATACGGGAGTTGATTTGGCAATGAGTGTAAAACTGTGTTTGGCGCCAACTGTCCCTAGGACAGAATCTGATTAAACATCACACTGGCAGCACTGACCATACGTGTATTCAGAGTAAACAAACAAACAAACCCTTTAACGTGCTCAGTACCTGCCGCGTCGATGATGTAAAAATAAAACCCACAGGTGGTAATTTAGGATTGAACCCATTAGAGCAGCAGGAGAGCATCAGCCAGAGGGAATATGTGACCCAGCAGTTACTGCTGGGCTCGTTAGTGCAGCATACATTTTCTATACACACACAGAGTAGACTTCCTTAGCAATGTCACACAACAGCTCTATTAGCATTTCAAAGAATGTTTACAACTGTGTTTGACTGCATTAGGATGTAAATGTGACCTGAAAAGAAAATAATGTAAAAAAGATCACAAGGGTAAAAAAGTGTTCTTCCCTCCCTGTGCATTGAAGAAAGCATTTAAAAAGTATTACTTCATGTCCCTAACTAATGCATGACTGTTCAGTGGTTCACACAAGACTCCGTTCATTTATTTAGACCATGGTGATAAACCGGGCCACTTGATGAATTTTGAAAATACAAAAATGCACAAAACCTTCATTGTTCAGTAAATGTTTTGTAAAATTATTATATTATAATAATTAAAAAATAATAATTATAATGCCATAATTTTGATTTATCTAATATACCTGTAGTTCTTAGCATGAAAACAAAAAGACAAAACATGAACTTGTTGTTATTTATTGCTCGTTATGTTCATCTAATTAGGTTGTATGCGGCCCCTGAACTAAAATGAGTCTGACACCCCTGATTTAGACCGTATAGGTGGGAAAGGACAATTCTAAGGCTTCACACTACCCAGTATGGGCTCCAGGAACAGCAGCTGGTGTTAGAGTTTACTGGTACAGGAGAACCCAAAGACCCGGGAACACACACGCTCGTCCCCTGCCTCATGCAGACTGGAATGTTAGCCTTGGTTTACTGGTATGTTAGAAGTTGACAGTTCGGCGATATTCACTGCTCTGTTATCCACCTTGATACTCTTGGCACGGGCGCCACTGCCCAAAAAAGAAAAGCCTCAAACTCTCTTCAAATGCCAGCCTGCTGTCATCAGGTTCAGGCTGGATCGAGGCAGACGCAGCCAGGAACGCTCCACTGTGACATGTGCATGCGTACGCGCTCGCTCAGGGTTAGAGACGTTACGTAGAAATGACATAGGAACACTGATGTTTACCTGTTTGCACCACAACATTCACATCACCCAACATTACAACATATTCTATTGTCTATATGAACAGCAGCAGCAGCAGCAGCAGCACTGGGCGATGACAGCACGAACCACGGTGGATAATTGGGGTCTTACTCTTCGACTGGTTGCAGCCTCTGCACTGGTCCTTACAGTTAACCACACATGAAGTCATGTTTAAACACCTACACTCACTCATTTATGGATGAGCACACGTCTTCTGATTTTAAATTAGTCCAACATGGCCGCGCTCTCTCTAATGACTCTGTTACTGTCATGTCAATAAGCTGCTCAGCTGGCACTTTGTCGGCTCATTTGAGGAGATGGGATCTGGATTTTTCTTTTTTTAAATACATCTGGGAATAAGTCAAAAGAATTGGGTTGTGTGTGGTTTTGAGCTAAAAGAAAAAAGAAGCAGAAAGTCATTTTTCAAAATTGTGCAAGCGCTTACTCTGTGATTTATTATTTTGATACAGTCTTTGTTTAAGTGAGTGTGTAATGTACGTCTCATATACTCATTCTCCCTGAAGTGAAATTAAAGGCTTGGACTATATAGAAAATGCAGTTTGTGTACTGGGTTAGACAATACTATACTACTATAAAATATCCAACATGTTTCAATATTTTTTAAAGCAAAAAATGCAAATAATATGCCACTAGACTCAGTGTTAGTAACATTTCTGACAACTGGTATTGTGTTTTTAAAGTGTAAGTCTTGGTGTAACTTTAACTGATAAAATAAGAACACAAAGTATTTTAGAGTACAAATACAGGCGCAGGGTACACTGGGCAAGATGATCTTTTTTTCTCCAGGTCACTGCAGTATTACAGGCAGTGTTTTTATTCTTATAATTCCCACTGATAGCTTTACTGTTATTACAGTTTTAGTAGGAAGCCTTGCATCTCAATGACCCGAAGAAAATATACAAAATTATATTTAAATATTCATCAGTCCAGGAGGTTTTTTTATCACTTCCCAGAGAAAGAAAACAAAATAATTAAAAATGAGGATTAAGTGAACATTTAATAATAATAATAATAATAAAAACAGTTCGACCAATGGCGATTCCTGGTTATGTCTCCATCTCCCATAAACGATGTTACAACTCGCCAACTAGTTTCCATGGGACATTGATGGTGAGCAAAGCGGACAAATACGTTGACGCACGGCACTATATGCTGACGACGAGCGACTTTGTTTACATTCACTGGTTGTACGGCATACGTGGGATTGTGCTACATTCACTTCCTTTTATTTGTGTTGTATTTTTGGAACCTTTTTTTTCTTCTTCATGATGGCTCCCAAGCGCTAGTCAGACTCTTTTACTGTTTGTATGTCTTAGATTAAGATGTCACCCGTGTGTTAGCGTAGGTGAGTGACAGTAGGTAAGTTCTGACTTACGGCGTAAATCGTGTTATGTCACGTGGTAGGAATCGGACTCTGACTTAAGTTGAAGACCCCCTGACAGCTAGTAGATTCCTACAGTCGAACTGTAGGAAATTATGAAGAGGAATAAAATGATAAGAATCATGTGTGGCCTATAAATAACTCTCACAAAACACTGAGAGGAGCAAGTTGTCTGAGGCAGCGTTTGCTAATGTTTCTAGAGCACAGACTCCAATGACTGTCAGACATCCTTAATAACACGACTGCATTCAGTCCAGAGGGAATGTAAGCCAAGAAAATACTCAACTTTTCGTGCATAATGAGCTTCCCAAATAAAGCGAATTTAAATATTCTCTGTCATTACAGGCAATGGTGCATTTATGGGCAACAATTTATGGGAAACTATTTGGCCGAGGCATTAGAGCGTGTGAGGTAATAAAAGTGATCAGGAATAAATAAGGTGGGCAGACGATGCTGAGTGATGACGAGAATGGGTTAAATATATATATATATATATATGTGTGTGTGTGTGAGTGCACAGCTCCTGTACTGTATCTGTATAAATAGGAACTAGTGAAGGTGACTCACACAAGCACACATCAAACTTAACACGCTGCCTGTCTCTGCCAGCCCATCATCCACTTACTTCTTCTCCATGAGGCAGTGAAACAGACACCTCTTTGAGTCCCTAAGGACCCGAGAGGCAGAGGACAGGAGGGAGAAGCTGAGCATGGATGAAGGGACACTCTATTTATACCACACACACACACACACACACACACACACTCAGTTTAGAGGGCCTTATTATTACCAGGCTATTTAGATTCTGAATTTAATTTGTGGCGTGTAATAAATAAACCTGGAGTTATTTAGTGCACATTAAATGACATTATGTTTTTCAGGATAATGACCAATTGTACTTGGATAAATGTTGTGCGAAGTGTGTAAGGCCACATGAAATTACCAGCGGCGACACAGCGCAGGGCTCAGTTGCAGTTTTTTTGTTTGTGTCTATTGTTCAAGTCCTTTGTGTGCAAGGGATTCAAATCTGCTGCTGAAGGCAATTCCAGCTCCTAAACCTGCTGCACTCAGCTGCTTGTCCGGACCATCGTTACGGCCGGTCACACCTGCAATGCATCACGTAGCACACAAACATAAACAAGGCACACACGCACGCTCACCGTTTCCCCCCTCACTCCTCAGTAACAGTGCTGACCTCAGGTGTGTCTGCTGTGAAACACTCACATGGACACAAAGACGCAGAGAGATAGGCTTAATGCTTTGTATATATCAGAGGCGTGTGCTGACACACCTGAGGGGGAGCCTTTAAACTGCCAGTTCCACACAAACAAACGCACACCAACACCACCGCTGGCTGATTGGTGAGTAACAACTTCAATTAAATTTTTACGCCGTGAAAGCTCGCAAAGCAACGGCCTTAACGCTCCCCCACTGACACAGACTTGATGTTTGGAGTCGGTTTGTCCTGACAGAATTTTTACTCTTAAACATGACAAACAGCCCGACGGCACACTGAGATGTGGAAGCTGTGAAGTGTTACCTCATCAACATGCCACAGATCTATGTTTAGTTAAAATGATAAGTGTCAGGGCCGTTATTGGGACCGTCAAAGCTGTTTTTCAACATGTTGTTGATGGATCAGTCCACTAAGAACCACATGCTTCTCTTCATTACTCTTAAAACAGACTAATGTTCCAATGAGAACCTAAGCCTGAGAAAGCTGCAGCTGAATTTTCATCCAGTTTTCTTCTTCCCACACATAAAATGTTTAAGCCCAGTGGATCAACCTGTGTCAGCTTTTATATTTCCCTTCAGAATGGATGCTGCTTGACAAGTTGTAAGCACTAATTCATTATTTTCCTTTGAGAAGTCTCTGCTGAAACTCCCGTCATAGACGATGATTCCGACTGGAGCTTAAGTAAAGGAGAACATTTATGTTCTGTCTGTAAAACAAAGAAATCTATTGACAATGTAGAAATGTGAACAAATGTGTGTTTGACCTTTAAAATCTTAAAAACAAAATTCAGTCATTTTATAATGAACATCTACAAAGGTCCTCCGTCATCCAAGATCTGTTTAATGTGAAGTGTAAAATGAGAAATTTTAATCAAAAGGGGGAAAATTTTTTTTTTACTTCTCACTATTGTTTTACACAAATACTGCTTAAATTGACACATTAATCAATTTAGATAAATCAGTAAATAAGTCGACCACTGACAAGCTGACTGACGTACCTGTCTAACAGATTGAGGACTGTGGACTAGTTAATGTTGTTAAGGACAACGACTTGAGAGCTGGCTTCATGTCTTTTCTCTGGGATGCTTGAAGAGGTTAAACAGTTCACAGAGATTAAGCCCGACTCAGGTCAATAAGTAGCTACATTAACCTTGTTACCTTGAACATCTACATAGGATCTTTGCACTTTTAGTTGGAAACACACCATTCAAAAGTGCCGGTCAAGGAGGTCAAGATGGTCCTGGATGAAAACGTGGTGTTGCATAAAACTACAAATTCCTTCACCTACATCACAGAAAAGTGAGAGAGGAGAGGATCCTCTTTTCGAAAGGACCATGCTTGTCTGGGACTAGACGTCCAAATCAAGTGTCTCTGTTGTACAGTAAAGAGAAGGGGTCACCATGAGGTCATCCTGTGTCTCTCTATGATAACTTTAAGATAGAGCTTAAAAAACTATGAAATTATGAACTGAAGCTTTAGGTTCACACTGATGAGACCTGAGTTTAAAATTAAATTGCTGGAAACACTTTGACCCTCCTTGACCAAAATTGGAAGAATTGGAAGACGAGTGGTTGGTGGCCGTACTTGGTGTTATAATAGTCCATCACTGAGTCCGGCTTTGCTTCAGGTGTGACATTATTGTGAATAAAGGTCAAAAACAGTAGCCTTCTGCTCAAGATCACTAGAGACAAGTGAAGGAGAGGATTGTTTCTATAGCAACCAAATTGCAACATCATTTGCGGAAAAATAGAAGTAGAAATGATTGTATCTTCTTTTACTTTTGTCTAATACATAAAACAACATTTTGAGAAAAGTCAAAAGTTTATTTTACAAAGTTATTGATTATATAAGCTTTAAAACGGCCAAAAATGACCACCTTGGCCGTTCTAGTGTTATCTTTAAGACACTAAGAATAACACTGGTGATGAGGAGACTAATGTTGTAGGTTTCTAATACACTCAGTAATACACCCTGACCTGACAGTCACTGTGCAACAACACCGAAGAGCCAGCTCATCAGTTCAGGTTACAGCTGCCCATCAGCATTTTAGGGACAAAGGACACTTAACAAAAATAGGCAAAATCCATGAAGCTTGCTGCCAACTGCGTTTCTCCTGTGATTCTAATGACCCCATTACCATTCCCCTGACTGAGGTTCTAAAACCAGGTCAGGCAGTGGATGACATTGTTTGCCATTACAAACCTCTGTATCAATTTAAAGCACATAGAGACTAAATAGCTGTAGTTGTACAGCAGAAAACAGAACAAATCTCTCAGTAAACAGCAGTGAAGTAAATGAATTCTATTCAAAGATTTACATGTTTGTCATTTTCTCTCATGAAATGTAGTTGATGAACAGCCTTTAAAACTTTTAACTGCTTGATGAAACTTTGCATGCATCTTAATGAAACATCTTCCGGTGATCAACTGATTCAATTAAATTATTAAAACAATTAAGTCTGCAGAAATGAAGGTGTTGATCTCATTCCAGTCAGATTAATCTTCCTTGTGAAGACGGTCAGCGTGCATCAGACCAGCCTCACTGAGGCAAGGCTGTGAGTTAGTCTTCATCTTACACAATTATCAAAAGCACTATGAAGGACTGTAGACAACTTCATGGAAGTTTTGGAAAAACTTTCAAACCTGTTCTAAAAAGCCACTTTTGAGATGTGCACTCATGACTGGAATGGATGGATGGATGGAGGGATGGATGGATGGAGGGAGGGATGGATGGATGGATGGATGGTGAAATCCACCTCATAAAATACTATCAGTTTAGTGAAGGGTACCTTTAGTCATAAATGAAAGTCTTCAATACTTGATAACGTTTGATTGTGAATAATATTTGAACCTAAAAAATCAGTTTTCACTTGAAATAGAAACTACCGGATTGTGAATAATATTTGAACCTAAAAAGTCAGTTTTCACTTGAAATAGAAACTAGTTACAGCTAACTAAATTCAGCTGAATTGCTAAAAAGTGGTTATAATCTATTCTCACCAATGGCCTAATATTTTAGAATTTTACAAATGTGTGGTTATGTCATTTCTCTGGTCCTCCGTTGTCACTGAGCTCTTTTCTGATCACTGGTTGATCACAGTCTCTGCATTGAAATTTGGTCAATCGCCACAGGTGGGGATTTTCAAGCACAAACAAAAAGATCTTAACAAAATAAATTTGAAATGTATTGAACTAGCACCAAGTAAAGTCATATTTTATACTAAATTAAAATCAATAACATGAGGTAACACTTTAAAATGTCCTCCTGTTTGTCCTGCCCCACCTGTCACCAGTTTGAGAAGCACTTCTGTACACAAACCCGTAACCTTTATAGCCCGTACAAAAAAGAACTAATCACCCACTGGAGTTATACATCACTAAAGAAAAGCCCAAGTTTATTCAATTGACTCTAACAGATATAAAGTAGCCCAAGCAGAAACCCACTCGATGTGAGTTTAAAGGATTAATAGTTAAACAGCTGGACTCCACTCTTAGAGTTCTGCGCTTCAGTTGCCGGCTGAGTCAGAACAGGGGGCATGGTGATGAACACCCGTGAAACACTTTAGTGCCATGTAATATGCAGTGGTGGGTGGATTGGTAATGACACATAATTCTGGCACTAACAGATCTGGTCAAGTCAGTACAGCAGGAGATTGGTAATGACACATAATTCTGGCACAAACAGATCTGGTCAAGTCAGTGCAGCAGGAAGTAGACACTAAACATTTCAAAGACCACCTAATAAAAGAGCTGTGTGTGAATGGAGGGCCTGCTCTTCAGGAAGTTGCAGTCAGAAATCTGGGAAGACATAATTGTCATTGACAAAAAGCCAAACCTTTAAATACTGGAAAACCAGAGAAAACCATGTGAAATTGAAGTCAGTGGATCATATAAAAAAATAAAACAAGAGAATACTGGACTGTTTTTTCCTAGATGTTGGTAAAATTGTATAAACACAGCCAGCTCAGACCAAACAGTGATCTCCCAGAGCTGTTTGCCCAGGAGCTAAGGCTAAGAAAGATGAGCAGTGGTATCCTTGAAGGATCCCCATGATACACCACAACAGGTGAACGACACAAACAGAATGAAACATGAAGAAATAGCAACTTAGAAAAATAACAATATGAACAATGTGAACAGAACTCTAAACCTGTTGACGTATCATTTTAAAACCACAAATATTGCAAAGAAACTAGAGCTAGCTTGTGGGTAACGAGAAAGGTTACACTGACCAATCAGAAAACGACTCACGTGCAGTGGTGTGCCACTGAAGCTAGTCTCAGGTGAAGACACAAATACAAAAAAAAGAACCTCATAAGGAACACACAACCAACGAGGAATGGTAACAAAGTAGTACACCAGAGAACCGAAGAAACAAGTAAAACAAACAACGGAAACAGACAGAAAGTAAAACACAACGGCTAAAGAATATGTCCAAAATATGCAGTAAGACTAAGAAGACCAGACCGCACAAGAAAAAGTTTACTGGGGAATTAGCTCCAGTGTATTGACAGAACACAGCTCGGATTTCTTTGATTTTCTCCTCGGCCCATTCTCCCTCTGGTACTGGGGGACATTATTGCTGATCAGCAGGCAGATCTCGCAGTTATTATGTTCCCTTCATTTTCTAAAAAGGCAGGCTGTACCATATTAGCCTCTGTGAAGGAAATCAATTACAACAGAGCAGCCCGTTGAACGTTGCAGGTTTGAGAAAGGCAGGTGTTCTTTGATGAGGAGAAACAAAGGTCTGACATCATATTTTACGTCACAAATAAACTGAATCCAGGGGCTCCTCTGTTCACGACGTCCTCAACCTTCAGCGTTGCGTAGTTAAATTTAATAAGACAGTCTTGTTCCATCATCAAAACGTACATTTACCAGCAGCCAAACATGTCGTCATATGCTGCGTTACGCAGACAATATATATATATACATATACTGTATATTTATATATATATGTATGTGTGTCTATATATACATATATATATATATATTGGCATATATACATATATATGCCAATATGAAATTGGCATATATTGGCATAGGCTTATATATTTATATAAATATATAATATATATATATGCTAATTTCAGTTGGTTTTTTGTACCAACCAGAGATTTTTTTCCCCTCTATGTTAAAAATAGATACAGAGTACTTGAGCCAATCACATGGCTTCTTGATTACACCCTAGATACTTACTGTATGTGTGTGTGTGTGTTGTCCAGCAATTACACCATTAATCCTGACTCAGTCTCAAATTGGATTTGCAGAAATGACTTTCTAGGAACCTCCACATGCTTCACTGTTGTCCGCAGACACTCGTTATTGTCCAGCCCTTCAACGTACAGCTTCCTGTCACAGCTAAATGTTGCAAATGTCCTCTCATTAGCCCAGGAGGCACGCTGACATTTTTCTGCAACTCTGGACAGTAGATGAATATAAAGGTGTCACGCTGCTTTCTGTCAGTTCTGGACCAATACACTACTGGACATCTTTCTTTCTCAAAGGGAAACACGCTGACCACTGCCTTTTTTGATCCTCAGTGTTGCCTGTGCATTTGTACTTTTTCAAAAGAGATGGAACGGCACATCTTAAACCTTAGTCTGCTTTGAAACCTTTGTCCAGGAGAGACCTTGCCGTTGCAGTACAATTACTCTGTGAATGGTTGCTGCGCTCAGTCTTGCCCTTGTGAGTGACATGTAACTGTCCTCCAACAACTTGGTGTTTTTTCAGTTCCTGTTCAATCAACTCTCATGAGCAGCTGTTTGGTGCAGTGGCTTGATTTCACACCTGAGAAAACCCAACGAGGCCCCTTACTTCGTCTTAATGTACCTTGATAATTTTGTGCTGGTAAATGTTGAATTGATTTAGATTTTTTTTTTGTTCACTCCATTTATGTTTTTTGAATTGATTTAAAAAAAGCCCATTTTCTCGACAAATACTCCATTTATGTTTTTTGAATTGATTTTAAAAAAGCCTATTTTCTCGACAAATATTTGATAGCATATTTCTAAGCATTCGTTTAACAAATGCCTTACATTCTTCACAGCATGCTGGTGTTTGGCAGTTGACCTTGGTCGTTGCATTCATGATGAGAATGTGAAATGTCATTTGCTGATTATAAAAGACCTGAGTATTTGGTCCACATTGAGAATAAAAAAAAAGGATATAAAAGTCGTGTTTAGTTTGAATTTTGTTTGGTTACAGTATGATGTCACCATGAAACACAGAGGAGCTGCTTGAAGTTTGGTTATCACTGAATACACAAAAGTAGTATTCACACCGTTCACTGTGTACTCTATAAAACTATATCCACTGTATGAAGAGGAACACCACTCATGTCATGATGCCCTCGGCACGGTGAAGAAAAGTAAACACATCTTTATTAAACCTAAGAATGTACTTGTTTGGAACGTCTCCTGGGAACACAGCAAACCCTCACGGTGCACGGAGGTTCAATTAACAATCAAATTGTTTTATGTTACAGTGTTGGAAAAACAAACAAAATATTTATGTTTGTAATTACAATCAGTTATTCCAATTTTATTCAATGTCTAATTAACATATTGTTTTTACTTCTTAAAAATTAGTAATGGGAATTACGGCTCCTATGGCTCCAAAGTGGCGATGCAGATTTTTTGTTGCTTAAATGACTTTTTAAGAAATAATTATGTGTAAAATACACTACAAAACACATGTACATTACACCAAATGTTTCTTATTTATACGGCTTCAACTTAAAGTTTGTAGTTGAGGTCTATTGATACCATTGGTTTGTTCCATGCTGTTTGATCCATTGAATAATTTCACATAATGTAATGTTGACCACCAGCCAGGGCTTCTTCACCTTTTTGACCTCAGGCCCCAGTTTTTCAGTACCAGTTCCATTTCAGTATTTATACTGTATTAGGTTCAATAATTGATCTTCTTGGTTTGATTTGTATTCAATAATTAAACCAAATCCACTTACATTTTAACAGGCAAAAAAATAAAGCTGTCTTTCAGAGCACACTCAAAGCGGCCAGTCAGTGACGTGACAGATCTTTTCTTTATCTGTAGCCCACTTTCTTTCCTCTTATAAAATGACACCAGCAGCGTTGGACTTCCAAAGCCATACTTAATGAATTCAGAATTGTATAGAATTCTGTTCAAAAAATGAATCCTTTTCTGTGGGTTTGGAGACACTTTTGTCTTTTTCTGATTTGGAATAGTTCTTCATAACTTTAACTACAGACTCGCAGCTGTCAGAAAAAGTGTGTTTTTCTGCTTATTGTAGCTTGAAACATCTGATTGACATGAATCCTATTAGCCCCCTAGTGGTGGGAAGCTGTGTCTTGAGAGAGTCTAATGGGGAACAGTGGTGTCGCTCTTTTTTTAATTTGATAAACAAAGCTTTTCACAGGGAAAATTTGAACTTTTTTGTGGCCATCCATGTGGTGTTGACGGCCTGAATGTGGGCCGTGCCACAGTTTTAGACCACTGATTTTCTTTTCACTTACACACTCACCGCCGAGGCAGCTGTGTTTGTGCTGCGTGTCAATATGGTATTGAACAGACGAGTAAAAAAAAAAGTGAAGAGTCTCTATGTTCAAGTGCACTTATTTCTTGCCTGCGGTACATCAAACACACACACACACACAGACACACACACACACACACTTGGACTGATGGATTGACATTTACTGATATGCCTGCTGCCATACAACGCTTTCAACAGCAAAGGTTGTCACTCACTCACAAGTGTACACACACACACCCTCTTACACACACACATAGACACACAAACAGACATACAAAGTATACTTCAAACAGGTCTGTTTGTCATAAGCATCTTTTTTCTTGTTACTTTTTTTTTCCCGTTTTTCTTACATTTGCCTAACTTAAAGAAAAACATTTTTTTTACTCTGAAGAGAGTAAGAACTGCATCAGTTAACATCATGTTAAACATCATCATTGGTCAAAGTTCTGACATGATAAGAGCTCACTCAGATACTCCATCATTCCTTTTGACTGACCAGTGGTTCAGGGCTCTTGTCCTCGTTTGGGTTTGGATCACACATCAACATCAGGTAGTGCTGTTAAATGCTGCCCCCTGTCATAAATATACTGAGCCGTTTCCATGGTTTTCAATTGTGTTTTGGGAGAATAGTTCAAATAGACTCCATCTACCAATATCAAGCTAGCTATATGTCTAAGGCTCTGACTGGGTTGTTGATGGCCTTAGGAATCCAGTTAATGTGTTCTAAATAAATTACAATAAAATATAAAAACACAAGATAAACTACTTCAGTTTACTTTAATTGTATTAATTATAAACCTGTATTAAAGCTCAATATATTTAGTTTAAGTATATCAAAAAAATATATATGATGATGATCAAAAAAACATTGTTAAGATCGCTGGTTGGTTATACGTGATTCAAAATTCTTAGGTTATTTCTTTTAAATACATTTAGAGTTTTGTCCTTTAAACTAAACAGATTTGTTTAAAAGGCAAATTATCAAGCTAAGAAATGCAAGTAGAATAGGCCAGACATTTGGAAAAACTGTTATTTTAAAAAGAAAGTCCCAAAAAGAAAGGCATCCGGACGGCACATAACGAAATAACACAATTTAGCATTTTTAGCATTTTTGGTCAAATATTTTGATTAGCCAGTGAGTCCTTAATGAACACAACGTGTTCCTGCTTCCTGCTCTTTCAACCATGAATATTATTCTGCCACATAAAATAGGTTTAGAACACAGAGTTAAAGACATGTCCAGACAAATTATCCAGCCTGGTATTCATGGAGAGACACACACGGACTTGTCCATCAGATGTGTAATGGGTCATGATATTTCCCCGAGTGTTTAGCATTCCGGTCATATCTGCTCTCGGCTGACAAGTGACCAAGTAGCTGGTGAAGGGATTTAAACCACACAAGCATGCACTTGTCACTTACTGTGTCACACTGTGTTTTTGGTGTTACGTATTGCGCTGGAGGAAAAGCCAGGTTGAACCTTGTACTGAACTAATGGAACATAGTCCTGATTCTCTTGTAACATCATGTCACGTCTGTTAGTTTGATTCCAATTGATGTGTTAAGCTTATTTTTTTGCACACTTAATTAGTAGAAAAATGCAGAAAAACAAGCATAAAAGTGTATCTCTTTAGCATTCTTAAATCCTAGGCAGTTTGTGAATCATTAACAAACCAAGACAACTTTGTTCATATTTTTTAGCAGTTTGTCAGTCATCAGTGAGGCATCCCAGATTCTTAAATTGTTAACTTTTCTACCTCTTTGTCAGAAGTGGATCAATATTCACCTGACAGAGCAGCAGATGTATGTTTGTTATGCTTGTCACTCATGGACAATCCCAAATGAGGACAAACACACACACTGCGTGTGTGTGTGTGTGTGTGTGTGTGTGTGTGTTCACTCATGATGCATTGATAGGCAGATAAGGGAGCTGGTGGCCACCAGATCCAGCAGTGATGATACGTCAACCTCAGATCATTACACAAGTCATGTATCATCGGCGTCAGGCTGGAAATAATTCTCAGTCAACTGGTTTGCTTTTCCACTCTGTGCTCAAACGATGCAGAGAGACACTCAGGGCCCTGGACACATTAAGTCGAGCATAATAATCAGTCTTCACCGTACTTTGCAACCAAAATAGAAGAGCTAGGAGAATGCAACAGAACTGAAATATTAGAATTTAAATCAAAACATTGAAATAGTGTTTACTTTGTGATGTTAATCCAGTTTTAGCTGCGTGGAGATGATGACCCCAGTGACACCGCACATAAAAGTTCTATAGAAGGGATTATTCTGCTCTTAAAATAGGCACTGGTTGGTTTGTGCAATATTTTCAGAAAGTAAAAAATGTGAAATAAATCACAGTGTGAAAAGATTGAACTTTTACGTCGCTGCTGCTGCTGTACATTCAGTTTTGGATTGTAACAGTTCTGTGTCAGTTCAGTCAGATTTTTTAATGAGCTGCCAGTGTCACTGTTGTTTTCTTCCTTTTCCACTGAGCGAATTAATTTGGTCAGCAATATTTGTCACTTATCGTTCACTGGAACACACTGGAATGTGAACAAATGCGATATAATGAATCACAGGCTCAGTGAGAAAAAGAAAAAGAAAGGTATTTCATATGGAATAGAAACTATATGAATAATAAAACTTTGTTTTATTCCTAGTAGGTAACATTTAGAGGAGTTTCATAATTTGAAGACATTAATCAGTTACATACATTTTAAATAGCAAAATTATTCAGGCCTTTCAAAATGTGTCGTTTCCTGTGTAAATATTTAGGAAATGTTGGTAAATGTCAAGGGCAGAAAAAAGTATGTGGTTATGTGAGTGAATGGAATATTTGGCCTCTGAGATGATGCAGTACTTCATTAGAACCCAGCACTTGGGCACAGCTAGATTGGCCTACAAGGAAATCATTGGTGCATAACACAATCAGTCCTTTCATCAAAACATGCTCCCTGTGACTGGAAAGCATATGTACAACAATAAGGAGACAAATCTATTATGAAATCCACAGAGTAGCATGGAGGATATGTCGCTTCATCAGTGGTTCTGTAATATAAAAAAGCACGTCTTGTTCCATCATTCCTACGTACACGTCATTTTGCGCGGTAACTATTTGGCAGGTGGAGCTATATGTGGAAGACGGCTTGTTGGGTTCAGACTCATGGCGAAAATCAAGTAGCACTGCAGGAATGGAATTACGATGCAATTCAAAGGCCCTGTGTAATGAGAAAAGGTTTACGCTAATCTTAAGCATCTGAATGTTACAGTCACTTGCTGAACACCAGTCTTCTACTAACGGCGGTTATCTCCTCTAGTGTTAGGGAAACCATTTTTCTACAGAAAGAAAATTCTATCTGTAGCCAACATGTTTTGATTAGAGCTCCGTGCATTAACTAGAAGCTGTTGTTAATATTTTATGTCAGCACACAGCTAGGCACTGCATAGATTTGGTATGTTAAAAAGAAATACTGGAACTATCAGACAAAGGATGTGGAGATGGTGTTTCCAGGCAAGAGGAGAAGATGAAGGTTTGTTGATGTCATGGAGGATTACGTGGAGATGGTTAGTGTAAAACTACAGAAGGCAGGAGATGGACGGAGATGATCCACTGGGAACAGCCCCGGCGTGAGTGGCCAAAGGAACATATACATATAGTAATATTTTGAAATACATTATATAAGCAATTGGAGCCGGTTAAAAAATATGAACGCGACTCTCTGGCCGTTTGATCAGCGATTGTGTTTTATTTTGAGGTTGCGTGCTGATACCGTGTCTAATTTTTGGTCTGGTGCGATCTGGTCTGTTTAAAATAACGCAGAATCCGTGAAAAATTAGGCTACCAGTCCGTTGCGGTCCTGTGACCCGCAGCCAGATCACAGCACAACGTAGCCGTGTCACATCCAATGGAATATGAGGGTAAGACAGGCGGTATAACTTTAACCGCTATAACAGATATTGGAGTTTTACTGATTTGTGTGGAGAGATTTGTTTCCTGTCGTTTCATTCGTCATGTAAACACTTTGGCTTGTTATTATTGTAAAGAATCACATTCGGCTTGATGATTTATCAGCTGTAGTCAGCACAGTGAGTTTTTAAAACGGATGTTCTACCTGATGCAACCCCATTTGGGATTAATGAACGAAGTAGTAATGAACTTTAAGCCTCCTGGTGGCAGGTAGCACTATTACATCTGCAGCACTACGGCTCCTGGTTACCCAACGTGTTTTATTATTGTATTTGTTTGTATTCTAAAATACTTTCTTAAGCAATTATAAAATATTTGAGTGTGAAGTAGAAGTAGTAAGTCTATTGTTCTCCTTTAAAGTAGTTAGCACTGAATGAGTTTGGATTAATTGAGACTCTGGATTCCGCCCATGAGTAATTTAAATATCCTGGGATAATTAACCCGGATGTGTTCTGACCCGTTTAATTCCATTTTCAGACTGAGCTTCTTGAGCTTTTGGCAAAGCAGATTTTATTTTAATAAACAAAGTCCAAATCCTTCTACGCTCAAGGTTCACTAATCAGAATATTTTTGCCCAAGGAACTCTCTTTCATCTTTATTATTGTTTATCAGCCTAGAACATCCTTCTTATAATCAGTTCTAGTACACTGCTTCTCTCAGCTCCACACATCCTCTCAGTATTGTCATGAACAGCTCAGTTTAAAGTCAGCTCTCCTCCCTCCTTGACAGCTACATCCTGTAACTCCACAGGTTTGTCATCATGTTCAATTTGCCTTCCCACTGTTTGTCCTTAGTCCTTTCTTACTGCTGCCCTACACTTCCTAATTCACTATCTGTCTTTCATCCGTCCTCTATGTCCAGCTTCAACATTGGTTCCTCAAAAATAATGGCTCCACCTTCACACGCTCTGTTCACTCACTTCACACTTTCTTTTTGAAATATTATCTTCCTGTCCTGCTGTACGTCCTGCTTAGCTCCTTATCTTTGTTCTGGTGTAAAATCCAAATCCTTCATTACACCGACCCTCGTGTGCGACCCACAATAAACCTTCTCCTTTGCCTTTGCCAGTGCTCGGTTTGCCTGCTGTCTTCCTGGTCCAGCCTTCTGACTATCAGATAAATCCTCCTCTTCCTCTCTTTTGAGTAGCATGCGGTGCAAAGAATATAATCCATGTCCGTGCATGTGGTTCCAATCCTGTTTCATACCTTGTGTTCTTCTCACTTATGTAAATACGTGTTGAACAGCAGCTATTTTCTTATTCTTAGCTAAATCTACAGCTAACGCTCTTTTCTTTCTTTAGCACCAAACCTACCATGCATACAGCCTGCTTCAGAATTGATTATTTTTCTTTTCCTCTTGACAACCTACGTATGGTGCATACATTCTAATGACATTAAACATCTTCAATTTTCAACCTCAAGCTCATTATCATCTTACACTCTATTCAAGTCCGACACCCTTCCAGGTTTTTCTACACTGTGGTTGAACAGTTTGAAGCAACATGCGCTAATCCTGGCACCGCTTCACTCCCATCTGCTCTCTGGATCAAAATCCTGGCCTACGCCGTCTTCTTCACTTGTGATAGATTTCTGCCTTTAATGTTCAAAGTCTTGCCTCTGAAATCCTGCTTCTCCCCGGCCTGCACACACTGTTCTCCTCCTCTTGTTCTCAGTGATCAGTAGCTCTGTTGTTAACCTGTACTCTGTAACCAAACTAATATGGCAGACATGTCGGTGTTGTCTTTAAATATTTATACACAGTTATGTTATATTCACTCCAAGCGTGTTAATGTAGATACACTACCACTTACATACTTACATCAGAATTCCGTTTCTTCTGTGCGATTTGTGCTAAATGTCGGAACTCACATACTGTACCTAAGTACTTACGTATGTCATACAGCTAATCGCTAACACAGTGGTAACATCATAATCCTGGACGTTAAAATGTCAGATAACTCTGACTTGCGCTGACTTGTATTTGTCCTGTGCTAACGAGTTCCCAGGGTTTTAACATTGAACAGAGACGATGAAACCACAAAACACCGTAGGTCGAGGATGTCGTAAACTGAGAACTGCCTTCGTATTGGATATTTTCCTGTAAACAAGTTGTAAAAAAAATAATGTTTTATTGGGACCTTTTCGCAAAAAGCAAAGTTTATAGAGCTTGAAATTGTTATTTTTACTCTTAATCCAAACGATGGGTTAAAATCACTGATCCTTAATACTTGTCTCACATTTACTTTTTTTTTTCATGACAACAGAGTTGGATGAAAAAACAAACTAGAAAAAACAGGCAGACCCAAGATGCAGCCGAGCGTTTCTGTCATTTGTCACTTAGACCATCTCACAGGCTGCACAGGTGAAGTGGGACTCAGCTGTTGTTAAAGGAAAGCTGATGGTAACTGCACTTGTCAACTTGTTCCTCTGTGATTCCGTGTGCAATTTGAGCTGCTGAGGGGTTTGTGTGGAGCAAATGAAGCAGCAGGAAAATCTCCGCTGTCATTTACTAGTCAGTTGATTTAGGACCTGGGTCCACTGTGGCTGAGACAAGTGAGTGCTTTCTTTGTTGACAGTGCTGTCTGTTCAGGTACACCCAAGGTCAGAAACATGGCACGGCGTCATATTTTAAAAACATTGACGTCTATCCTAACGGGATTTCGTTAATTCACTTTATGCAGCTGCACAACTTTCTGCAAACCTTCACACGTATGACTAG
>NC_024315.1:15540693-15617128 GCF_000523025.1 Cynoglossus semilaevis
AAAAAAAAAGTCCCAGAAATTCAGATTCAGAAAAGAAAACATTTTTGGTACATCCACCACTGATTACAGTAATTGTCTTCCAAAAATAAAAGTTTTTCACCACTGGCTCATTGCCAGTGGTGAATTAGTTTGAGGTCCAGGTTTGGGAAATGGTCATGATAGCCCATAATTACAGCTGAACAGGGCTATGTGGCTGGTATATACAAATGGAAGAAAACCACCGCTATTCTCTCTGGAACATTCCCAGCAATTTAGAGAGCAGCAGAGCTCTGTGTACATCACAGGGTAACAGCTGAGATGGTAAAATGGTCTGATACCTGTGTTATTGTAGCAAACATACTGACAATAAAGATTGAAAAATAACAACAAGTAAGAGAATGTTGATACAGTGGCATACACGAAACTATAAATATAATAAAACAAATATGGAAAATCTGATCATCTTGGAACGTAAATATAGAAGCTGAATTACCAGAGATATGCAATGGTTTACTCGACTTCCTCTAAATTAGTGGATCTACAGTTCAGGGATAAAGTTGTTTTGATCTTCTTATTTTGAAAGGGTTTTAAAGGGGAAATCAGTGGCAAATAACAACGACTGGACTGCAGCATGTCTGAAATCAACTCTTTGATACAAACATTTAGTAAATTGAATTGTGCTACTTTTTTTTGCCCTTCATTATGGCTCCCAGGCGTAAGTCAGACTCATCCAATGTTTTTATGTTCTAGATTATGATGTTACCACTTTGTTATCTTAGGTAAGTGACGCAGGTTTTTACAGTGAGCTCTGACTCACAGTGGAACTCGGGTAACATCGCTTTGCAGGAACAGAACTCATACATAAGTTGAGAACCCGTTGTATTGGTGTGTGTTTGTGATTCTGGAGTGGGAATGGCCAGAATCCCAGGAAGTAAAGCTTTCTTTTACAGACAGTGATATTTGTTTGCATGATCCCAAATTATTATCATTCTAATTAAAGTATTAAATAAAATGATTGCTGCTGGATTTTTTATTAAATATTTCTATCCATTTTTCTTTTTTTAAGTCAACTCTGTCTTGTGGTTAAAGCACAGTAACAGCCTGCAGTGGTCAACAAATCAAACAAGGTTACCTCAAGCCAACTTTTAAAAGTGATTAATCAAGACAAGCTACAGAAAAGAAGCCACTTTTTAAGATCATATGTATCAGAAACAACTGAATGTGTTAATGCCATAGAATCCACAGTGATATTGACAGATACAGACAGTATATGGACGGATGGATGCATGGATGGATGGATGGATGGATAAATAGATAGATAGATAGAAAGATAGATAGATAGATAGTTAGATAGATAGATTGATAGATAGGTAGATAGATGGATAGATAGATAGATAGATAGTTAGATAGATAGATTGATAGATAGGTAGATAGATGGATGGATAGATAGATCTAATTAAGGAAGTCATGGAAGCTGAAGCAGAAACAGGACAGATACAACATTTGAAGCCTGTACCGTCACTGGTCCCAGCTGGGAGTTTCTGAAGCTCAGAGATTTTTTTAACGTCTGACTTTGGCAGGAAGACTGACAGAAACATTTTATAATAGATTGCACTGGAAAAATTCCAGAAAAAGTTGTTTTTGTTTACGACAAAGCTAATTGTTTCCCCTGGTGTATTAGGTAGGAAAGAGTCGTGAGTCAACACTTTATGATCTTTGCATAGTGAGAGACGAGTCTTCTTCTCAAAGCTGAAATGTGCCCTTTAACCTCTGCTCCATCTGCCTCTTCCCTTCACTTCCCTAATGAATATGTTTTTGCTTTGTGTCCAATATACCAAATATATGAAGTGTAAAATGTGCCATATAAAAGGATTTGATTTTTTTTTTTTTTATGGGACGTACTCTCTATGAGAAGAAAAGATGATGTCGACATCAGCAGGGAGAGATCTGAGGTGCAAATACTGATAGAATGATTATATGAGATTTAATTGTGCATTTGGAGGCTAGTCAGTACTAGTTGGACTAGGAAGGAAAACACAGGAGGATCTACTAGGAGGACAACATCTGGCATGGTCTCTGATTCTCTCCCCCTAATGTTTGTGTTATTTTCTTGTTTGTTTCTTGGGGAGTATCAGGGCTGCAGGGAGTTATCTAAGGGAAATACAGACATCAATCTCCTGTAGCGTGGAGGAGAACTAGAAACACATCAAAAAGAAGCACATATATATCTAAACATATAAATATATATAAACATATACATAAATATAAACATATATACATATATGTATGTTTATATATGGTGTATATATTTAATTGAATAGAATTAAATGGTCTGACTGAGCAGGTAGCAAGTGCCATTTAATCATCCTGTGTCAGATGTAATGTGATTATCTTTATCTAACTTAGACTAGATTCTCTCTCTCTCTCTCTCTCACACACACAGAGAGAGAGAGAGAGAGAGAGAGAGAGAGAGTGCGTGCCTGTAGTGGGATGCACGCTCTTCTTCTCCACATGGAGTCTGTCCAGGGTTCAACAGTAGTCGGTTCTCACAGGGTTTGAACTCTCTTGAGGAGGAAAGTGATAAACAGCAAAGCTTATTCTGGTAAAGCCCCCAACAGCCCCCCAACACACACACCCTCCCCACCCTCCCACTCCTCATCCACCTTGTTTCCTCTCCTCAATGTTTTACTTTCTTTCATCTTCCTTGTTATCCCTATGTGTCCTTCTCACTGTCATGTTTTCACTTGATTCCACATCTTTAATTCAGCCTTTTGTTTTACAGCTCTTTCTCTTTTTCTTCAACATCTTCACTCTGTCAGCTCCCTACCCCCACATCACCACCCTCTTGTGTCTCTTTCGTCTTCCCCTCTTATTCCTCCCCCTCCATCTGACCTCTCCACCCCTCTGACCATTTAACTAAGTGGGAACATGTAGGAGAAACACAAAAAAGGCACAGGACTGGGGGGAAGTGACCACTGTTAGTGATAAGACGTTAGTGAAAAGACTATCTATCTATCTCCAGTACACACGCACACATGTAAACACACACACACACACAACATTTCCAGTACAGTAATAACTCTTCTGTTTTGGGATAACAGGAGTGAAGTTAAAATGTGAGAACCATTTACTGAAAACACCCAAATTGATGCAGAAATGTGAGGTAATATTTAGTTGTTATCCTGATAAGATACTAGACAACTGCAACAGCGAAAAGGTTCACTTCAACAAATATTGCATAACTGGTTGCCAATCCACTCAGTTGTCTGGCAAAGCAGGCTAAACCCAGAGACACTTCTCCATTTAAACAAACATTCTAGAGGACTAACCCACACATTAGTGCCATCCACTGAGCCACAGTACAGTTTGGCCTTGTTGAACTAGATCAGTGTGTGTTAGTGTGTTTGAAGTTACTGTCGCTCAAATTAGAAGAAGAAATTCAGTTGCAGAGTGGCATCCGCAGAAAATCGAGATCGAACTAAAAGTGACATGGACGGACATTAGGTTTGGAGAACTTGGAGCAGTTGTTGATTCTGTGAAGGACAAAGCTGCTCCTGTAAAGGAAAGTGAATTGGGTTGAGTCAGGGAGGTACAGAAGGTGGGGCCTACGAACCATCGACAGTGAAAGTACACCTGTGTGTACTCGTGTGTGTACACTAGTGTCTGTATAAATATGAATGTTTGCACAGTGGTGTTTTTGCGTCGCCATCACTGGTGTGTACAGTTCCAATGGCAATTGTTTTGTTTTAAAAAAAACAAAACAAAACAAAAAACAAGTTTAAGGTGAATGAACAGAACATCCTTAGGTAAACAGAACATCCCTGGATAAACACAACTGAAGATAAATAAGGAACCTATTTTATGACGTTGGTACGTCACCTTGTACTTGTTTACAGCCTTAGTATCATTGGTTGTCATTATACGACCATGACTCTGTGGAGTCAGTTAGGAGAAGTTCTGAATTAGTACTTAGTTACAGTTACATTAACTCCGACGTTATCCCTCTTATAAATGTGTAAAGCTGAGAAAGGCCAGAAAAACAGATGCTGCTGAGTCTGGTTCCAGATGACCTGAAAAAGGAATGTTCTAGAAAAGACAACTACCAAGGCTGAGTCATAAGTACCCGATATTTTTGCTGAGACGCCTGGTGCCAGTTATCTATGATACTAATAATAATGGATGATAGCTGAATAATAATCATTTAATTAGTGTAAAAAGTAGGGATTCACCTCTCATGATGTGCAAAGTTAAAAAGAAATTACTATAATAAACCAAATTAAATATAAAATAAAAGTTTGCTGCTAATTAGCAGTATCACAATTTGTTGAAGATAATGTTGCTCGTTAGTGGTGTTGCGCTGAGTCAACGTCCAGTCGGTCAGTGTATTCTGACAAGACGGACATGGAGGACTGAGGTCATCAACTTTCAGAGTGAAGACACAGCTGACAATCATCAGTTTCAATAAATAATTTACTCTACACCTTCAATTTGTGCATCAACCAGAGTGTGAGAAAAAAAGTAAACTGCCAAGAAAGACATCCAACATTTTACAGGAAGTAAAGACAGTAGAAGAGAAGAGAAGAAAAAAACAAAACAAAGACAAAAAGTCCAAAAAGCTCGGTTCTATTTGTATTGTCTCTGGATTAGTGGATCATTTAGAAACGAATCCATCATGCAATTCCACGGAGGAGTCTGATTGGTTCCACATTTATTCGGCAGACAGAAATCAATCCTAGCTATTCCAGAACAATCTTTCAGCAGATTTCAGCAGTTGCTTCTGTTCATTCAAACCCTCATCTCTATTTTTAAACATTAACTGTTAAACATTTAGTAGTATAGTCTAACTTAATCTGTCAAACTAATCCGGCCCATCACATCAGTTTATGGGGCCCACTAGAGTTTTGCATTTGTATGGTTATATATGTATGCAGAGCAAAAGGGAGATTGCTATCAATGGTTAAGGCTAGTTCAGATGTGCAATCACAAACTCTTATGCACATTAGGCCAGAACACTTTTGATCATCCTGCAGGTGAAAATGTGTACAACAACCTCTTTTACCAGCGTGTCTGGTGTTTAGATGAGCCGGCAGATTTGTTTGCACTGATGTAAATTCAAAGACCGAGTAACAAACGTACCATCGGTTCCTCCTGACCTGCATTCAAACAGGTCCTATTCAAGGTTGGTAAACTTGAAAATCGCTGCATTAATTTAAAACCAATCTCAAAAAAGTAATGTTGACATCAGCCTTGTCAATGGCGATTGGTGTGAGCTACAGGGGAGTGCAGTGCGAGCAAATTGCTATGATTCATTCGGGAAATTACTTTTTTACATTAGCGTTTCACAACAGCACTCAAGTGGAGGCATGGGATAAATATGGCCTGGGAAAAATACATATGTTTCACCGTTACACAAGTCGTAATGACACAAAAACAACAGCTACTGAAAAGCACTTGGAATTGTTGACTCCTCCAAACGTTGAACAGCTGTAATTAGTGAATAATGCTTCACAGCTTTTGCGGCTACGCTTCTCTCCATCTGTTGTAAACAAACATTTTCCTCTCAGGTGTAAATATATATCTTTTTGCTCCACTGCTCTTTTTATTCACTTTCTCTTTCATGCTGTCTCTCATATCTGTGCCTCTCATCCACAGGGCGTTAAACCAGCAGCTCACAGCTACACGTTAAAACCATATGCTGTTGTAAACCCAGATCCTTCGATGGTTTTGACGATCAAATGAAGCATGCTGTCGTCTGTCACGTTGCATCTTACGTTTCTCCGAGCTCTTGTTTTGCCGAGTTAATCAAGGAAGACGCAGCTTCCGTGCCACAGGAGAAATAGTGCAAGAGACAGAAACAACACTTAATGGTTCAGGAAAATGGAAATCTGATTTTCAAAATCACGGGTTGCCTCGTTGACAAGAAACTCAAACCAGCAACACGGCATGCATCAGAGACAACAGAGCAATACAGTCTGGATTTGTTTTGTAAGGATCGTTTCATTTAAATTAGAAAAGCAAAGTGTGGCGGAATACAACAGGAGGGTACTTACTGAAACACACAGCCAACGAATACAAATGGACTTGATAATCCCCCCGTCACCACACACACTCAAAATAAACCTTATAACAGCTCAGAGAAAATAGGAATATTATGAACTATGATCAGGGCTGACGGATTATTAAAATGATAAATCTGATTAATCACAGCATGGATGTGAATTAATCAAGATGAATCAACATGCTTGGTGTGACAGAAATATATACAGTATATTTATATATACGTGTTTGGTGTGTGCAACATTATTATTATTAACATGTTATTTACATTTATTACTGTATCTTATATGGCGTATATAGTTTAAATTAAAATTAAGTATATAATAATAGTATAGTACAGTATAGTACAGTAAAGTATACATTACTGTTATTATTTTAAAGACGTGAACAATAATGAGTTTTTTGCGGGGGTTTTTTTTCAACATTGCTGAGACTCCCTGAAGACAAACACTTTGGCAAAAGTGGAGAGAAAATATTCTACCTTTGCTCCAAGAAGAAAATATTTGCTGTAATGTGACGTCAATATATTAAAGAAGAATTTCGTACAGGCTTTTCATCATCTCTGCTGCAGGAAGGCTGGAGCCAGATCATGCAGGCAGATTCACCCTGGACAGTTCAGCAGTCTGTCACTGGGCCATATACACAGACATATAACCAGTCACAGTCACATCAATAAAACCCTGCACGTTTATGGACTCTGAAAACCAGAGTAACTGGACAGAAACATCCAGACTCCAGATAGAAAAACTAGCATCAAACTAACCAACTGCACTAACTTTTTTTCTGTGGTCCCAGAATGTTTTTCTAACTGCTTTTTTTTTGGAAAGTGACTAATGCAGCTGGCCAAGGACCTCGTAGCCACAAAATACATTTTCTCTCCCAGTAACAACAGTTTTGACTGTGGACAGTCAGAATTAGTTTGGTTGATTTCAGCTGCATTTGTCCGTCCACATACTGCACTACAGGGAATGATTGGCTGTTCAAAGGCACTGTTTACCCTGTGTGTGTGTGTGTTGTTTTTGTATCAAATACGTGTGAAACAGAAATTCCATCACGTTAAGTCGACATTGAGTTTGATGGATGCATCAAGAGAGTTCAATATGTCGAATAAAGCCACAGACAGACAGACGACACGTTCAAGTGCAGTTCAATTATGTCAAAACGTCTGTGTAGAGAGGTGTATATGATGGTATATCAAACAGAGGTATAACAAATTTGCTGGAATCCATGTAAAAATTTAGGTTATTTATATACAAATATATATTGAAATAATATATATATAGAGAGAGAGAGAGAATTTGTTCACAAATTGCTTTTCTGCTCATAATTTCAGTTAAATTTCAGTTTCTAATTGTATGCCAGTGGATTTCATGTTGCAGTGTTTTGGTCTTAATGTGATGGACTTCACCCCAAACCTGTTACTAAAGTCATACAACCTACATGGAAACAAAACTTTACAGCTGTTGTTGGTTTTGTTACTGAAAACCAGAACTGTGTGACTCGCACGAAAAAAGACTCAGGATCCTGCAGATAAAAAACCAGGTGATTCAGAAAACGTCCGTTGTCAAAGGATTTGCATTCACAGAGGGTCCTCACAGAGGGTCCTCACAGAGGTCAGTGGTTAATTACTTTAACCAGGTTTCAGGAGAGGTGTGAGATTCTACGTCTCACATATGAATTCATGCAAAACTCATACACATCATCATTAACCTCTGAAGACAAAAGGCTGCGCTGAATCAATCTGGCATACCTTGTTGTTTTTCATATAGAAACTCTCTCCAGTATCTGTCTGATCCCCTGTTTTGAAGTACTCTCTCTGTCAGAGCAGGAAAATTAAATTTCAGTCGTCAAATGATGTTAACAATTAGATGAGTCTCAGAGACTCGAAGCACAAACACAAGACACAAAGGTGCATTTTCCTGGGAGGCTGTGACAAATGAATTAGCATATCTCTCTGATGCCACTGGTTTCCATGACAATGATGTTGTATAAAAAAAGAGGGTTGGAAAATAGTTTTTTTTTTATCATTCTGACGACCCCACCCATGGCTACAAACTCTGCCTGTGTGAGAAGGAATGAAAGTGTTTATCATACAATAATAACGGCTGCTGCCTTGCTGTAGTTCCACAGTGCCCTGCAGTACTATATGAAGCCACCAGGGCGGTGACAGAACACAAATCAATTTATAGAAAGCTTGACATTTACTTTTTGTCATTGTTGTCAATGATGAGAGAAATGGGATTTTTTTTGGTTGTTGAAATTTTAAAATTTAAATAATATGACTGAAAGTGGCAGTTGGTATTTGAAGTATCAGTATTGAGTGTAAATGTGTGTGCAGGTTGTGTGAAAGTGAGGGCCGAGGTGGTCAGAAGGTCGGAGGGGGGACTGGGGATGTGGTTCAGAATCAAGGTAAACAATGTTAGACTAAGAAAACACCAGTTCAAGATTATAACGACGTGTAAACAATCAGATCTTTGGATTGTTGTCAGAAATAAATCAAAATATTTGGATTAATTTGCTGCATTTTAATCAATTATTTCTTTTATATTTTATACAAACACCACCAAAACGTTCGAATGTCTTTTCTTTGTTCGTCACACAAAGAACTACAATCCTTTATTTTTGCTTTCACTACTCAGCCTTGATTTTACTTTAACTCCCACTGCTGTAACAGGTGTTTTTTTCCCATCAGCCGTCTCAAGAGCAGCTCTGCACTTTCTGAATTCGTCACAAGATATTTCCCATAGGCAAGGTGTTGTCTAAATAGAATTGCGTTTAGAAATGACCTGCCTTCTGTTTAAATTACACTAGAATGTGCTTTCTCAGAAATATTTTTGGAGATGAAAACCAATCACCAAAACAACAAGAACAAAAAAAAGTGCTCATCCACTTGTCAGACGTTGTTATCGACAGAAAGAAAATCAGAAGAAGAAAAAAAAATGTGCCTCAAAAATAAATAATTGTGATTAAACTGATTCACACTAGAACAGTGGTTCTCAAACTTTTTCTACTCTGTACCACCAACTCTCTGAGTACCACCATGATGACCAACATTAGAATACAGCAGCAGAGGCCTTCACTGTTAGCTTCCACCACAGGAGAGATGTTTAGAAATGTTTAGAAAGATGGTTATGTTTAAATGTTGTATTAATTGTGCATGGTATGTTTCAGATTTATTCAATTGAAAATGTAAATGTCAAAATATGAATTTTGCCTGTGTACCATTAGAGAGCACTCGCATACCACTGGTGGTACACGTAGCACCGTTTGAGAACCACTACACTAGTAGATATGTCCAGTTGGAAATATTAACTCCTGTCCTGGTTTACATTTCTGAAAGTCTGTAGTGGTCGCAGCAGAAACGATGATATCGAGCCATCGTGAACAAGCAGGAACAGAAGAAAGGACCTTGCTTTTGGACGTGAAAAAATACAGATGAAACCTGAAAACAATTGTCACAGTAATTTTCAGCTCAGCTGGCCACAAAAGTCTGTCTACAGAGCTGTTATTAAAGCCTCCCCTCAGGTGTCAAGGTGAGTGAGTTTAACCAGTGTAAACACTGCGAGATTAATGGTGTGAAATGGCTCAGCGGCCCACAGAGCTGGCAGCTCAGCAGTTACGGTGTCAATGAAAAGTTTATTAATGTTGTGGAAGCTGCAGACGCTGCCTCTGTTTGGCTCATGTGTGTTTGCTCTTTCCTACCGTTTCCCTGTGACTGTGTGATAAACTGGAACAAGTCCAGGTGCCCCTCTTATATTGTTAATGATTCACACAGATGTCACGTTCAAACAAATCACGCCTGGAGATACCTCTCATTTTTACTGAGACGACAGCTCCGGCCCTAATTAGGAGAAATGTTTTTAATAGAGAAACTAATGAAATACTTTGTCATTGTTTTCTCCCTCTGAACAATGACAGCCATGTTCCAGATGATAACACGTTTAAGATGTTGATGCTGGGTCTACAGTTCATCACATGGGCCTGTATTTTTTTACCTTTGGACTCCCTCCTTCTCTTCTTCCCTCCCTCCCTCCCTCCCTCTTTTTTCCTCCCCCTCATGTTCTAGGACTTTATTTTGTACAAATACTCCCCAACACAGTACAGGCTGCTCCCACTCAGTAGCTGCACGCTCACAAATGCACCCAGTCTCTCCTCTTTTGGTCAACTACGTTCTCAGTGTTCCCAAAAGAACAAGCCCAGGAAACATGAAGTATTTCTTCATTTATTTTTCAAATAATCTCCCAGTGGAGATGCCGAAGGAAATAAATTGGATGGCGGAGACAAAAAGAGAGGACTCAGATGGAAGAACACCGCAGTCGGCCGGAAAATGCTATGCAACACAGCAGATAAAAGAAAATGTTGTTTTGAACGAGTGCAGGAAAGGTGTGGACGGGTGTAGACCCTCAGACGTGCTGTTTAGAAGAGGACAGAAAGAAAAATCCACTTTACAGATTGAAATGTTTTGCTACACCAGGGTCTGTACTGTACCATGCTGGTCAGCACTAAAAGCCTCTTTTTAAACAGGCGAGGGAATAAACGTCGTAAATAATGTAAATAAAGTACTTTAAATAGTCTGTTTTAAAAGCAAGGATTTGCTCTTACTGTTATCCTCTTAAAGCATTGGTTGTATTGCTAGCTTTATCTTTAAATTAGTATAAGCATACACTATAATAATAATATAGCAATAACATTGTTAATTATTAATAATAATAACAATAATAATAATTATTGTTGTTGTTATTATTGTTGTTGTTGTTTATAACACTAATAATAATAAAAAATGTCTTCCAATGATAGATCATGCTTATACAGATGGATTTAAATTTTTCAAATGTCAATTCTTGCTAAGTTTTTACATTATCCAGTTGTTTATATCCAAACACGTTGCAGAATAAAAAAATGATTTTTAGGATATATCTATTTTTTTTAGCCCGCACAGGAAACATTTGCGACTCCGTTGTTAACCACGGCTGTTTGAAGGGTAACTCTGAAGAAGGTCAAGCGCGGCTGGATTACTTTGCCTGTGGCAAATGAGGCAGAACAGGGTTAATTCTGTTTGAGTTTTTACACTAGAGTCAACCTCACAGCTCAGTGTGTTCACTGAAACTGGACAAGGGGGAAGGAAACAGAGGACGTGCTCAATCTCAGACGACAGAGTGAACGCACGAGCCGAAAAGAAAACTGCAGGGAAAACTGATGTCAACACATGAGCTTCAAACTGTAGGGTGTCAGAAGGGAACTAGACCGTCACAGTTAAAATCAGTCTTTCATACAGTAAATAAACACAAAATCAGTACCAAGAATTTTAAATTACCAAGATTTAAATTATTATTTGTTTTCTGACATAAGTCAAGGACACTGTATAGTATATACTTTGTTTAAAAACATCTGCGTTGTATTAAAAAACTTAGAAAAGACATGATATGGAACTAAATATAAAAAGCAGTAATATAAATAAATCATAAATAATATAAATAATATAATTAAATCAGTTGTAAATTGGTGGAATAACTAGAAATCATTTTGAAGCAAATCATTACCAACCGTTTCAAATGGCCACCCCGGAGAGTGTCATTTTTAATTTAACTGTGAAACCAGGAGGAGGGAGGTGGGCAAAAAATAAAATAAAAAATCTAAACAGTATAATGAGGTGATGAAAGGCAAAGTTGGCAGTAACAATTTAATTTTACCTGGTGTGTGAAAGAACTGATGAGTTTACAGATACTGACGCAATCAACAATTTAGGATGGAAAACAAAATCATAGATTTTAGGTTTTATACACAAAGGGGAGGGGGGGCAGCCAGGAAAGTTGTTTTTCTAAAAAAGTAAGGGGTTTGTCACATGGATGGTCATCATGTTGCTGCTAGTTAGCTGTCTTTAAATCTGGGGAGTTGGAAAGACGGAAGAGACATTTTCGGCTCCTTAAAGATTTCCAATTTAAATCTGCTAAACACGATGCCAAATGCAGAGTCCCAGCAAATAATGTCAACGATATTTATGATATTTTCAATAACACTGAATTCCACTCTGAATTCCAAGCAGAACCACCTGAACCCACACATCAATGACATATTTTGCACTACTTTGAAAAATCAGACATGCCAATGTGAAGTTCCAGCCAAGTGAGAGCGATTCACTTGGATTTGATTCAGACTGACGCAGCAACCAACCGTAGGAGCTCCTCACAAAAGTCATCACTTAATTTTGCGAAAATATTTGCATCCTGTTCCCATTTCAAAAACATATTTTCAGTCAAAACCAACTCTGTGAAAATCCTGCAAAATACCGAGACAACTCTCAAATGTCAAACAAACACAGCCACTCATTGGCTACTCATGAGGTCAGTAGAGCAGCAAGAATACAGCAAACAATATATGAAATATTTCTCTGTACTTTGTTGTTGTCGTCTTTTGACCTTCAGGGCCACCATAGGTGTGAGCACTAGAAGATGAATTAATGAATGAATGGATGGATGTTGGTGAGGAACATAAATCCACACCAGCCTGTCACCAACAAGTAATGAACAGCTTACAATGACAGATGAACAGTCAGCAGCAGGACATGGGGAAAGTCACATGCACCGAGCACAGGTGGCACTAATTGCAGATGAGCCAAGAAGGATGAACTACTGTATATGAATGGCACGTAGCCGTTGACAGATGAGCAGTTAGTGGCAGATTGAAAGAGTATTACATACCCAGTGTAGAGGTGCTGCTTCGCTGTAAAGGAGCCAGAGAGAACGAAGCCTGGAGGAGGAAAAGAATCAAAAACAGGAGGTGAAATATGTGTTTTTGGCACAGTCATTGCAAAGGGTATATATAAAGTGTATATATATATATATACATATATATTTTTATATATATATGTATATACTGTATATTATCTCAAATAATCATGATTAACTTTGATCGAACAAGAATGTTTTTGATTCTAACCATTAACTGTAACATAGCCATGGTACCAAAGTTAAAAGTTGACGAATGAAATAAAAATCACTTTTGTCTAATATTATAATTTGATGTTTTTTTAAACCCAGTTCTGGGCCACTGTTCGGTGAACTGGATTTGATCCAAGTTGATAATCACTGACCTGTCATCTTCATCACCAACATCATGTTGTGGTTGTCATCATCTCCATCCAGATCATCATCGTTGACGTAGTTGTTGCCGTCATCGTGGTCACCATCATCCTCGGGGTCGTCGACGTTGTTATCCTCATTGTGGACCTTATCATCCTCATCCCTATTCATGGTCGTCATTATCTTCATCCTGGTTCTTTCCATAATCATCATCTTCATCGTCAGCTCAAGTGCACTTGGAACAAAATGTTTACAGATGGTTTTAATTACTTGCGGTGTCACCTAAACTGACAATAATCTTAATGGTTTAATTTACATTTTAGGAGACTCAGGGGAGTACTGGGGGGTGGGGAGCCAGACCATTTGTCTAATTGGAAAGTTCACCTCTGCTGGGAAAGACAAAGCATCTTGTTACATTTATGAGACAAAAAAAATAATCAACTGTAATTCAGTTATTGTCTGTGTGCTATCAATACTGTACCAGAAACTCATTTTCTGCTCTGCAGTGCTGAGCATGCTGCTGACCACCGCCAAACATGAGCTAAACATTTACAGTGGAATAAAAAACCAATACAAACAACAAAATAAAAGGACACTCTGTTGGGGCTTTAGAAAGTGGAGTTAAAGCCAATAGAGCTGCCCTCACAATTTCTTTAAGGCACTGAAAAGTCAGCCCACGCCTAAGATTTCCAAACGAAAAGATGAGGAAAACCAACAGTGCATTTCTGCTGGCTGAAGATTCCATAAAATAACTGGAACTAACCCTTTATGAACGGAGAAGTTCACACATGAAACATCTCTAGTGTTTTAAAAGAAAGTACTTTTATCTGTAACTACTAGTGTCAGGATGTTCTGTTCTGGTGATGAGACAAATACGTTGTACATGCAGTGTTCTCATTCTAGCAGTACTAGAAAATAACAACTATAATATTGTACCAGTTTAGACTTGTTTGAGTTTGTTTTAGATGCATTAGTGGGAATACTTTCAATGTTTTCAACCAAATAAAGCCCCACAGATCAACTCAACTTCATTGAATTTCTATCTAAATCTGTATGTAACTACAGTGGTCCTCGACTTACGACGCCCTCGACCAGCGTTGTTTCATCGTTACGTCATCATCTCCTATAAATTTATTAAGAAAGTTTTGTTCAATCATTTCGAGATATGTTAAAAAAAGATTTTGAACAACAACTAGTGGGCAAGCAGAGTGGATAAATACATCGTCACCCGGTGATACGGTAGCTGCAGTACGGTAGAATCTGATCTCCTATGCTTAGAATCTCTAACAGAGAACCAATCAGCTCGCACGATCCACTTGGACATGTCACATCACCACACAATCACACACTGAAACCAATCTCACACTCTGACACACACACACACACACACACACAGAGAGAGAGAGAAGCACAAAGCTTATGAATATCTATGTTAAAAAGGATTCAATTCAAATTACTATAACTTAAACTCTATAATGCTTTGATCACAGACTACTGAATAACGACTGAATTCATAGGAGTATCTGGATTATTGAGTCTTTATGAGTCATTGGAATATTAATTGTTAGTATTGTTTACTGTCTGATAACTGAAAGTCTTCTTTTGAACAACATAACCACTAAAATAAACATCATGGAAATGGCATGACCTGTGTGATGACTGAGGTCATTTTGTCTCGCACATCTGTCATGCAAACTAATGCACATATAAAATGAACAGGCCCGGTCATAATCCCACAGGATGTGAGATCATCTTGGCAACTTATTAGTAGATAGTAAACACGGGTCTCAGCAAACAAGCAGAAACGCAGGGCTTCAACAGCACATAATGGACACAAACAATACATCAGAGCTGAGATTACATGAGCATAACCACCAGTAAACAGCAGCAATGTACATAATGGAGGCGACCCCTTCACCTCGTCTTCACATTACTGATCATGGAGTGGGTTATTTTAGCGGCAGCGGGGACAGGGATAGACACGTACGCACAAAAACAGAACTTAAAACAGACATGTGACGGCTAACGAGTGGATAACAGCAGCTTGTTGACAGGCTGCGTCCATTATTCCTTCCATCATCTGGTGTTGGCTGTTTGTGTAATTCAGTTGAAAATGGTGACAGTGTTATTTTGGACCCATGTCTTTAGTCCAGGTCTATGCACTTTGTCCAGATAAAATGAAAAATTGAAAAAAAAAAAAAAAGATTCCTATACTGCTAAGCAATAGAAGGGTCGAAGTAGCCGTTAAAATGAACAAAACAGAATCAGTAAAGCTAAAAGTAAACAAAACATTCTGTTAAATCTAATAATATAGATGTTTTTTTTATACAGCTTCCATTATTGCTTCAGTTCTTCATCTCAAATGTTTCGCAGGACTCTTGAGACATTCCTAATGAGTTCATTAAAAAATATGACATGACTGTGTAAACACAAATTCATGTTCAGCTCCACTGGCTAGGCCCAGTGCAGTCCCAAATTTAAAACTGGACAAAATTGGACGTCAGACATTGGAACGAGAGTGTTGTTTGTGATCAGACTCCAAACACAAGGATCCATAGCATGAACCTCATATTCAAGACTAGCGTCAGACTGTGCGTAAGTCACTCTCTTAGCTTAGGGCAGAGAGAGGCTGCTGGACTGGCACCACTGGGGAATTTAAATCCATTTGAAATGACAGAGAGCGACATTTCCTCGGTGTCTGCAGCTGTGAGCTGTAACTGAGTTTTTACAATTGTGGCTTATGTGTTTGTATTATTTGTTTTTTGGATGTTAAAAGCATTTAGTGTCACACTGCTCGGTCAGGTCTCTCTTGCAAAAGATATTTAAATCTAAACTAGACATTACACCTGGTTAAATAAAGGTTATTGGTTTATTGACAAGTATCAACATAAACTGTAATACTGAACTCCCCTTTACCTCTTGGTGTATTCAGACACTGACTTTGAAAAATGCCTGCATGACAACTTGGCTCCCACTGAAGTGTATAATTTGTCTTTCACATCATGCGCATTATGAGTAATGTGACATGGGTGAGAGATGTTAGTCATCCCAGTAGGATGTTCCTCCTCTGGGTAAACATGTATAAATCAACAGTGTGTGAACCAGCAACCACACAGGTTAATAGTCAGCTGTAAAACAGTGTCACAAAAATGTGAACAGAGTGTTCCTTTATCTAGTTGTGTATTCTGAGGGACGATCAAACACTGAACTAAGCCGTCAGTGTCACTGTTGACTGCAGTACCCACAGTCACACACTGTCACTTTTGTGGAACATTAAATTTAAATAAAAAACGCACAATTACATCTGCTATGACAGCATGGAAGATGATGTAACATAATGGAGATATATTTAGACCTCACCTAAAAACAATCAGGTCTATCCTAGACCTGTTTTTTTAGCTGCAGTACCTGCTAACTCCAGAGTTACACATATCATTATAAAAACTACACAACAAATGATTAAATAGGGAAAAATACATATGAAATATACATGTTAAATACAAAAAATATTTCTCTGCTGCAATTTAACAATGAAAAAATCTCGATGTCACCCAAGTCCAACTTTTCTACACCTACAGAATGCGTTCCTAAAAAAAATATTTAGCTGTTCTCCTAAATTTTAATGGAGTTCATGTGCTGCAAATAATGAATGTGGATTCTGTTCGTGTTTCTCCATCTGTTTGTCTATAAATATATTCATGACCATATGCAGTTGGAGCTGTTTGAAACAAGACTGTGTATCAAGAGAAGCCAGTGTTCTAACTCATTAAGTGTGTTTCTGCAGTTAGCTCCGAGTGTCATTTAAATCCACTGAATTTAGCCCAACAGCACTCCGAGCCATTGTTTGTTAATAATACCAATCCAAGAACCATGGAGACCCTTGAAGGCAGCTTAGCCATTGCTAATTATTTTGTCACTTGCTAGAGGGTAAATATATGAACTCACAATAATAGTAAACAGCCATCCAGATTGTTTATCTAACAATATATGTGTTAGTATAGAATTGAAAACGCTAAAACAAGTCAATGCCTTTAAGTGGGACACTTCAGAAACAGAGTATGTGTAACATAATTAATAAAAAATATCTTGAAGGTTTTGTTTGTTTAATTAAACTGTAACTATTTACTCTGTAAGGTGCAGTAAGAACACCATAAGAATGGAAGTCTGTAAGAGACCGGACTATTTCATGCTTGACTGAATGTCATTAAATAAGCTTCCTGAGACCGGCCTCCTCTTAGACAAACAGCTGTCAATAACATGTCTTTTACAGTAGAGTATTCAGCTTTTACTAATTATTTCTACTGAATTGGGTCATAGGTTTAAATATAATCGATATAGATGGATGGATGGACGATGGACAGATAGACGGATAGACAGATAGACGGAGGGACAGATAGACGGATAGAGAGATAGGCGGAGGGACAGATAGACGGATAGACAGATAGACGGAGGGACAGATAGACGAATAGACAGAGACGGACGGATGGATGGATGGACGGATAGACGGATATATAGCACGCCATGCTCTTGTTTTCCTTCAAAACAGAAAAATATGTTGTGCAAGTGGAGAGAGCGTGAATGATAATACAGGCACAAGGGCATTGAGAGCCAGGGATTGGAGGAGCAGCATCTCATCAGCGTAAAGAGGATAATTGGAGGCTGACCCTGGAACACCCATCATCCTCTGCAGCATTGTAGAAACAAAGTGACTAATGCCGTTCTGATGCGGCGAGAGCAGGCGCATCACATTCATACATATACAAAACTGTTTACCATACAAGCACGTCAATAACAACAATAATGATACATGTAAATGTGCATGTGTTCCGTCAGTTTAAATTAAATGTGTCCAATTTTACGCTTAAAGTGCAGATATCAACTCTGATTTTCATATGTGAATAGCCATTATCTGTCTATAGTACATAAAGGGGGTCGGGGGGGGTTATATAAGCATTATAAAATGCTGTTATATTGTGTAATCGGATTTTCGAATTCTCATCATGGGTGAAAAAAACTCCGGCTGGACTTCAGTAGCTGCCATTAAAGTACTAATAATGACTTTGCTTATTACAAACCAGATCAAGTGCTGATTAAATGGTAGTAACAGTATGTTAGCCTTCCAATTTAATCCCTGACCGACTTGACAGCGTATCTAAGCTAAGATCTAAGCACTCAGTCAAGTCCATTGGTGTCAGAAATAGAAAAGAAAAAAAGAAAAAAATCACAGAGCGATGGACATGAAAGTGTGTCCAGTAGCCACAAATAAAGCTTAACGTAAGCTTAAATGAATCTTAATGGACAGGAAGACAAATTATCTGTGCACAGTTTCAACCTTAACAAAATAAAAAACATTGTTATTCTTATTGGCCAGGGCACACTTGCATGTAATCTGAGATAAAGTGGTCTTCGTATGAATATATTTTAATCTAATTCTAAAACCCAAAAAGGATTAAAGTCCATTCATGCTGAAAATTAGTTGTTACTTAGCAAAATCGACAGGATTCTTTATGTTGGTGTATGATTGGTGGGAAATGGTACCAGGGGAAAGTGTTTCTAAGCAGCATGAGGATGTCCTTAAAATGCCCTTTGTCTATGTAAAATATTCAATTTCTCTGACAGGTCAGACAACTATTCATTATTTACTGAAATGTTGTCTTTCTTTGTGTGACGTAACAGTCAGAAAAAAATCTTCCACTTGGTGGCATCAGAAAGCTATAAAAACTAAATAAGAGAAACTCAAAATTATTAAAGAAGATGTGTTGGGTGTGAAAATAGCTTAAATGGCCCTTTCCATTTTTAAAGCAAAAGTCTTGTGTCAACACAAATTCTACTGAAGTACAGTTTACCTGGAAGACAACCTTGTGACTGGTCAAAAGGAGAAGGAGACACTCTGAATGTCATTCTGAGTATCATAAATCACAATAATGGCTTTATTTATTTAAATCTGCCATTTTCTACTTTCAAAATCATTATTTTAGTGAGCGGCTCCCCAGATTCACTCATCTTTCTTAGACTGCAGAGCCAAAGAATGTAAAACGGTGAAAAAGTTTGGTGGCATATCTGACACCTCCAGTTTAGCCTTCTGGCAGAAGAAGGGTGGGTGGTAATCCATGGGGTTCACATTACCCAGGACCCAGTTGTAGGTGCTGAAATATATAAAGAAATTTTACATCTTATATTTATAATTATATGTATTTACATAAGAAAAAGTAAGATATAGTAAAGAATTAAACAAAAAACGTTAACCTGAATGCCAAGCTACTGCAGTTATTTCAGTATATAAAGATAGAACTAAACCAGAAGGAGGCAGTGAGAGCATAAATAAATAAAAAAAACAACTAATTATATATTAAATGAAAAAAAAAAGAAATAAACTGAGGTAAATAATTTGGATTGTCACTTCTAGTGCAAAGTGTCTGTTATCCTTAACCTGGTCTGAACTCCTGACTGTTGTTTGTCATTACTTTACAAATGTTCCAGTCTAAACTGCTACTAACCGCTAAAGAGCTTTTCCTTATACAATAAAAAAATCAAACTCTTTACGTTAGTCGTGTTAAAGTTGGTACACGATTCTCTGTGTGTCTTGAGCTGTGCTGCTGTTTTACCTTAAGGTGATCCATCCAGTTTGAGGATAGTGGACACTGTAGGTCATTGGGATACAGCCAATCTCGGAAAAGACTGTTGAATATGAACCTGAAGAACAGAAAACAGTGAACTTTTTAAAAAAAATATATGTATTTTCCTTCCGTAAAGTGAGATTATAACTAATTAGCTTTCAGACAGTTGTCATAAAGTAAAAATACGGGGTAAGCTTTGATTGGCGAATTTAATGCATTGGTATAAAGGTATATCATAATGTACAATACATTGGCTCCCTCTAGTGGCACACAGAGATAGAGGGTTCCCGTTAATAAAAAGTGAGTCACGTGATCGTAAAATAAAGACTGTATATTCTTGCTTGCTCTCTGTGTGTGTTTGGGTGCGAGTTTGTTTCAGAACAAACAAACAAACGAACAAACAAATTCAATTTAAATTAAAATAAGGCTCCAAATTATGTTAGGGTTAGCAATAAACGGATGTTGTATGTGGTTCTTAGCTAGACTGGCTGGTGTATTGTAACATTGAACATACTGATGGTAGTGGACAGTCCACACTAATAAATGATCTTTCATCTCACCGTTGTTTGGCAGCGTTCCATACCAGGTGTTGACTAGAACACCCATTCCCCAGGAGGAGGATGAGCCCATGATCACTTGACCCATCAGTCTGGCGTCCTCAGGGACATGCATGGGAATGAAGGAGGAATCCAGCTGCTTCTTCTTGCAGGATATGGTCTTCCAGTTGATCTCATAGTAGGCTTCCTGACAACATGACAAAGGACATGACAGTTCATTCTTATATATATGTATATACAGTACACACACACACATATATATATACTGTAATGATATATATATATATTTACAGTATGTTGTTTGTGATTTAGTAGCAACATGTTATATAACAAAAGAGAGCCAGAGGTTTTGCTCAATACCTCATTGAAAAGCATCAGCTCATCTATTCCAGTGCTCTGATTGCCAACCATCACATTATTTCTAACCCGCATCCTCTTTCCAAAAGCATCAGAGCTTATTGAACCAGTCGACAGGTAGACTCCATTACCAGCCATCTGAAAAAGAAATTACAGAAAATAAAAGTGAGGTTGAGTCCTCTGTAGATTATGTCGATCAACATGTTTGCTGATGAAGTACTCACCAAAGTGAACTGACCGCTCATCAGAGGTGGAGAAACTGGGGGGGGGAGGGTAATAATTATAATAATTAAGCCAAGCAGTTTATTGTCTATGAATGCATTCAAAAAGGGTTTTAATAACCCATGTGGGCCACATGTTGTTAACGGCTGCACTCTATTCACATTTGGGTCTATACAGGCCCTGTAGAAACTGTCAACTCAATCTCCTCTGAAATTCACTTCAATTCCACTTTCACATATTTAAACATGAACTTTTGTGTGTAGGTGTGTGTGTGTGTGTGAGGTGAAGTCAGTGTTCTTCTGTACTCACCACAGTGTTTGGGTGCCTGGGTGGAAGCTGCTGCCAGCAGCACACTGACGCAGGTTAACACACCGAGGAAGTTCATGGCGACAGCTTTAGGAGTTCAATGAGAAGAAGCCCGGAGCGCTCTGATGTCAGAGTGACCACGGCTCAATATATACCTGTTCACAGATGGCCACATTCACACCATCATCACATGATCTCACGCCCTTGACCTTTTTTCTACTTTACTACTTTACTCCTTAGTCGTGTGGAAAAAACGGCAAAATAATTAAAGGCCATTTTAGGACCAATGATAAGATTTCTGCCCACATCACATCTTTTTTTTTTGTTTTAACAGATCATATGCAGATCATTTCAACTACCCTCAATCTGTGTTTTTACTGGTATACCTTTTTACTTATTTTTGCATTTTATTTTAGTGGTAATACACAGAGCAGGATGCAGTATCCTGCTGAGCAGCAGGTAAATAAATAGTTTCCATGAAAGACATTGTCAACAACACTCCTGCAGTTCATCAGACCAGGTCTCACATTGCTTTGTGGTCGTGTTCTGATGCACATATCCATTCTCTGTACTTTTGATGGTGGACACGAGTGAGCTTTGGCTCTGATTGGTCTGTTGTTTGATTGCAGGAGCCTTGAACTTTTATCAGCATGAAAAAACAAACCATTTGAACAAATAGAACATTTGCTGCAGAGAAATAACCACACTGAACAAATATGTCTAAAACAGCCAACGCAGTTACCCTGAACCTTAAAAAAAAAAAAAAACATTTGGATGGAAACACTTTAGTAGGACACAACATATTTGTCATGTTTATTATTTAATATTCATGTTACATTAGCATCTTTTTTCCTTTTGATTCCAATGGCGTTTTAATTTTGGCAATTAATCAGCAAACATCACCCAAGCAAAAGTACTTGAAATTGTTCAGTGCAAAACTGCTAAAATAAAGTTAATTAAAAACAAATATTCCACAGCCACAGGTTCAAAACAAAAATGTGACCTTTTAAAAGTCAGTAGTTAACATAAATAAATAAAATTAGATGCAAATCTAGGGACCATCCATTAAAACAGAATGGATTTTTAGAGACTACTCTTGTTATTGATTCCATAGTTTTCAGCAAAACCTCAATTTACAGACTTTCACTTTATATACATATAAACATTATTTATATTATAACTTGTTACAGTTTCTACATTAGGTCCATAGTCATTGTTTATGAACAAATGAGGTGCATTTCAGTCCAGTTGCTTCTGTTCATCCATGTTTGGTGTGTTCATGATTTGAGGGATTTTTCTTATTGTTATTTTTACTGCTGACTTTGAACAGTTTATCACAGAGATGGACAAAAACACAGTGCTGTCTCTACAATCACACACAAAACCTTAAGCACACAGATACCATTCATCAAAAGTATCACACTCACTCCACAAAGTCATTCCCAGGAGTGAATCCATCTCTGTTCTTATAATATTATATTATATATATATATATATATAATATTAAATTCAAACTGGACTGTTTTCTCTCCTTCGGTCTCTACTTAAAGAAGCCTTCGACATGTTTGAATGCAGCAGGAACCATAATTAAATCATAATGAAAATTAACTGCAATTTTCTATAATACTGAAACATCATCAGGAATGTAAAAAAAAAAAAAAAAAAAGAAATGACCAAAAGTGGGGGCTGACATTAAAAAGAAAAAAACAAACAAAAAAACAATCAAAACAGTCAGGACTGACACTGGCAACAATCTTGACCTCTGACCTCTGACAGTGGTAAATATAAGCTAGGCATTGTATCATTTTCTTTCACAATTATTGAACAGTTAGAGCAAAGTAACTAAGGCAGGGATTCCCACAGTGTGGCAGAGGTGCGCGAGCTGCCACTAGGGGGTGCGTGAGATAAAACATTTGATGGCCGTTTAAAGTATTCTTTCCCCTGTGGGATTTGTCCACAAAATAAAGACATATAAATAATAATCTCCTGAAAAAAACAAAAACAAATCAAAAGCTGACATTTTGATTTAGAAATGGTTACGTGCTCTGGTCATTTGAGCACGATTAAACATGCTGCCTTAAAAAGAAGGCTTGTTGTGGGTTTTTTTTTGTTTGTTTTTTGTTTTGTTTTTTTTCCGAAGGTGTGGGGAATTGGGGGTGCGTCAACTCAGTTGGAATATAAAAGGGGGTGGGCGGCCAAAATAAGTTTGGGAACCGCTGTACTAAGGGATGTCCATGTTGCATTGTGCTGGTAATAACATTAAAGCTATTTACACAGGTGAAAACAGTGTAGAAAACAGTGCTGTCAGGCTTCCTCTCTGTTGTTTTCTGAGTTGACAATTAGCTCCACTTCACACTTCAGACTCAATGTTCAATCATTTGTTTTTTTTGTTTTTTATCTCAACAACAGAGCTGTAGGTTTAAAATGACTTAAGATGGTTTTCAATATCTACACTAAACCCACCACCTTACTATTTTTGAATTTATCTTTTCAGTGTGAGTAAGACATTTTTAAAACACAACAAACAAAGTGTACAAACAGGCATAGCAACAAATCACAGGATCATGTAATGAACCAAAACATTAAAGGTTACTGTAAACGGTACCAATAAGAACCAAGTTGTGTGCTGATATTATGCGGTAAATTAGGAGAAGACATTAAAAAAAATAGATGGTTAATAATCCTGGATGGGGTTATTGTTGGTTACAGTGATTTTGAAATTATGGACAAAACACAGCTGGGTAATAGAAAAAATACAACCAATTAAAGGCCAAGAAAACGTCTTCTGAATGCTGCTAATTTTTTATCAGTCCAATGGGATTTCAGTGTCTTAGAAGCTGCAGCAGAAACTTGTGGCCTGTTTTGTTAATGAACCTAAACGTTACCTTTTTCCAGTTGAATCTGCTGCTACTGGCCTGTTCTGTTTTTTTTTTAGCTGTCAGAGACTTCAGATCCACTGGTGAGTATCCTACGATGTCTCACAGACTTTCCCTCCTGATGAATGAAAACAAAGAATGTAAAGATAATAATTATTTTATTTTCAAAAAGCTTTGATGAAGCATTGGTTACAGAGTAGGTCTCTGTAAAGTATGAACTGGAACAACACGGTCCACGTGACTGTGAAATTTTACAGGTCAAGGTATTCCAGTAAATGCATTGAAAGTTTGCCATTTTTTATTCTTTTGATCACAGTATGCAGAAAATGTGTTGCATAGACACAAAGGGAACAATAATCACTGAGCAACAAAACAGCAGCATACTGCAGATACTCTGAAATATGCTGCTTTTTGAAACCCCAGCATATCTGTTCACCCAGGATGACCATTGAGTGTGCATGCTAGCAGTTTACCAAAAACACAGCCAACAAATTGTGGGAACCTTGACATACTGTAGGTGCTTATGTACAGCATGTGACTTCAACTTTATTATACTAACGACAAATGTTTTCTTGTTTGTGTGATGCCTTACAGTCTGGAAGACTCCGTTTTGTTCCCACTCTCCAGGTGAGTGGTCCTCTTCTTCCTCCCCTTCCTCCTCCCTCACTGTGTCCATCCCATCTTCCTCGTACTCTGTCAGACAGTCCGACTCCTCTGCTTAAGGGAAAGATTACAAGAGTGGTTCCAAAGATAATTCGAACTTCATACATAACACATTGCACACGCTTTTCCAGATCTGTATAGCTGTTCGTCTGAAATAACAAGATGAAGCACTTGAACCATGACCCTCACCTTCAGCAGCAACATAGGTCTGGACTGGTTCTATTCTGGACACAATCTCTGCCAGGTCAGTAAAGTCCGCCCCAGGACACGTGCAGGCCTAAAGAGTAACAAATCAGTACATTTAAGAATGTAAACGTAGGAGAGGGTGGGTCAATTTTCAATTTTCTGTCCTTAAAAAAGGCCTAGAAGCTCAAGAGACAATCACAATTCCACAAAGTTTTCTGATGGGAACACTTCCTGCTAAAGAACTTTGACTATAGATATTTTGAAAAACAGCTTTGAAATTTTCATGAATCAAGACATTTTTTGTCCTTTTTAGTTTTTCACTTCCCTTTATATTTATGAATAAACAGTATAACTTATGTATGATAGAATTAGTTGCATGTGGTCTTCTCACGTCATTTATTTTACTGTCATTGTAGTCAGCTGATCGATGGTCCTTCAGCATGTTGTCGATGATGTCGCCTCGGGCCCAGCCAGTAAATAACAACTTGCCATGCTGATAGCCAACATCCTTGGGTATAAGGATAAGCAGAAATATAATTTCAAAGTGTGATAAGAGATCACTACTGCCGTGTGAAGATAAATATCTTCTGTCTGTACAGAGCACCGACCAAACTTTAAACACCAGTTCATTTACTTAGAATGCCACTCACATAGATCTCATCAAACTTTCCAAAGTCCATGGTCTTAAAACGGTCTATAGGCGGTCTGATGTACTCGCAGTACGCACTCTTCTTCACCACCTCTAGCTGCCGTACACAGGACACATAAGCCAGACGAGACTGGATCTCTGCCATGTCTGGCACCTGTCAAAGTAGACATGTCCAGAAGCAGGTTACTGGGAAACGGTGTGTATCCAGCACAGGAGAGAACTCCCTCTAATGATATTAATCAGGGGGTGTAATATTTGAGCCGTTGTGTCATCAGTCGTTAGTCATAGCCGTACTGTACCTTTACTTTCTCTGCCCAAGGATTAATCCTCTTCCACAGCAGCCACCAACCGGACAGGCAGTCGCCATAGTTACAGAGGTCAGTCTCATCCTGGCTTCCTACATCAATTGCAATGACTGTTCTGGCCCCCATGTTCCTCGCAATGTCCGCTATTTTAGAAGCAAATTTCATCAACATGTGCACAGAGAAACAAACACAACAACATACAACGGCAACGACATGGATGGCGAGAAAATAGAAGTTTCTATAGAGTTTATTAACCCATGGGAGTCTTTCACAAAAATGTCACTTTAAAAAAAAAGGTTTTGTTCATCACCACATACGAGACAGGTGAAATCAAAATAAATGTATTGCAGACTCACAGACTCCTATGGGTTAAAGAAGACGTTGGTCAAACCGACCTGCACCACGAATAACAAATCTGTAAAATTAACTGCCAATTAGAGAGAAAAGTTCTATTGTTGTAAGAGTTTATTGCCGACTTCCGTTTTGCTTTGAAAAGCCTTTTTGGACAAAAGGCATTTGTGTGGTGCACAGTCTTTTTTAACACAGAAGCAGAAGAAAACTAAAAAACATCTCAAAGGCAAAAGCACTGATCCAGCCGTTCATGAACAACAGCCTTCAAAAACACTGACTTTTATACTGACTTCAGCTGGATCAACCCTTAGTGCCAGGAAATACATAACAAAACGACATCATTGCAGGAATTATAAAAACAACTGTTCACACAAGGTTTTGTTTCACCAGTGCAATAATCATTCATAAAGGGTTTGAAGAGTTTTTGTCTGGACATCACCAACCGCTCCAAATTCTGCTATGGTTTCAATTTTCACACATTGTATTAAAAACCCAACAATAATGTTTCTGTATAAAGTTAATACTTAATTTAATCTGATAATCCCCAGACAGAAAAGTTTCACACACCCCCTGTTTTTGCTGAGTTATTAGTCTGACGTTATTATTACAAAAACAGGATATTATTTATTGTTCAGGTAAAACTGAAATAAATTATATTTAAAAATGAGCCTCATGTTGATGGTTGTTGTTCTATTTTGGTTCTTAAGAACATTTTGAAAACATACAGCGAATTGACGTATTTATTTCAATAATAAGTTTTTTTACTTCATTGCCAATGGTTGTTAAACAATAATGTCAAACTATCGCCCAGCTCCAATTTAAATCCAAAATGAGAGAAAAGCAAAATCCAATCCCAAAAAAAATTTTTTTTTTTGTTTCAACTAATTCCAGAGGAAACTGCACACTTTAATCCATGTCCTATTTGTCACTTCACTCACATTTGATTTATTAGCAGAAATGTGAGAAGTGGTGGTTGTGTATAGACGGCAATAATTGTCTTATTGTCTTTAAACCAGGGGTCTCCAACTCCCAGACTGCGGGCCACTTTTAGCTCACGAACCACCTACATGTCAGTATAATGTAATTTCACCCCCTGCTAATCGCTTTTTGCCCTTCAATAACACGGCAGGGGCAACAGTGGTCCACAGGCAATTTGAGTGTGAGACCCCTGCTTTAAATGAACACAAATATGGACAAGGACATTAAAAATAATAATAATAATAATAATAATTGTTAATAAGGGATTCTAGCAACTCTCTTAAACTAAGATGTGAACAGCTTGTAAAACATGTCTTTATTCCTTTACTCCAGCTCCCCCTCTCCTCAAGGGAAATTGGACTGGTGATAAGGACTGTGCAGTACTTGATGGGGAGTGGTGGGGAGGAAAGAGGAGGGGAGGGATACCACCTCTACTTGCCTGGCAAATTGTTGATGTAGCCACCGTCCATTAGCAAGTTTCCGTCTTTGGGGTCGCAGAGAGGCGGCAGGTACCCTGAGAGGGTCATGCTCGCCCGCACATAGCGCCACAGAGAGCCTGATGCACCAGCAAGAGGAGGGAGGGTGAGGAGGAGGAGGAGGAGGAAGGGGAATATTAGCTTAATATCATTTGAAGTTAATGTTGACAGACACAATCCCAACAGCAGAGCCAGGCTGACCACAGAATGGAAGCCATCCCCTGCAAATTCAAGGACTGTGGCTTTGTTCACCTTTTGACCACGTTGTGCACCACTGCAAACCTCATTGCCTGGCAAAGAGACTCATGTTGGAGGTAAGTAAGTGAAATGGTTACCATCACCGAGCTGTAAGGGTGTCTGAATCTCCAAACTATGTCTCAACAACAGCGTTTTGAGTTGATACTAAGCATTCTGTGAAGAAAATAAAAATCTCAAACTTAAGAGGTAAAAAATGCAAACGCAGGTGTTGAGTCAATGTTTGAAGACTCATGGACATGACAAGGAAGCGCCAAGCCTTCTCCATGATGCAGTGCATCTGCCTCTGTGCCAGCAGGTGGCAGGAGCAGGCCTGGTGCTTGCATGGGTTGGAAGGATAAAAGCACCACAGAAAAAAACCAAAGGGTGCGCCTTTGGTTTAAGTGCATGTAAATGGAAAAGAAGAAATATCCTGAAATTTGTACTCAGAAATACTACATTAAGATTCTTTAAATACAGTATTATTTTTCCTAATTAATAGGAGTTAAGGGGTAACAGTAGGATCCAAAACACTTGTGTCTAAGTACACAAAAATGTAAAACAACAGCAGACTAAACACAACTCCACAATCTTAAGGCAACAGAGCTGCAGTTCTGACCAAGCTGACACACAATGATGACAACAACTGACAACGGGTGTTGTTACAGCACATGGTGCAGTCCTTCACTAACTGTTACCACAACTGTTACAACAAACACTTGTGCAACACAGGACAGTGTCTTCATCTACATTCCCACAGGAACAGACACCAAATGCAGACTGGTTTAGCCAGGTTAGCATCACCTGTACTCCACCTGCAGATCAGTAAATGGGTTCTACATCACAAGGAAGACGACGTAGGTGAAACTGCTTGATTGGTGAATTATTTGTTCATTACTTGTCATTGTGACACAGCACACCACAGCCCACAACAACATGTGACCTCTGCATTTAACCCATCACCAAAGTGAGCAGGTTGCAGCTGAAGCACCCTGGGAGCAGTGTGTAGGGACGGTGCCATACTTAGTGCACCTCAGTGGCAACTTGGCAGCTGGTGGACTCCAACCACCAATGCCAGAGAGGAACTGTTCACAGATGGCCAGCAGTTAAATTTCACTTACTGTGTTTATTATTCTTACTTGTGTGAATAACAAACCCAGCGGTAGGAGAATAATATTTATAATCACTACTTGGTCCAATGTGAATTACTGATTGGATTATCCTCTAAGGTTTAAACTGAAATTAGATTTTCCTTCCAAACCATGGGCAACCAATGTCCACCTGGTCAAGATGGGGTTAGTTTTTTGTGAGAACTGGCGAGGGAGAGAGAGAGTAAGGGTATAGCTGGCAAGTTGACTGGAGATGAGGGAGGAAGTTCTGGTGAATGGGAGTTTACATATCTGACCTGGGACATTGTTAACATAGCAACCATCCACAAGCAAGTGGCCATCCTTGGGGTCGCACAGGGGAGGTAAATATGGGGTGTAGGAGGCACTGGCTCTAACATAACGCCAGACGCAACCTGTCGGGAGATGGAGATGAGGAAGGAAGAACAGATCAAATGTTGAATGGAATTTATGAGGAGAGAAAAAGAGAGAAAGAGCGATAGAGAGAGATAGGTAGACACAGAGGGAGGGAGATAGAGAGCGAGAGAGTTAGATAGATCGAGAGAGAGAGAGAGAGAGAGAGAGACCCAAAACATAGGACCAGCTGAAAACAGCAACACAGGGAGGAGGAATGCAGAAATCAACATGTAAAATGACTACATTATTATGCCGCGGGTTTCCAAAAGACTGAGATCAAACTCCTAACACAATAACTATAAAAATATGAAACACAAATACCAAATCAATGACGTGCATTTCTTCTAATGTATTAATTTACAATATTAAAAGCATATTAGACTGGTTAGGTGATCGGTGGAACGAGGGTGGTCGAGCAGACAGAGATAAAGAGAGAACTACAGTTAAAATAGCTAATTCTAAAACTGCAGAATGAGAACAAAACTGCAGTGTCCTAAATCATCAATCTGGTCTTCACTGGTGGAAAAAAAAAAAACACCAGACAATGCCAACCAACGACACAGTCTACCCATTATCCATTAAAAATACAACTCCTTTAAGATGGGCTAAAATACTAGTGTTAAAAAAAAAAACTACTAAAAGCACGGAATGGTGGTGAGGCCTTAGGAGAAGCAACATGGGAGTTCATTAAAAAACCAAAAAAAGAAAAAAAACTATGTGGAGTGTTTTGGATCCTACAGTACATACTATCATAGACAGAGGAGGGGGCTTGACTACTCAGGTTGTTGTGGGATAAACAGACAGCGGTGTGCAAGACTTCAAGAGTGAGAAGAGACGTGATGTCTGGCCACTTTTACACATGGACAAAATGGCAGTGAAAATGTTTAGCTTTGTCAGTTTAAGAAAATGAGGATGTTAGCAGAAGAGGGAAATGCAAGTATGACCTACTAAAAAATTAAAAAGGTTGATGACGAGCACAGTGAGAAAGGCTTTGTGACAGCAGTTAGTTTAACACATGCTAGGAAACGATCACAATCCTTGCTGTAAAAATCAATACCTTTCAAATCCAGTAGACTACAGACTTTGTGACAAAACCTTATGAGGAAATCACTCATTTTAACAACACATGCACAACTCTTTAGGTTAAAACGTTTTATCACTTTATTCTATTTAATTTATAATATCTAATTTGATTCTGTACTGGATTTGTCGAGTAGATAAATGTCAACTTGTGATGGAGCATTAACATGGCTGCTTGTAAATGCTCCATCACAAGGTGACAGAGCCACGAGTGTCTATAAAGGTTTATCTTAAAGATGGGGGATGCATATGTGACCAAGTCTTATTTTATTTATTTGTTACATCTGTATCCTCCATCCTTCAGTCACCGTAGCTCCTGCAGGGATTGCACTTGATCATATTCTGATCAGTCACAGCCTTTTTCAATGGCAGGTAATGGCTGCAGTATGAGCGTAACTTGGCAGCAGCAGCAGCTTTGGTCCTGAGAACATTTAATTACACCTTCAAACATAAATCTATAGGCCATGGAGTGTATTTATTGTTGATGATGTATTGACCCAACATTTGATATAATGTGTGGCCAAGCGAGTCTGCTCCAACATTTATAGACCTACATAAAGAATGACACCTAAATTCTGTGCAAGTTACTCTGAGCAGCTAAAACAAATTTACAACTCTGTTGATTAACAACCATAATAAATAAAATCCTTCAACATTTTGACTGAATGAAGCAAATGTCTAACTGATGTGAAAATGTCAGATTAGTTCTCTGTCAGTCAGAGGAGCACTATGGTTGAATATGTTAAATAACAGGAAGCAATACAAATACTGCATTTTCTTTTGTGCTTAACTGTATTTGTGTGTACTGTGCGTAGATGTAGAACTTCTTAACTCAACCAGAAGAGTTTTAACTTATACTGTATATAATATACTATATATAAGAATACCATAAAACTGAAGAACAGAAACAGATTGGGCTGGAAACCCTACTGTCACTCACCATCCTGATGGACACGCATGGCTGAAGCTGTGATGTCAGTGGTGACGTTGAAGTACGGCAGCCATAGATCCTGGCAAAAAAAAAATTATTTCAATTTTATACTTTTTCACTTTTTGTCTCTTTGCTGTGAAATCCCTGTCTCTCACCTCTGCTTGCTTGTCCTGAAACACTTTATGAATGCTGGCATTGAAGGCGGAGCCAGAGAACATGGAGGTGATGGGATAGGTCAGGTCCAAGACTGTTTTAAAAACTGAGTTCATTCCCTAATGAGAAAAGAGACATGGATGAAGCCACAAGACTGTTTTTGTTCTTAGAACAATAATCATTAGGGATGCATCGGATGAATAGCGGTTAACAAGGTGATGGTTAACTGCCATTGGGAAATAAAGATGACAATTAAAATAAATGTGTCTAATTGAATTGTGCTCATTCAATAAATAAAGAAGTATGTTGTACCTTTGACCATTCTTTGGATCTTTGTTTGGTTCGGACCGCACTTCTCTCCTCCGCATACAAAGCACCAATGAATGAGCCAATGGAGGTTCCACCCACTATGTCAATAGGAATCCCTGCTTCCTCCATTGCTTTGATCACGCCTACATGAGAGCACCCTCTGCATGATGAAAAAAGAACTGCATTAGATACTGTACTACACAAGCAAGGTTTCGACAGTAGATCAGTTCATCACATTTGAATATTATACTTTAACTTGTTTTCTTTATGTGAAAAAAATATAAAGTCAATAAGTAATTGTTTCCAATAATCCTGATTTCAATATTGACCAACAAATTGCGATTGTGACTTTTTCATAATTGTGCAGTCCAAATAACAACAGTCTAAAACAGTTGGTTTAGAGAATGGTGATAAACTCACCGCGCTCCACCTCCTCCCAGCACCAGTGCGATACTATTTCCTGTCAGGACTCGGGCCAGCCGAGAGAAATCGCTGTGTCTGTCTGCTGTTTTCTCAAACACCTTCTCGTAGACATCTCTCTTAGAAATCACACAATAAAAGAAATCAGGGTACAGTTCTTATTTCAAGTCCCACTGATCAGAAAATCAGTTTGGTTTGTACCAGTTTGTTTGGACTACGTCTGGAGAAAACTCTTCGAGGACACTTGAGGTGAAGATGTCCCGAGCACCAGCTTCTCATGTTGAGCCACTCAACAGTCCTCGAGGGACCAGGTCCGTCCTCTCTATGTAGAAGGATCAGCTGCTTCAGAGCACGAACTGCTGTATTCTCCAGCATCTGCTCCAACTGGTGCAGAAAATAGAAGACAGATAAGAGACAAAGTCATTGAACTTTTGTATAAATGGTAGTTTTAAAGATTCAATTTATGTTCTCTTTGAATTGATAATGGGGCAAAACTAAATTAAAATTATACATCTTAGTTAACTAACCACAAAGACTACTAAGAACACATTAGATTTTATTAAATAACTGCAAGGCAAGGCATATGTTGTGTCATATGTAACTGTGATGTGACAGTTGAACTTCTAGCTTTTGTCTTTGAGCTTCTCAGCCTGTTGGTTTCACTTCTTATGCTTCTTCTACGAACCACATAGACCGCCGTGGTGAAAGTGTTGGCTCTAGATTGAAATTTATAATATCTTTCAAATTGCTGTGCTCAGCTGCAGCCATGAAGTTTAAAGGTATAAGAACTAAGGAGCAAAAAGATGAAATTGTCTAAATCTAAAGCAGATGCTGACAGCCTTAAAGACATCACAGATCCTACATCTCTCCTCTTCCCCTAATGCAAAAGCAGACCCACACACACCTCTCCAAGGGTCGGTTCCTGGTCCCCAAGGCCGACAATGAGGATGCAGTCAGCCTGGCGAATGCATCGCTGAGTCCATGGCGTCATGGTGTTGTCAGTCTGATACAGGACGATACGATTGATATCCTCCTGTTGGGCCAGCCAGCCACACAGACGGTATTCACTATTACTGATGGACATAGACCACATCAGACACAAAGTCATTAAGCAGCATTTTCATTTACTCCCTATTCACTTATAGTGACTGAGAAACAAGTAGAACTAACAGAATAGATCAGGGATGTCAAACTCAATACCACAATGGGCTGAATATTAAAACACAGTGGTTGGGGACCAAACAGAATTAACAATTGAAGTTAAAAAAAATTGCTATGCATATATGCAGAATTTTCAACCATTGTATTTAACCAATCCAGAACATTCGAATGGACTATTATTTTTATTTACAACAGCCACATGAACGTTGGGGCTGCATGAAATAAGGTGGCAAGCCCAGTTCTGCCTAGAGGCGTTGAGTTTGGCATTTTTTGACTAGATGGAAGTGATTATTACAAACCACCTTTATATATTCTGACCTTTAAGTTAAGTCTTAATAACAGCTGACAACACTGACCTGTCCAAAGCAGATGCTCCCAAACGCTCTCTTATGATGTCACTGGTCAACAGCAGAGTGGGACCTGCACAGGTACAACAGTTGGAGGAGACACATGAATGTGTGTATAAATGAAAACATAATCAAACACAAACACGTGGGTAAGAAGGTGACAAAATCAAAAGGCCTTGTCAACAAAATACTGTAGGTCTAGTACCGATGGCACTGAGGGCATGACTGAGCTCCATGTTGAAGGCATTCATTGGCACCTCATCACATACAGGAAGCACAGCTACAGTAGAGAGGTTGCTAGCTGGGTTGCTCACATCTGCACCTGTTTTCATACTGGGCAGACTCAGGGCTGAGCCTAGAAAACAGACAAACAGTGGTGGAAAAATAAATCTTGTGAATTAGTGGTGTACCTTTTATTTATTTTTTACTCAGATGACTCAACACCCATCAAAAAAGTGTCAATTTCCAAAAATGAAATAAAGTTATAGAAACACTTTTATAATGACAAAAGAAAAACAAACAAATTGCACATTATGAAAGCAGTAGGCAACAGTAGGAAAACAGACACCACCAGAAAATGAATGGGATTAGATTTTACGAGTGGCCAAACTTGTACACTTGGTTCATGTCAGATGGTGAAGTTGTCTCCCACCTGAGAAAGGCCCGCGTCCCTGCTGCAGGTTTCCAAGAATTTTCTGCCCTAACAAGTGGATCAACCTGGTCACCACCTAAATTAACAAAAATAAAAGAAAATGTTAACTGTATTATCTTCTTCACAACAGTTACTTTTCATTGACAGAGTCACCAACCTGAGGGTATCGTCTTTTGATGTTACTCAATGTTCCTTCGGGCATTTTGACCAGCTCTGTGTCTCTCACAGCATGGACAGTGGTGGCTCTTGGCTGTTTGGTCAAAGCCTCAACCTAGAGCATAGATAAAAGGATCAATGGGTCGGGTTATTTTCCAAACACAAATGAATTAACAAATTAACAAAGTGTTTTGTAACATTTAAAGCACTGTTTAAGAAAGTGTTTTTTCAGGCTTCATTAAAAATAAAACAGGGCTTGTTTGCAAAGTTCTAGGAATGAAACTAAAACCAGGAAACCAGGTTTAAAACAAGGAAATGGAGGACAACTTTTTCTTACCACACCAATAAGATCTCCTCTGCCATATTCCCCAACAAGTTCTTTCTTGCCATTAGCTTTGCGGATGACTGAACGCAGTCGTCCATTCAAAACAATATAGGTGCAATCTGATTGGTCGTCCTGTCTGGTGAAAATAAATCACTGATAACATAACGATAACTGCACAAGTACTGAAAAATACCACAGAAATGAGTCTTTACTGCAGTACAGTGATGATTGGATTTTACATATGGACTCACAAATCTAAACTAGCAAACCCTGCATACCTGTACAGAGCTCTACCAGCCTCCACAGCCATCCAGTCAATAGCAAAGTCCATCTGCCTGACAAAAGGAGACATGCGTATGGCCACAGTGTGGGCCACACTCAGTACCACATTAGGCTGCTCTCGCATTATCCTGAAAAAAGAAACACAGACATGGGCAGCCCAAATATTAATCCCCATTTATTCAAGATCAGTCATCGAAAAGAGCAGAAGTCACAACAGCAGCCGAGCTACAATGATTTTTTAAATTTTTTCTGCTGATAAAAAGTGTCAAAGTCAAACTGAATTTAGAACTTGATGACACCTATACTGTACCTCTTTACTTAGATAACTTCATGCAACCAATATAGAGTGAATCCCTGACACAATCTGCATGTTGCACGAAACAATTTCACTAAACAAAACTGCCTTTTATTACACATCTGACATTAAAAGAAATATGCTTGAAAGGATGGTCTTACTCGTAGAAATCCGACTTGGAGATTTTGAGGAAAGTGCAGTCACGGACTGCCTTGATGGTAAAGATAAGGGGCTCCCCTGTGAGTACAGCGAGTTGGCCCACCATCTCCCCAGCGTGGGTCACAAACAGGCAGACAGCTTCTTGTTTGCTTACCATTCGCTGGTAGGCATGAAGACAACCAGACAGAACAAAGTGTAGGCTCACATCCTAATGAACAAAAGATACATTTGGTAAATTTTCATAATTTTTTTTCATAAAAATAAAAGCAGGCATTTTTCAATAAAAAGCTACCTGGGTTTAAAGTAACTAATAATCCAAGTTAAAACTACCTGGTCTCCTTGTTTAGCCAAGATGGCGCCAGCTTTTGCATGGTGCAGAGTCACCCTCCCATTTAGCAAAGATGGATCCTTAGTGAAAAAGGAAAATGTTTACAGGCAAAAGGTTAAAAAAAAGTCTGTTCAGTGATGTAGTCACTTAAGTTAATTTTTCGGAAACATGCCATGCCTTGAAAGAAGTAAACACTGGAAACAACAAACATTCCATCAACTGCATGATTTTTAATTGTCCTATTAAAACCCTAATCAGGAGGTAGAAATATGTGAATAAGTAACAAGATAAGCTGTTAATTGTTAACAACTGATGTGAGGTCAGTCAGCTCAGAGAATATTTGAGGACCGACCTCAATCCTCATGAGTTTAAGGATGTCCTTCAGAGCTTCTTCAAACACAGCAGCGTTGGATCGACTGGTTACAGGTGTAAAAATACTGTCAACTCCTATCTCTTCTTCTGGGTACAGGTAGATCCCTGAGGGAATTTCATCTACTGTCACCTTCCTCTCCCTCTGCTCCTGGGACACAGACTGTAATGTACAGGAGAGATAATGACATTTTATCTGCTTCTGATTTTTAATTCTGATGTTTGTTTATTTCATACTTGAATTCTGAATGACTGTATATCAGCAAACACTTTCAGTTTAAATCAAAAGACCAAGTTCAGAAAGCATCAAATTAATCTTATCTTTTATATGATGTACTGACCCGGGTGAAGGTGGGAGGAGTGCTGCCCTCCTCTGCGGAGACGGAAATCCGTCCTCTTTCATATGCCATGTCAAAGTCTGACCTCAGGCCTTTTTGTATACCTGCCCAAACAACAGTGAACTGGGTTTGCTTAAAACTGACCATGTTACAAAGAGACTGCAACTGTCAAAAGTTGTCCTACTTAATAAAACAATTAATAAGTAATTAAATACTATATACATACATACTATACTATATTACATATATAGAACATATTTCAGCATTAGACGAGCTAGGCTCTCTGCTTGCTTGTCAATGAAGGTGACGTTCCTCACCAGCAATATCCACTGGCATGGAGATAGTCCTGTTTAGAGTTGGCAGAATAGCTTCATCTTTTCCTTGTTCACCTCCTAAGAAGAAATAAATTGCACAACATTCAGTAGATAATATTACTACAAACTACCAAAGTGATATTTTAATAAATTAGAACAAATATATTTGATTGTCCTAGGAGAGTCTGTTCTGGGGTTTTTTTGGTTTTTTAAATCTGTACCTTCACCCTTTAAAGCAGCTTCTCGATGCTCCTCTGGCACTGTGAGGCTTCCAAAGCGCTTGCCATGGCGAATGGGACTGGTGCGAGTCGGGTGGGGTGACACAGGTGGTAACCTTGCGGGCTGCATTTCCTTTTCCACCAAAAGAGAATTGCATGGAATGTAAGCAGTGAAAACATTGCTTTGTGTGTGTTTTATTTAGTCTCTAGTGGGTTTATAGCACTTTGGAGCAGGACTCAAACAGCACTCTGCAAAGGTTTTAGGCAGGTCTAAACAGAACCTACATTTGAGGTTGTGTCTTGTTAAATTGTTTTGAATTGCCTATTGTTTTAGTAGTAGTTTTATGTTTAGGATTATTATTGATAAAATCAAGAAATTCAAGGTGGTGACCGCTGGGATTGGCTACAGATGCACAGATGGATCAATGCACTTAAAAAATCTGAAAAAAAAAAATCCAAATACTTTCTTACCTAAAATACCTGCAGAGTACTGAATTATCCTCAGATCCTGATTAATGCCACATAACCCACATATGTTTATGTTTGCAAAACTCACATGGCTGAAGAGCTCATTAGTGAGACCTAGATAGTTGTGCAGCGCTAAAACAGTCACTCTTTGTAGACGGACCATAATAATCTGTAGACCCAGAGCAGAGGTAGTGTATTAAATACACCTTAAAACAAACATAAACTACTGCAAATGTATGAAAACAATGTTCATTTTTGAAACACATGAGGCAAAGAAAAAAGAAAAGAAACCAAAGCGTCTCACCTGTACAACTCGCACGAGGCTCTCAGGGTATTTCTCAAATATAGATGGGAAGTCTTCAACTGGTAATCGTATAACTGCTGACACCTCTGCTGCCCGTGCTGACACTGTTTTGTAGGGTCTCTGGTGGCCCTGCACATCAATAGTTTTATGTACATGAAAATGTGCAGGAGAAAAAAGCCGTTATCTCGATTATTTTATTTACATGTAAACAAGGCCTTTGTAGCCATGTTGATACAAAAGAGGTCACAGGTCATCTCGGTGTGGGTGGTGTGATAAAAGGCTTTGTGGCAGAGGGTAGTAGAGCCTAACAGCTATTAAATATCCAGTAATAGAATTTATGGAGTAAAGCCTCAACTACAAAAATCAAGGTGTAAGCAGCAGGAAGACAGGATGACCTACAGTGATAACGTCCAGGATACTGAGCAGGCTGTGGACACTGTCGCCAGGAAAAACCTCCTTGACCACACTTTCTTTGCCATCCTAAAACACAGAAAAAGGAGTGAACACACTAGCCAATTAGTGTGAGATAAACATAAACTCCATTTTCAAATACACTGAGTGTTTTATTAAAACTTCATAAAAAATCTGATAATTACATGCATTTTAAAGTGCACCGTTCCACTTCCAGATTTACGTACCGTTCCAGTAAGGCACAGCTCCAGTTTTCCATCCTGCACCACGTAGATGCTGTTGTCAGGCTGACCTGGCCTGAAAACATACTCCCCTTGTTGGTACTGCTGAAACACCATGTGTTGACACAGCTCCAGGAAAAGGGACTTCTGAAAGTGACCCAGCACACTGCCATGAAGGACAAATGACAGAGGGCGACAGGTACGTGCATTAGTGACAGATTCAAATACAATCGTCATAAGTGAAAAGATACAAAAGCACATTCATATGAAATCAGGCCTCAACAATCAATTATTCAGATAATTGCAGTCAGTGTTAGTAAGCAGTAACACAGAGTGAACACACACATGATCACAAGAACTAAATGACTCAAGAGTCCGTGTCAGTTCCGTTGAACCTACCGGACGTTTTTAAGCATGTAAAGAACTTCTGATGGGAGGTGGGAAGTAGCAACATCAAATTCTGTGAGGTCTGCTTCCAGCACTGAGGGTGGGGGCTCCTTGGCCTGAAGGATGGGCACCTCCTTTGTGAATCGCAGGATCCTAAACAGTGAGAAAGTGAGATCGTGGGATGTTATGACCACCAGTAGCTGATGACTGTGCGTCAGTAAGTTTTACAACAATGGAGTATTGCAATCTACTTTTTGGCAATGTTGAGCATCTTCTGCTTCCTCTTCAGACGTGGACGGGAGGATGTGCCAACTAGAGAAGAGGTAGACTGAGAAACCTGTTGAAAAAAAGTGTTGTAGTAATTGTTATTCTCGTACTTGTTTATGTCTGTTTAAGATGAACCACTTCTTTCAATCAACAGTGCTATCACAAAATACATCAGAACTTGTTCAGTGTTGATTCCCTGCAACATTTTTGAGAGACATCGAGAGACGAATCAAAATTCTTGTGATTCTTATATTTAAATGACGATGTGTTTAAAATGAGCTCCCTCTGTTTCACACACCTGCTACCAGACACCAAGATGTGTGACATTGCAAGTCACACTGTGCACGTCAATAAAACTGACAATCCTAAGGGATACACCAATGCACACACGCACCTTGCGCATGATTTTTCGGCCGTAGAACATCACTTTGTCCCTCTTGCGGAAGCGATATTTCGGAGCCTCCTGAGCTTCTCGATCTGTTGATCATTTGTCAGAAAAAATGTGACAAATTTAACCCGCTATCACTGCATGTTTTAGTAGCACATAAAATATAATCTTTAAATTCTACTGACTCCGATGCTGGATCCTCCGCAAAAAGAAGAATATGAAAATGGAGATGACTATGGCAATGGTGCCTGCACCAATTACCACTCCAACCATCTGACAAGAAAGAACAACGTGAGGAAAAGTGCTTACAGTACTAACTGACTCATTTAAGTCAAACAGTCACCATCTTAAAGTGACACAATAGCAAAATAAATGAATGAATTAAACATCGAGTAACTTTGACACACACTGACCATGCTCATCTGCATCTCCTCCTCCACAAATGTCTTGATATCGTCACAGCCGTCCTGCTATAACAGAGAAATACAGAGTATTTAATCAGTTTAATTACAATAATTATTTTTAAAAAAGTATTATTAACTGTGTTGCAACAGTAAGTGCCGGACTAATATAAGGAGTACCCAACACATTTTGTTGTGTTAACCTTCAGGTTGCACTCTGAAGACATTATTTATTGCACAGGTTGGAAAGGTGAGGATAAAATAGTAGAGTGTTTAATCATACATTTATAATGACTTGATTTGGATTTGGACATTTATTTCAACGTAGCTGTTGAAAATGTGGTAAAGGCTCTGGTACAAAACAGCACTAGCATCAATGCTGCATTTCACACACACACTGCATTTTCTTTTTACCATTTTGTTAATTTTTACAGACCAAATGCCATACAAAATTATCACCATGATACCTATTTAATATATTTATTATTAAAATGATCATGAATACTCCAGTTAACCAATGCATTTACTAACAAGAATATTTTTAAGCATTGTCCTTTTTATTTTTTAAATAGCAACAAGACTGTCAGTTAAGAAAGTATATAGATCCTGTGGCCGAGAACAGCATATTTGCATATGTGTGTGTTTGTACCTAAATAGGACTGTGTGTCTGTTAGATGTTATTGATTAGTGTGGAGGAGGTTATCAAGCAGTAAAAACTATACAAAACACACCGGGGAGATGGACAATGGGGCTGACAGATGGGAGCTTAAGCAGACTGTGTACACAAATGCACTCTTTAGATTTCAGCCTAACATCAGGGGTCTGCAATTACGTTTGGCAGTGGGCCAGACATTGTTGTAGGGACGGGTGTCACCAGGTCAAATTAACAGTGGGAAAAATTAACCGATATCTCTTTTTATTTCATTTTTTCATCACATTTGACATAATTCATTCATTGAATCATTTTGAGGAAAAACAGTGTTTTAGATTAGGCTCAGTGCAGCTGTGCATGTGTCTAAATGGGGGCAGGGTTGGTGCTGCAGGAAATGCTTGGGAATCACTGCCTTACAATGTACTGTTACACTGTCTTTGTTCTATGTCCAGCTCCACAGGACTACTCACGATGCAGATAAGTTGGAATAAACACAGTGATCAAACCCACCTCCACTGTGTTCTCCTGGACATCCTGCCCTGAGCTGCTCTGTCCCATTTCAATACCCTTCCTTCACAACGATGGTCCATGAACCGCAGCTGAAAACAGAGACAGAATTACTCAACAAAATTCTGCTTCCTTCTCCCTTATGACCTTTTTAACCTTTAACATTGGTCCTGTTACAAAACCACATTACATGATGTAATATCCTACCTTGCAATGTTACCATTACCTATAGTTGTCAAAATGACACTAGAGAAGAGAACATTGTATCTTATGTGTTGTGAATTTTGTTAACAAATTACAACAAGGCACAACCATTTTTTTATGTTCAAAAGGTGTGTGATAATTTGCATTACAAAATATGTTGCGATAAACAGGTTTACTGTAGACACACCGACCTGACGATGAACGAGCTTATCATATTTTACAGGTTATTTGACAAAAAATAAACCATCTATGTGCATGTTATTTAACTTAGAATGTTATTATGACTTAAGAGTGTTAACACATTTAGCTGTGGATGTTAACAGAAAACTTTTTTAAGTAAAGAGTAGGGATTAGGCTGTTGATTTGATGTGGTCTCTATTTTCTTAAAAAGAAAAAAAAAACATTTACTAGGAATGGGTCGATACAACTTTTTCATGTCCGATACTGCAACAGAGTATCTGCCGATATCAATATCAATATCAATCCGACACCATCTTTTCTCCTTCAGCAGGGCTGCCATTACTCAGACAACTCCGGTTTTCTGTTTACAACATGTCGTGCAAAGTTAAATTTAGCATTTGGGCATCTGGGTATTGATAGTGACATCCCTAGTTTTGTGTCAACTGTTTGGAAAAACATACTACGAATGCTGATCGGCCCATTAATCTCCATATTTGGTACTAACAGCAGCACACAACAACATCAGCTGCATCCTGCTTTAAATCTGATTCTTCACTCCGTAGATACCATTAGTGACTGGAGGAGGATGGCTGACAGAAGTGCTGCTTAGAGGAAATTCAATAAGTAACAGGCTGAGTGTCATGTTACATGGCCAAGACAGGGCAGATGAAAGAAGACAGCATGACCGCCTCTGTGGTAGTGAATGACAGCGTTTCATTGACAATTAGATGTAAAGTATCCAGTCCCTGACTTCAGTATCCTGCCAACTAGATATTGCCTTTTATATACTTTGCATTTATATGATATGTGACATGCATTGTGGTATCTTGACCACCCCACACAAGGCATTTATCTTATAAATATAGCTGGAAGCACTTCGTCTTTAGAGAAATAAAATAAAGTGGAGAAAAAAAGTGTTTTGGTTGCTCAAAATGTAGAATGTTTTCAGTGTGAAAGAACAGTAAGTAAGTAGGTGATGCGGAAAATGATTAGATGTTTTTGTTTTGTTATTGATTCATTTATTTTTGGTTTTTAATCGAAAGTTACTGAACAGCTGTATTAGGTTAGAAAATAAAAGCAATGGGCTGGGATTCTTAATTATAAAGTAATCAGTTTGGAATGATAGGACTAAAGCCGATAATGACAGCCAAAGTGTATACATTTTTACTGATGTATGATGATGTAATGCAAGATGGTTAAGAACAATGTACAAATTACTAGTTAAACATTTGTCATTTTATTGTAATGTATAATGTACTTTCTTTTCTACAAATTCTCATTGACCTCTGATCACACAGATTGCAGATTACAAGTAGTAGTTTGTAATTCTGTCAACGTAAGACAGTAGCCAACCTCCCAACAATGCTGGTGTCACTGCAGGCCTACTGCCATTGTTCTGTGTGAACAATTAGGCCAATGTTGACTCCACTGAACGGGGCTGACCAGGGCCAACTAATAACTAACACAAACATGTCCCTCTTCACCTGACACAACATATACTCCTGACTATAGGACCAAGACAGAAAAGATTTACAATTATTAAAGCATAAATGTGTTTGATCAAAGTGATCAAGCCAAGGTACAGTTGGTCAATGCAAGACATTTTTCCATGACCACTCCGCCTAATTGCCACAACAAAGTGTGCAAACACATATCAGAAATGAAATGTGTGATTAACTCTACCATCAATATCTGGAGCTCTGATGTGTTCCCTATGAAACTTTCCTCACTTTGATTTGATCCATTTCAATTTGCACCATTCTTTTGGTAAGAGACAAATTTGCTTCAAAAATTCCAACCCTGTCCAGCTGCCTATTTCTGAACCTCCATATGAGTAACTTTAGTTGTGCTCAACACTTATTTTATATATGCAAAACAAACATTTGCAGCAACTCTGTCACAACAATATCTGTATGTCTTCATTTTTGCAAATTCACTACATTCACTACACTCATGTGCACAGTGATGACTAGGCAAACCACATAACCACAACATGTGAATAGCAAACACTGTCCCGAACGATCAATCGATTTATGACCATTTAGATTTATTAAACAATTCTGTGCAATTGCACAGGATAATTGCACAGAATTGTTTTAAATGATGCAAGGTGCATTTTTTTCATTATCAGACTTTTGTTCTGATTACTTACATATTAGTTAAACTAGAGTGAAGCATGAATAAATCAGAGACCTACAATTTAGGTGACCTAGATGAGCACAATACCAAGGCAGGGCCAGACAAATTTAGGACCACAGCACTACACTAAAAACCTACCAAGGACAGGAGAACCCTCGGAAGATTCTTTCAAATATTTTCTTAAAACATTTTTCCCATCTTTGGTGTTGCACAGCAGTTCATCTCAACCAAAACAGAAAGCTGGACCAGACAGCATGTTGGTGTAATATTACTGCTAATGTATTTCTGTTGGTGGTTTGTTATCTGTAGTAGTTGAAACTAATAGCTTTGCCTACTCCTTTGAACATAACTAGTTATAAAATAACTTTGATCTTTAAATAGTTTGTTCTTTTTCTTTTGTGAGGTTTTTGTATTTATAGGGAACATTCTTTCTCGTTTAACTATTTTTCCTTTGATTTGTTACCCATTTGTGAAATGATATTGTTTCATATGAATCCTGATTCTCTAATTATGTAATTAATCATTTCACCAAAGTAACAATTATTTAATTTAGTTGTCATGATATTATGACCACTGTCAGGGTGGTGAATAACACTGCATGCCCCTTTACTGTGGCATATTCCAAGAGGTAAACTGTATGCTAGGCAGCAGGTGAACATCTTACTGTCAAAGTCTATGTGAGAAGCAGGAAAAGTTCAACAATATTGTAATGGCTACACGCCTGGGTCAGAGAATTTCCAAAACTTGTGGGGTGTATCTATCAAAAGTGGTCAAATGGGTCAGGGTCCAAGGCTCAGACTGGCCCATGATGTCTGATTAAACAGAAGAGGTGCTGCAGCTTAAATTGCTTAAGATGCTTGAGGTATTGATATATGAACCAGTGGGCATTTAGGACCACTCACATGGGTGACACTACAGTTGGTCAAGTTAGTCTCTGGGGGAGGGGGCAGGGTGGGCACAGTGATTTTAAAGGACAAATAAAGAATGTAAAATCTTGACATCACAATCTATTGGAAAGATTCCACATTACAATGATGTGGAAGCTGTCCGCCCAAGGCTTGGTTCAGCAATGCAAATCATTCACTTGGATCTCAATTCACACTAACACAACAAATGTTCTAATGCTTGTCATGACAGGCAAAGCAGTCTGGTTAATGGGGCTACATTTTTTCCTTGATTAAATAGGTGTGGAATAATCAAATTCTTACTCTTGCAGAAATCATGTCCACATAAGTGCCACCTTTTTTCTGAGAAAACATTTTCAATGATGAGGTGGCGATATCACTCACAGAGAACATTTGACTTGTCTTTATTAGGGTTGATGTCTCAACCCTAATAAAGTTTTACTTCCATTCAGAATCATGACTCATCATGACAAACAAGAAATTAGAGATAACTGACCTCACCCACTTTGTCGGACAGTTAGTATTGCAGTGAAAGGGAGAACATATAAACAAATACATACACACACGTCACAGGGTGGTCCTAATACATCACCCTTCTACTGTTGGGGGAGTGGTCGGAGTCCAATAAATCTGAATAACACCCTGAGTCTCTTCAGCCGATTAAAAATGTACATAAGAGATGGGACTGGGCGAGGGTACACCAACAGTATCAGCTCGTGTGTCCCACTAACCAAAATAGTTGTGCATGCTTTGCATTCGGAGGTGTCACCTTACGAACTTCTCTTTACAATAAACAACTTGTTTTTCTGTGCTGTGCTGTAAACAAACATCATTTGGCATGAAATCTTTACGAAATGTTGACGACCAACGCCACTAGAGGGTGTTGGTGAACCATTGGCTAACGTACACATGATAGACTGATATGCTATGTTAGGCCATGTGAAATTACGCAATTTAAAGTAGAATTGGGCGTTTCGACGAGTATTATAGATTTATTTAATTAAAGGTTAAACATGAAACGTCCTCAGAACATCTAGGCCAGAGGCTGCCTGGGGGACTGCCTCATTTATAAGGCAATCTGTGTTGCTTCGCCGTCACTAACGTTAGCCTCTCTTCGATGCGGCCGATGGCAGTGCAGTGAAGTCACTATTACGTCTGTGAAACTGAAACAGCTAAAAGATCTTTAGGATCGACGGGACATAGTTTCTGATGGTTTATAGTTTTATTTCTTGACCTCTACAACAGAAATGTTACCGAGCTCCACAATGACTGACAAACCGCACAGCTTCAGTTTTCAGTATCGGTTAAATCGGAAAAATAACAATACAACAACTCACAAACGGCTGAAAAATACCACACTGAAGATATATGATTATAACTACAGATAGTGTGGTTAAAAAGTCGTTTACCTGAGCTGGTGACCTCCCCTTAAGCGTCGGCGACTGTCAAAGAGCACACAACGGTCCTTGATTTTCATGATGTCCCACCTCCTCAACTTCCACCAAAGATCTAACCAATCGGCAACCGAAACTCTCCGACTGCGAGCCAATCGGATAGCCAAAGGCTACCCACTTCATGGAAGCACCAGTATAAGCCGACAATGATTGGGTTACGGTAATATCTGCTCTGTTTTTCAGCCTGAAAAACAAAAAACAGAAAATGGAAAATTTTATTATTAGTTCAATCATGACTTTAATTTGAATTTTTATTTTTAAGAATTTAATTCATTTTTATTACCAAAAATAATATTCAAGTAAATAAAAAATAAAGTAAATGAATTGCAAAGATTCAGCCAACGAAATATATCTTGCTTATTTCATGTGACTACTGCACTCTCCGTTTTTGGTTAAAAATATATAATACTGAGGGTTTTAATTTAGCTCGTGGCTAATAACTTTTATTCCAGGGACTCAAAGTTGTGCCTCAATGAGTACGAAGTCTAAACTAAATAATAAGACAGTTCAACGTTACTTTTGCCGGGTGAGATAATTATATCAGCAACTGTTTACCACAAGCCCATGCTTTGTTTGGGTGAAAAGCTGCTAATTTAATCAGTATGACCAGGGAGGACTACATTTACACATAGGCTTTAAGAATTTTCTTTTTTAAACTTATGTGGGAATAAATAAGCGGAAAAAACAAACCTTGCTTGCAGTAAATATTGAATATTGTGTTGAGTGACTTCCTCGTTGGAATAAAACTGTAAACATTACCCCCTTCTGGTCGTAACCTGAAAAGTCCCAAAAACACTGTCGAGCATACTCAGTATATCAGATTTTAAATATTTATTGAATAATCAAGTCAAACATTCCACTTTAAAATAATCTTTATTGTGAGGTGAAATTCTAATATTGTGATTACAGTTCTGTAATTGGTTTGTGGGGCCAATAAGGATATTTGACCATATCCAACTTGGTCTCTGGGAAGTAGTCGTTGAACTCTTCGACAGTCATTTGTTCGAAAGGGATCATGTTCTTTAATTTATCCAACTAAAAACAGAGAAAACACAGCACACCAGATAAAACAACAAAATATACATTTATGTTGCAACAATGTACATAGCTGCTCACAAAGCATTAAAACAAATCTCACCTCTTTTTCATAATGTGCAATACGGGCATTAGATGCTTCGATGTAGGCAGCTGCACCTTTGTTCTGGAGCAGAAAAGTAGAATTATTAGATTAGCAAAATCAGCACCTGTTCCTAATGCCGCAATTAACTATGATGTTCCACAAGAACTACTGACTGTCTATCGATTTCATGCTTTGTTTTCTTTAAAATCTGTTTGCTCAAAATTTGCATACTTACAGCCTCAGCCTCTTCTGCATTAATAGTACTTGTCTGAGTGTCAGTGGGCTGGGGCACCTGCAGGGCCTTGAACTGTGTAGAAAATAAAACATGACAAGAAATGTCAACAGTTCAAAACCTCATTCCAATTCAATAAAATATGGATAAATAAAATAAAATGGTACATTTTAAATTAATAAACAGTTATGTTTTTATTTTTATTTTTTGTACCAATAGGGTGGTAGTTGCAGGGCTGTCTCCATGTTAAATTTCATCACTGGAAATTAGACATATACATGGCAAAGTGTGACTCAAAGGATAAAATGCTGAAGCTAAAAACCACCAAAGAAGCAGTGAGGCAGATGGTTCTAGCTGAGATTAGTTTGGCCTTGATGGACAGCGACTACTACACCTGATCAATCTAACTGGCCGGTGGTATAAGAAGTACATTTCTAACATGTAGTAGAAATATCAAAATCACTTCAAACTAAGGTGTGTAGTAACTTGTCACTTGTGGAAACCAGTTCAACAGATTTATAGGATAACTATTAAATTAACATTTAACAACAATTAACATGCTAAAAGAATACAGTAAACCTGAAGTTTATAGTATATAAATGTGTCAAAAATGTTTTTATTAAAACTTGACTTGACCTCCAAATGTAGTACATCTTGCACTAGTGTTAATATGTATGGACTCACCTTCTTTTCAAAGTCATCAACCATTGCACGGTTAGCCACTGTAGTCTTGTAGAAATTCCAGTCAATGGCTGCAGGAGCCTCTGGCAGGGAAGAGAGTCTGGTAAAAGGGAACGAAAGATAAGATTTGGTTATTGAGGCTAGTATTAAATGTGTTAAGTAGATTAAAACAAACTTTTGTTTAATCAACGGCATAAATATAGTAGCAGTAAATATTTAATAAAATGTGAAAGAATAAAATGTCCAGATGTCAATGATTTGAGTGTCCTTTCTCTATCGGACAGTGACTGTACTGCGTCTTTTATACATTATATATACACAATGACTACATACCACCTGAGCTACTGTTCTTTGAAAACAAGCAATGAAACAAGCAACAAACATAAGATTTTTGTAATTGATTCCCCTGATGAGTTGTTGATGGGCTACGGTTTTATGAAGTAACAAGGTAACTCTGACTCAAACAAAACAGGATATATTGTTGCTCTGCTGGCAAGGCGCTGCTTTCCTGTGTTTGTATGCAAAATAATTAAAGGACATCATACATCCTTATTACATAAACTTCCGAGTCCAATAGAGTTCCTTTTGCATGCAACCTTTGGAAACCATCTCACCAACCTAAAATGCCTAACTGCTGTGAAAGTCATTAAATTTCCATAAATCATATGAACCTGATAAAATGTAATTTTTTTCAGAACTCCACAGATGACATGTAACGTACTTGGCAGAGATGGCGTCACTGCGGGTCTTCAGTGCGTTGAACATTGCCTTCTGGTTGGCCGGAACTCGCTCGGCAAAAGCCACCCAGTCAATGGCCTTCAGGGCTACCCGACGACCTGCCATAGTGACTGTCTGAGAAAGTGAACAATTTGATTAGTTCATTATTAATTCTAAACATTTTTGGTTTTACCAGACAAATAATCTAAGCCTGTGACAGCTTTTGGTATTATGTGTTGCTATTTAACAGGTAAAAATTAAAAAATAAAATCACAAAACACAAGTAATATATATTATACAAGTAAATATATAATAATATAATTCTGAATTGCACACACTAGATATAAATTTGTCTACCAAATGCCTGAAGAACTTTAGAGCTATAGTTACAAGCACGGTTAAATTCATGATCTTGATAAGTGGGCAAGCCGTTCAACAAAAATACAGAAAATTGTGGAGACTTGTTAATAGTGTATTTCATTATAATTTGAAAATTACAACCTACTGCCACGTTGGTAAACTACACGTAAACTTACAAGTTACAAGTACAAGTTAATGTGTACATAAACATATAACGTATCAACGAATAGCATAGCATCAATACACATGAAACATTCACTTAATATTAAACTACATGTATGCCTCTAATTAATGCATCAACATATTTAATAAATCAATGAGTACTATTCAATGATAGCGTATGGCTTGATTCGGGATTACGCAAAATATATGGTTGGCTTGCATTAAACAACCGTAATGAAAAGGAACGAGAAAATACAATTTATTGTTTGCAGGTATAAGAAGCTTTCCATGTGTTTTGTTATGTTCAAGTCCTCTGCAAAAATCAGCTAACGGAAGCTAGTTTGGTTAGCTAGCTAGCTAGCTAGCGAAGGTCAATAAAATCTTTCTGAAAGACAAAGGCTTAACGGCCTCGAAAAAAAACGTTTCGATCAGAGTCCGCTGCTCTCTGTATTGCTAAATAGTTGAAGACGGTCAGTTCCTTTTTAAATGATTAAAAATGAACGCTTCTTCATTCAATAACTCAAAATTCTGTTATACTCACCACGCAGAACCAGCTCGTTCGATCTGTGACAAGACAGAGCAGAGGAAGCGCTTCTTGTTCGAGTGGAAAGGGAAGCGTATCGAGACCGTTGTCGCCCTCTGCAGGACAGAAAAGAGGCGTAACAGTGAGGGTCTCATATAGTACGGCTGCTTTTAAATAAAGACTTTAATAATGTCACCTGATAAATTATTATTTGCACCAAATTATAATAAGTGAGTTACTTTTCTAAGATTTTATATGAAAAAGTAAGATATTTTACCGTGTCTCCTGTCTCACAGAGGACACAATAGGTCGACGAATTGAGGGATGCCTGGAGATTTCTTTGGTTCATAAAGAATAGTACTAGTAGATACAAAATAATCTGAAATTTTAGTTTTATTTTTTGATTGGAACAATCATAGAATATTCAACTCAACAATTCACACAAAAATCTATAGCAATGGATCTTAACATTTTAATTATGAAAATACAGCCTCAGAAATGATTTTACTCCATAGGCATGACCAACAAAGAAATACGGAAGCACAGATCAACCCCTTTCAGAGTACAGTGTACATAAAGATTAGATAGACAAGATAAGATATTTCTTATAAGACTATTTGCCTAGTTATCGACCAAATCCACTGTACCCTTAAGTTACACTACACGTGGTGATTAAATATGATTCTGAAAACTACAAACCCCAAAACCTCATATAAGAATATATATATATATGAGAGCTTTGTTTATGTGTTAGATTGCTCACTAAATGATAATGGGATCCAATTGCATCGCCTACCACTAGATAGCGCCAAAGTATAACCAGTGGTACACTTACCATAGCTTGAGAACCACCGGTCTATTTAATTTGCAGTAGCTATTTGAATACACTCACGGGCTTGCAGAAACTCAGCTTCTCCCGTCTTGGCAAAGGACGGATTAAGCTCGGGATTGAACCCACAACCTCCCACTTCCCAGAAGACGAGCTCAACTATAAAGCATAAGCTCCTTACGGGTAATGTGGATCATACTGTTGTAGTGGTCGATATATTATTTTATTACAGCCATCATGACTGCATTGGTTCAGTTATTCGACAAAGAGGATACCTTATATGGTCTTTTATCTATTGGAGCTTCGCTTTTACTAAAATACAAAAATACTCCATATCACTAATTTGAAACTACTGTGGGACACGAGAAACACCAGCACAGGATGTGGTCATCAATGAAACCGTTTAAATACAGACAGGGTCACGGTTATAGATGCGTTTAAATAGACGTGGATGTTTTTATTTATTTATAATTTGTCATTGTGTATTTTCAAATGAAACATCACGGCAGACTTTGCAAACTGCTGTTTTAATTATAGTTTAATTATTTGATATTTAATAATGAGTGGATGGGATGCAATTGTTGTCATTATATATATATTGTGTGTGTGTGTTAACTGAAATCCAAATATGAATTACAATTATACGAACACGATAAGGGTACAATAAAAATCAATCGTTTTTTACTGAAACAACTAATGCGTAAAAGTGACAACAATGTGTTTTTTTTCCTATCGTGTTTGATAACATGTTTTTACTTTATAAAGAAAACAACATGCTCTCCTGACGACAATGCTAATATGAGCGCATGTCCTTCTCTTTATTGGAGCGATCCAGAACTTTTCACAAATATGCAAAACACAAGCAATTTTAGAGCATGTTTAGATTTTATTTTCTAAAGTCAGTTTTTACAAGTAACTGAACAATTTTATGTACACAGTACAGATACAAACATATTCAATAAATATCAGATTTCCTGCCCGACCTCAGGTGAGACTGCAGGACTTTATGAACACTACAAATTTTATTTACATTATCTGCAGCTCTTCACAGAAAAAAAAACCTATCAATACTCCCACAAATGTCTCGTGGAGGGTTTTAAAATCTAATACAATTTACAAAATTAGACGGTAGAAAAATGATAGGAATGATCGAATATAGTCGAAAATATTCAAACAGCAATTGAGGTTTTACCCGAGGGTGAGAGGATATAGTCAAACAGCAGTGCGGGATAAGAAGGTGAACTCTAAGTGATGCACTGCTCTGAGACGTAAGGCACTGACACCAGTAAGTACTGTTCTGTTGCATCCAGAAGAATACTGCAGTCTTCGTGTTCGAATTCACTCCAGCTGTCCATTTTCACCACTGTTGGACAGAGTGGACAATGAACGAAGTGTTTAAAGCATGTCGTTTGAAAACCTGACATTTAAAGTTGGAACCACAACTGATTCCACAGCGCTTGTCACCATAATTACGAGTTCTGAGTGAGCGCTCGCAGTTCCATAACGCACCAACAAACAGACCGTAGTCTGTGTCGTGATGGCAGTGGTCATACATTTGACATCATAGAAAAGGTTTATTTTAGACCAGATTTAAAAAATAAACTCTGATATATTAAACACATGTTATCCTTCTGCGGTGCGGCCTTCCAAAGACTACAGGCAGCCCGAGGACAAGCACGCTAATGTGCACACACGCACTCGGGAGCATTAGGACAAGTAGTACATCCCATAAGTGGGTCCACCGAACAGTCCCGGCACTGGCAGACTGGGTCTCGGGAAGGCACTTGATGGGCTCCATGTGGGGGAGCCTATGTGCGCTCCGATGGGGAACGGCAGCGCAAAGGCGGGGAGGACGGGCTTGGAGGCCAGTTTGAACTTCTCCAGCTCGGCCTCTTGTAGTCTCTTGGCTTTGGCCCTTCTGTTCTGGAACCAGATCTTCACCTGAGTCTCCGTCAGATTGAGCGAGTTGGAGAACTCCGCTCTCTCGGCGATGGAGAGGTACTGTTTCTGGCGAAATTTGCGCTCCAAGGCCAGCAGCTGAGAGGTAGTGAAGGGCGTGCGAGGTTTCCTGTTATTTTTGTGTTTCCTTAAAGTACATTGATTTGGACTGGAGCTTCCTGTAAAGACAAAACAATCCAAGAAACACAAAGAAGATTTTACTGAACGGTGCCATCACTGTGGGTGAAGGATTGGACGTAAACATGACGTACAATAGACGTGTTTTCTCTAGACGAATCATGTTGCCATGGAAATTTATTTTCGTTATTTTCTTAGATTTAATTATTTATAATATGAAGGATCTACATTAGCACACTTATGATTTTAAATAATATGCAAGTAAAAGGATGCAATGAGATACTATAAACAGAGAAGTGTAGCAGGCAATGCGCTTCAACTGCATAATAAATAAATAATCTACACTCCTATAATTAGTCAAAGTATCATAAAGTATATATTGTTTTAAAGCAGATGTCTGAACAAAACAAATACAAGGGTGATGAGTAAATACATTTTATCCATGTTTTGGATCTCACAAATGTCAGGGAACAGCGGGAGGACGGACTTACGAGGAGGAGTAGTAAAGGAAGAAGTCTGGAACCAAGTGCTCTGTTCTTTCTCACAAAACTGTGGACTGTCTTCAGCGGAGCTGCTGGAGACAGCCCGAGAGCTCTCCGCGGAAACCTTGCCATCAGCGTAAAGAGTCCTTGGGGAGAACGGTGCGCCCTGTGTAACCCCGGGCTTGGGTAGGACCAGAGCAAGGTCCGAGGGGGGATAGGATGTCCGACAGGTGGGTTTTTTGGAAATCAACGACTCCACGCTAAACGGGAGGCAGCTCCGCTGTGATCTGTATCCCTTTTCCGTGGTCATGTCTTTGGGCTGGAGTTCATCTCCCTCCGTTTCCGTCTGTTCTTGTTTTTGTAGCAGTTTTGCGTCTCCGGACGGCGAACTTTGCGCAGCACTCATCGCGGTACAGGGGGATGCGGCGGCCATGCACCACCGTGCGGCCCGTTCAGGAGAGTGGTGTGTAGTAGTAATAAATGCGTCTCTACGTGCTGCCAGGGGTGACCAGTAGCTTAAAGCCGCCTGACGGGGGTCGTCTATAAAAGGACAGGGGTTGTCCTCCTTCCCTGCTCCAACCAATCAGCCCTTCGAGTTGGCTTTGTGACGTCTGCGAGTGCGGTCTCGATTGGCTCAGCGCCTCTCACAGGAACATCAAGAGGCCTTTGAGGGAAAAAAGGAGTTAATCATACAGACCTCATGCGGCGGAGGTCTATTGATGCTGCTCACAAAGTGGCTCAGGCCAATTTTAGCGCAATTAACCAGTGGGGAGGACTCTTCTGACCATTTACATCCATTAGCCGGACACTTCATCCCTGAGCTTCTCTGTGCTAAAATAATCACCAACTGTAAAGCGGAGCCAGAACTCGAGAGTCTTGACGCAAGTGATGCCTTCACGGGAGAAGAACAATAAAAAAGAGCCTATTTATTTATTTATTTATTTATTTCTGTGTTCAACAAATCCCAGACAGTGTTCCGCAGGATAACGGTATTAAAACAAAAAGTGGGCAAACAATCGGAATTTCTTTTTTAGAAAAGGAGTCAGTAAGACAAGGTATGGGGTTGAGGGATAGAAATTGATTAGGTATGACTGTTGGTCACACAGTATTATGGTAATTTAAGGCCTGTCATGAGCTCTTCTCTCTTCACAATGGCCTCACTTGAGAAGCAACAGGCGTTTTCTTTCTCCAGGTCATACTATTTAATAAGCCAGACAAGTTGTGTTTTGCAAGGCGCCAGGCTCGGCGGGTTCAAAAAGGAAGCCACCTCAGGCAGAAAAGGCAACGGTTAACTCCACTTAACCAATTGTCCCGCAGATATTTCATAGTCCGATGCGTGGAGCCGCTGACAGTTAACCGTTTCACGTCTGACGTCCGTGACAGTCGATCAAACTGATTTGTGATTTGTTGCTGTCACCCCACCATGTACCAGGAATCTATGTTTTTCTTTTTCTTTTTTTTTCAGGTAAATTGTATAATGAATATATTTTCGGGACAAGAACTGTCTCTCATTTAATTGTGCGCACTATCAGCACCATCACTGAGGTCAGTCCCGCATCCACAACACCATCATTTGTTACTTTACTGACACACCCTGTTTCAGGGCTGAATAGGATGAATTCCTTAATAAACAACTTGACATCCTGTCTATAAAAAAACGATGAGCTGCGATAACAGGACTGTGTTCCAACAAATAAATCACCCAAAATAATATTTTTCCTATAAAAAACATTTGAATTTTAAGAAAACAATAAAAATGTTTTTAAACATTCTTAATGGGTGCTCTTTTAAAAATTTAAACATTCTTAATGGGTGCTCTTTTTAACTAAGTTAATATCTGTGATAACTTGACTGATGATTAGCACCAGCTAATGTTTAAGAGCCCACTTCTTTATTTCCCTTTTCAGAAAGCCAGTCTTTATACAGCAGTGGCCTCTCATCAGCCAGCTGGTTTGGGTTTAAACCCCAGCAAAAGAGTGTGCCATCTCTTTATTCCCATTTTGTTGTGCCAAAAGAAGGATAAGAGTTGGCCTGGTGGACGGCATGTCTTCACATAAAGGCATTCATCAGATAAAGGTAGACCCAGAAAGAAAAGCAGACAAATACAGTTACCTCCTCTCCCCTGGAGTCCGCTCCAGCCAGTGTTTAGCTTTTACCCCCTCCTTTGTGCCCCAAACGACATTTCTGTAACAGCATGCAGGCGAGTGCACTGTGTCAGAAGGTGTTAGTAAGTTTAAAAGCAGATCTGTCCTTCAAGGTCAAAGTGTGCACTCTGGGATGAACACTACAGTCAGCTGATGCCAGGAATGAAAACATTTTTACATAAACTGCTCGTGCCTGTCTGCGACATTCGTATCACCATAAATCTGCTTGGACAGTTCACGAAAACATCAGAAGAATGAAAGCTCAACAAGCCACAGGAGAACCCACCTTCAAATGTTTTGAAAACACACACAGGAGAACCACAGGAGAACCCACAGGAGAACCCACCTTCAAATGTTTTCTGTCAATATGTCATTTGACACTTTTTTCATCCGTGTGCCCAAAGAAGGTCAGGGGTCGAGGCTATCTGTAAATGAGGTGAAGGTTTGCAGCACTTGATGAGCTCACACTCTGCAGTGCATCAACGACGTGAATGTTCTGCTGTGAAATATCACTCCACTCCTGCCTTGTTTTTGTTATTATTTTAAAGATACAGAATTTCTAATGAAGTAGAAGCTAAACTATTGTTGTTAAATGAAGATGTCAGTATAACTTTGAGTCATGTGACCCTGTTGCTTGATATGCCCAGCACCGCTCCTGGCATCTTAAATAGCTGTACTTTGGGTTATACTCAGAGCTGTGGAAAAATATCTTTGACCTTTCATTTGAGTTAACAAGTTGATCCAATCCACATCAGACCGACTTCAATCCTGCACTTATACGCTGGTTTGACATTTTCTGCCAAAACCACTTCCTCTTGTGGCATCATGGAGCTCTGTGTTTGAATGCCTGGTAATGAGGGAAATCTTCCTGCCTTGCTAAGAAAAGTGAGGCCGTGCTCCTTCATCATGGATTCCTACTCAGACTGTGACAGAGCAGTGAGGAGAATTTTAAAGTGTTCCTTCACATTCACACTCATATTTTGACTGAAATACACAAAATAACTCTGTCCCATTTGTCAGTGGTGGAGAGATTTGTATTTTTCTTTTAAACACATGCTGAAGTCTGAAAGGTCTCGTGTGCGTACGGCCGCATTTTAAAAGAACAACTCAAACGCTGGTACCGTCGACAGCATCTTCAAAACACAGATGTTTTCGCTGCGAGGTTCTCCCAGAACTCTGCTGCCAACAAAAATTGTTCAGAAGAAAAACCACAAGAGGTGACAATGCAATTGGCAATTCAGTCTGGCTTTCTCTTCACCATAAAAATTCACATTTTTGAGGAAAGTCTAGAAACAATGTGAGTGGGCGAGTTAGGTTGAAGACTGGAGATGAGGATCTCCATGTGGCTGCTCTGTGGTCTGAGTCAAACACCAAAGAATGTCACCACAATTTCATGGGCTCTCTGCAGCCAAAGCACTGATACTGTGTATCGAGAATAAAACAAGTTTGTCTTTGGCTTTAAATCTGAGTTGTGAAAATTACAGCAATATATTTAGTAGGTGAACTGTGTTTAATATGTATATTTAAACAAATTTTATTATTGTTCACTTTCACATTAAAGTAACAATCAAGGCCCAAGTGCTACTCACTGTGCTAATGCAGACAGTTTACAGTCCAAAATAATCAAATCTTTTCATGATAGAAAGTGGAATAAAAATTAAAAAATAACCAAGAAGGTTCTTTTCAGCTGTAAAGCTCCTCTTACAAAAACATTAGTCACACACAAAATTATAATTTCAGATAACTTCTGATTTGTTACAGCACTTTACTTCACATGTGGAGCTGTTTTTTTTTCCACTACAAAAATCAAGCCCTGACAGAAGCAGTGTCTGTTTTTTAGTCCATCTCACCTCAAACACATGGCTCTAATGAATGAGATCTAAACAAGTAACGCTTTTCTTATAGTAATAATGTTATTGCACGCACCAGAGGTCAGAACAATTGTGAGCATTTGAATGTCCTGAGATTACAATTTCAAAGTCCTCCCCATGTGAAGCGGAACAATGGGGAGGGTGGGAAGTTAAAAAAGCAGGGTCCCTTTCAAATAAACAAGCATGGCTTGATCCTGAATAGGGCTGCTACCGAGCAGTCGGATTGGTTCTCAGAAGATTGAGTGCAAAAGCTTTGCATGCACTCCCCACCACCTCCTCCACATCCTTCACCAACTCCCAAACAAACTGATATAGTAAACACAGAGGACCTGATAGAGCCACACTACTGTAATTCAGCTCCATTATCCCACCTCTTATCTCTTGTCTGCTCGCTTTTCCTCACCGCTGAACAGAGCGTGGTCGGGAAAGTAGTGTGTGTGTGTGGGGGGGTAAAGCTCCTCTTTTTTGTGCTATTGTGGGGGGGTGGGGGGTAGGTAAAGCTCCTCTTTTTTGTGCTATTGCCTAATGAGCCTAAAAATACAATTGCAGTCTTCTGACTGGGGAGATAGCCTGCAGGCTTTAGTGTAAATTAGCAGCACAAGGAAGCCCACAGGGTTGAGTCTTGCTGGGCTGCCAGAATAGGGAGATGTGGTGCGAGGGGAAAATCCTGTTAGGGCAGTGCATGTGGAGGAATCACGGTGCATATCTGACCCAACTGGAGTTGACAGAGTCACTTGTTGCATTGGCAAACTCCACATCCATGACAATTGCACTGCTGATGTGTGAGATTTATTGAAGCTGCACCGCAGCCACGAGTATTGGTGTCCACGATATGACATGTCAGTTGTTTGTCCCATTTCAAACCCATAATTCCAGTTTGTTCCACACAATGGCTTCTTTGAGTTGCGACTACAATCATCATTCAATTTAACCTTCTTTTCTTTTATAGGTCTCAGGGCCAGGCAGTAGAGGCAAGAGTCTCCCACATTGCATATGTCCTCTCATGAGCCCGAGGTGCTCTTTTGACCGCTCCGCTAGGCATCTGCTGCCCATAGCCTGCCATATCTGCATTCTAATGCACATATCCTGCTGGGATGTTAACTTTAGGCCTTCAGTAATTGATGGCTTCCACACTTCAGCCGAGTCCCCCCTTTTTCCCTCTCCCTGCCGATTGTTTGTATATCTCTGTGGTTTGGAGGTCTTTCAGTCAACCATTGTTCTTTTATGGTGGAATTATAATAGACCTAAGGACAGAGAGAAAAGAGACAGAGAGGAGGGGGCACCAGAGGGGAGGGAATAAAAAAAGAGTCATTGCTGATATTTAGTGAACTCCAATGGGGGAGTTTTCATTCTCATTCTGCAAGTTTGGCACATGCCTTCTGTTACTAAGTGGCAGTGCACTGAAAGACTGCCTTGCATTTCCCATTCTCCAGCTCCACTAGGTGCCTAGACTTACAACCCTGGCAGCTGTTGGGCCTTCTATGCAGCTATAGACTCCGCTCCACAGGTGAGCTCCCCTACCAAACTCCCAGTCTCCACTTCACTCAATAGGTCTTTTTCAAGTCTTTTATCAGTGGGAAGAGGGTGATTTTATGTGTATGCCACTCACAGAACTGCAATTCATGGCTTTCAAAATTGAAAATAATGTTAGTCATTGTGCTACACATGCAGCTCATTTTAGCATCAGTATGATTTATATCTTTCTCCAGTGACACTTTGCCAAGATCACATGGATGGAAGCTGTTCTTTGTTGAAAATTGATTTAAACAGCCAATAATAAAAAGATTAAACCGGCAAAACCAATTAATATAATATAATATAATTAATAATATATGTTAGATATAAACAGCATTACATTTCAGAAAAAAGTGATGTAAATACAAATTTCATTTTTGTTAATTATGATATATTGTGACAAATACTTAATAAAAACGTTGTACAATGAATACATACTGTAAATGTTGTGTTTGTATGATATTTCATTAGAAGTGGTTCAAGTCAGCATTTAGAAAGACTGATAACTAGTGTGGTCAAGATCTTGGGACTAGAGTGCTGTTTCGGTCGTAGCAGGTTTTAGCTCACTTTTCCCATCTTCAATCAGCGGCAGAATACCTTCTTGTTTGTTTTCTTCTATTTTTTTCTCTCTGATGTGAGCTGTTACATATTACTCCAGAGGTGTGGTGCCTCTTCCCTCAAAGGCCTCCACTGTTTCCCCCAAACTGCTGCCAAGCCGGGCTATCTATTCATTTGGTTACTTAAGTGTAATTGCTCCCCTTTGAAGCCTCAGAGAGGCAAATCATTTGCTTTGGCCCTGGGGCAGTAATGGTCACTGAGCCAGCGACCCCCTCCTGGTGCGAGATCATCGGAGAGACCGCGAGAGGCCAGCTCCCATACGGAGAAGAAATAATATGGCCAGGGCCGCTCAATTTCACCTCCCTTTTCATCCCATTCTTTGAAAACTTTTTTTTATTAACAACAGCTTTCTCTCTCATACCGGGGCGCCAGGAGAGGGGAGGAGAGAAGGGAGAGAGGTGGAGAGGTAGTGAGGGGAGGGTGATGGTGGCATGAGAGGATATCACCAGCAGGGGAGGGGTGAGAGTGAGGTCTGTCTCCCTGTCTGTTGGACACACAAACACACACACACACAGAGACCCACACACACATCATCAGTCTTCAGTATCATCATCAATAGTGACAGGTCAAGTAGGAATTGAGAAAACAGCCTCACCCCCATAATTCACACTGGTAAACAGGGACTCGAGTTTCATATGCCACAAACCTCAACGCTTTCTCTTTCTATCTCACAGACACAAAGACGCACAGAGAGAGAGAGAGAGAGAGAGAGAGAGAGAGAGAGAGAGAGAGGACGCACAGGTTAAGACGTCGTATACATCTATGAGAACGCTTCTGAGTTGTTGACAGGAAGTCCTCTTTTAAACCCGCAACAGACCACGAGATACTGGTGCAGGATGGTGAACAAAGACAACGTTTAATGCTGTAAAATACTCCTCCACTTACAGTAATTGTTACAGTTCTAGACACACTGACATAGTCATCTCATAACAGGGTAATGGGGGCTGGAACTGTGCACAGGAGTGTGATATATTAAAATGGCAGTGGGTCGCAATGGAATAAATAAATAACTGTCTGATTTTTGTGTTTGAATAAGAAAAGGAAAACTATACTGTAAATTGAATGTTTATAATCATGCACATACGTAGAGTGGGGAAAAACATGTTTAGGAGGAAAAAGATTACTTTTAAAAAGTTGTCTTCAAGACACAGTGGAGCTAAATCTATGTGGACAAGCAGACCTAAAAAAAAACAACCTGCGTATGAATATATCTTGTTGACTTTGAGGTTTTTAAGAGAGAAGCATTCCCTGCGCTCAAGCCAGATGGTAACAATTCTACGACATATTACGAGCTGCTCCTTGCCAAATAGCATACCTTTGGGCTATGTTTTCAGTGGGCTATAAAAGCCAATAATGTAATTTTGATCTATTTTATCAGATATCACCGCAGCACTGGTATGTTTTTTTAAGACAGAGTTTGAAATTGCTGTCTTGCTGTTTTGCTTTTTTGCTATGTAAGAGCACCATTTTCAATATCTAACCCGCTGTGTGGCTTTGCTTACTTGACTTCTGCCCTGTACTGGGGAGGGAGAGGGCTGAAAGTGTTCGGCTAGCCACTGTGTTGTCAGCCAAGGGGCAAAAAAGTATGTTCACGAAACGCCTTGCGTGAAGAGAACAGTGGTTTCCTTGTCAAAAACTAACCTTGACACACCTTGATGCCAAGATGACACAGTAACAGGCATCCCAGAAGTGTGGCACATACCCCAGAGGTCTGCTATCAACTCAACGCTAACCTTGAAACAAGTTACCCTCATTTTTGCTTACTTTGGAAATCTTAAGGGAATATCATCAGTTTTACTACAACTTATGAGCTCTTATAGAGCTAAACACACCCCAAAAAAGTGTGATCTGAAGGGTGAGACAGCCAGGGTTATAATGTCCCATCTGTGGGCATTTCTCTTTCATAATGTCTTAAGAATGTAATTGCTCCAGAAAGCAACCACAACAAGGTGGGACAAGTGCCGTGTTTGCCTCTTGTCCATTAACATGCACAACTGGAGGCCTGCTGTAGGGAATTACTCCTGCTAATGGCACTACCCACTTTGGTTGCAGGAAATCGAACAGCCGCACTTTAACTGCTAAAACGGTGATTAAAAACCCAAAATGCATCATGATGTTGGGCAAGTTAGTGAAAAGAGAGAACGAGGGGAAAACACAGAGGTGGGGGTGGGGGAGGAGAACAAACGGCATTGTTTACTGACCATTATGGGATGTATGAATGTGAGCCTCATCCATTGATTTTACTTTTTTTTTGTAAGTGAAGATGTTAAAATATCTAAAGGTAGCTCCTAAAATTTAAATGAAAGATTACAGTATAAACTCTCTAATTTGCTCGTCTGCGGGCTCATTAAGTGTCTCCCTGGCATGGTTTAATTGGCTACAAGCTGCAATTAATGAGACAAATGGCAGGCTGTGTGATGCCTGACAGGCTGCTGGCTGTCGGTGCGGTAAGGACCGCTCCACACAGAGTACCGAGCTTTCTTTTACATTGATGACGTACATCAGCAGTGTGTACTAGTATGACTGTATTTACAGAACAGTTGAATGTGGACGATAGTAATGTACATAATCCACATAAGGAAAGGAACAGTTTATGATCACAAAGATTCCTCCCATACTCTGTACTCTAAACCGCGTGTAGTGTTTGTTTAAAACCATGGTTCATAACAGACGACGTTTCTCTGTGATCAAACAAGGAAGACGGGGGAAACCTCTCTGCAGCCTTCACTCTCATCTTCAGCAGCCAGTTACAAAGCCAGGCTTCCCCGACGGCTGAAGTCTGAATTAGCCAAACTTCTTTTTTCCTCCCCCCCCGCGCCCCCCTCCTGTGAGTTGGTGGTTGTGTGCGATCCTATAACGAGCTCCATCTTTGACCTGGGTTGTATGTTTCCAAAGATGTCATGTCTTGTAAGTCAAGGAAAGACTTTAATGTCCTCATGAGTTAACATTAAAGGGAAGGATTCCAAAAAGAGGGCGCCGTGCCAGAGAGGTAATAATATCCCCACAAAATGAGAAATCTTAAATGCTAAATTCATCCCACAGATTATACGAACAGACTAGGAGCAAGTATAAAAACAGCAATGATCTCTAACTTCTTCGCTGTAAAACTTTATCTACATATTCCTACGAGAACCTTTGAGATCCTTTAACCACCCGGGATTGAAGTTTTCTTTTTGTTTATGCTGATATTTTTGTCCCACAAATGAGCTTTTGAACTCTGAATTCGTACGGTGTGTTTTCTGTTACAACACATGACTTCAGCTTTTATTCCTAACTTCAGATCGCCAGGATAAAAGAAAGTGAAGAGGAGAAAAAGATTACAGTGACAGACTTTGGCTTGTGACCATAAGTGACATGCTTGCCACGGCATTGTTTGAGGTTTCGCAGACCTGTAATCAAATTTGGGAAGGTTTGGAAACCTATGGTCATGGTGTGCTCTCCAAGACACAATAATGTCCAGTAAAAGAGAAAGGAAGGTAATTGTTTTATATACATGTACTTCTCTGTGCTTTGTCTCTAACAAGTTTAAAAAAGGAAAAAAAGATCCAAAAAAGTAATTTTTCCAAGTACCATGAAAAACATTCCTATTACAAATATTGTTGTTATGTCCCTAGATCTGTTTTTTTTTTTTTTTGGTCATATTGCTGCAGGGCTGTTTCTTCTTCAAGAAACCCTGCTTCAATTAAATGTGATGGAACACATGTGTCCTCTATCAGGCGTAGCATCTTCTACTGTTGGCCTTTGAAATGACACCAGCTCCACGGGATAATTGTGTTTTTTTCTGGGATTCTCTCAGGGCACCTCTTCTTGTGCGTGTTGGCATGGATCTGCCGACACCCACCGTGTCCATAGAATTGTAATAAGTGGTTGTGCATGTCGTAAGCTGCAGGGACAATAGTGATCCCGGGGCCCAGCTCTTTGCTAACCTCAGCCACAGACTCAGGTCTGTCCTTTGTACGTGTCTGACTGAATCTGATGTGTCCCTGTCCTAACAAAGGCTGGTCTGGAAGAATAGACATACCTATTCATCCATGTTTGACAGTGACCCCGGAGAAGGAAGTGCCTCAACTTATAAAAGGGAGTTTACTAGTTTTTTACTTTACATTACTAGTTGTTTTTTTTTAATGTTGTTGTGTTTTGAGCCTTCAGGGCCACCATAGTTTACACTGATAAAACCTCCCTGAAGAGTTTACAGTCACATGAACTTGTTTTACATTAGAAGGTAGATCATTTCAATGCTGTATATTTAGGTGCACCGTGGAGGTGTATGGGGCGGGGCATTAGGAAGATGGGGCCCAAAAGAATATTAATTTATTATAATATTACTGTAAAATATTGCTTTAAGACATTTCTTGTAGTGAGTATCAGTCTTGCATTTAAATAGTGAATTCTTCACAGTATGTAGAAATATATTCGCCTTCTTTAGTTTGTTACACTAAACGGGGGCAGTGTTTCCCAACCTTTTTTGAGCCACGGAGCACCACCAAACAAAACTCTCACAAAAAGTTTATGTAATGAAATAAAATAATGTATCTTAAATTGACTAAAAATGTACTCCTGTTTAGTTGAAGGCACTGCTGATATACTGGCAGGAATTGAAGATAGACACAAAGCTCTTCAACCGCTCTGATCATCTTTTAGTTTTAGTTTTAATAGCCATCTGCTGCCACCTAGCAGAAAAGGATTTAATTGCTCTGCCTGTCACGCATTGACGAACAAAGAAAATATATATTTGTAAAAAAGAAACAATAGTTTTGGAACCAATTAAGTAACATTTCATAATTTTCCAGGGCACACTAGTGGGCCCCAGCACAGTGGTTGGGAATCGCTGACATAGGGGGCTATTGTCATATACTTCCATGGGGCCCAGAATTCCTGGCAGCGGCCGCGTGTGTGTATAATTTATTCTATTGTCTGTCTTATTTTGAAGGGAATCAGAACGCAAGTATTTCCCCAGTGTGGGATCAAAGAAGTTTTTTGTTTTTTTTAAATATATTTTTTGAATAAAACAGCTGAGCACTTTGTCAAACTGTTTTATGTTTCGAAAATGGTTTCCAATCAGATAGTTACATTTACATTCTATTATCTGATACGTTTGGTTAATATTACTGTAGGATAAATGACTGTACTTGTGCAGCATGTATTGTTAATTACTACTACTTTTATGAATTAGCTGTGCAAGAGACGTCACTGAACTTACAGGAAGTCGCTACAACGCCTTAAACTAACATCAAAGCAGGAGCTCAGTGTCATCTTGTGCTGTTTATCTGATCAACACACACACACACAGACACACAGACACACACAACAAACTTTAACAATACAGAAAAAAACTCAGCTATTGATTCTCCTGGCTCTCACCACCAAGTGATCTCCAAACCACTGCTGACATCTCATTATGGACCAGTGTTTAGTGTTATGCTCTGTTTACGTCACATCAGAAAAACAGCAATTTGCAGCAGTATGCGAACAAAACACTTCATAACAAGAGGCTATGGCAGCAAGAGATTTTTTTCTTTAGTCCTTTTGATTTACAAGCGTAAGGAAAAAGATAAAAGTGTAGCATGATCGGAGTGGAGGTCATTGTGACAGGGCAGAATGGAAAACTGATGACCTACAATCATCCTCTGCCGGCTTTGTCTACACCAAGCACCACCTTGTCTAACACTCAGACGGACTGCTCTGTGGAACGCATGAAACGTTTGAATCTTTTTTGTAGTGTAGTTTCATTTCTATGATACATTTGTTTCTTGTTGCTAATGTTAAAGATGAAGTATGGGGAATTTAATTTAAGTATGTACTGTATGTATTTCAGCAAACCTCAACAAGTCACTCCTATGTTGTTTTTTTAAAATTTGTGCTAACTTTGGAAACATCCTTAACTACTCTCATAATAGCTGTGGAAACAAGGGTTTTACACCGGCAAAGCGAGGAGCTGCCCCCGGCTCAGAATAACTGCCTAAGCCATCAACAGGAAGAGGCTGCTGTGTGACTGTGGGCCAAATATTTTAATTGGCCGTCTGCAAGAATTTCTGCTGTGGCAAAGTAATTGACCCACAACTCCCTGGTGCTTTATCAACACTGGAAAAATGCCACGAGGCCGATAACTGGCAGTCTTGTAAACCAATCTATAACAAATGGTCAATTTAAAACATGTGTTATTGGCTACTTTACTACTGGTCTTATCATCCACTTGACAGGATCTGATGGTTAGGTGTGTAACACCTAGCTGTTTGGGTAAAGTCGTTTCAGCAATAGAGCAAATGAAATTCAACCCAGTATTAAGATTTCAAAACAACTAATTATTGTAGCATTATTGATACATATACTGTACTGTAGAAAAAGGACCACGACTGTTGGAAAGATGATGAAGTACCTTATTCTAATCATATCAATATAATGAAATAATATAAATATCATTTGTATTTCTTTTGATTTACAAAACTGACATCATGTTCTTTTCATGTTCTGTTCTCTGTAGGAACATGTCACTCTCCTACACTAACACAGTGGTGACATCATCATCTGGTACATAAAAACATCAGAACAGTCTGACTTATGCCTGGGAGCCATAATGAAGGGCAAAAAATACACACAAACGCAAGACAGTGAATATAGCACGATCCAATGTATGGCGAATATAAACAAAGTCGTCTTCTGCGTACTGTGTTACGTGATGACATATCCGTCCACTCCACTCGCCAACTACTTCCTGTGCAAACTGTTTGCCGAGCTTTAACACCATACGTTGGAATGATGAAACAAGACTTTCTAAAGGGAAATGGGAGATGGCGATGTAACCATGAAACGCCATAGGTCGAGGACGTCATAAACCGAGGACTCCCTGTATTTGAAATGGAGGTGCAACAATTAAGTTTGAATTTACTTTGAACATTTTTCTCCTTTGTCCCCAACAGCAGTCTATCAACTTTCTTCAGAATGTACAAAACTAACACCAAATGAACTTAAAATTTCAAATACCCCGGGGCAAACAACTCAGGCAGTAAATGACTTGAGGTCTTCCTGCCTCACGGATTCATGTCACCGTCACGTCAGCAGCGGCTCATGACAAACAGTCCAGCCGGTTCTCACGGTCAGTGAGCTCTACTAGTTGACTGCCTAGAATTATGCCATAAAGTCTCTGAGTGAGTGTGGCAGGTCATGAACAAAACCAGCTACCAATTAACGTAATGACTGCATCTATCACATTCAATTAGAGGCAGCCTCGGCGTTTCTGCTGAACAGAAACACAGATGGAGAGTGATCACCTTCGGAGACGTGTCTCTCTGTGATGCTTATCTGACCAACCCTGTGTCATATTCGAGTCAGTGGGCCCTGACAGGTCCCACAGATAAAGTGCAGTATGAAAGGGGTCACCTCAGCCTCTGGAATCCATCGTCAGCCCTCTGTCTTGCACAACTGACAAACAACATTCAGGGGGCTTTGGAGAGAAATTCCCTGATGAGTGTCTGCAGACAGAAGGGAGAGAAACAAAGGGAGAGGGAGAGAGAGGAGAAACAATGAGAAAGAACGAGATGCGTGAGCGAGATAAGTGATCTGAAGCAAAACAAAGAATGGAACCCACTTTCCCTCAACTGGCTCCTTACTTTGGCAAAGGTTTACTGTAATCCCCTGGAGGAGCTGCTATCTGGCATGAGTTTGCTCCATGGTCAGTGTCTTTAACCCCAGGTGATAACAGTTAGCCAAGCCATAAAGAAAAAGCCCTTTAACTGATCCATTAGTGTCCAGTCCTTCAGAGTGGACCCACTGGTGTCTACTGAAACTTACCAGGAAACCTTAAAGGAGAACGTCATGGCAGACATACGACAAGATCAAAGGCACACCCCCCCCCCCCCATTGTCTCCCCCCAAAAGTCCAGCACTCTCTCAACTGTTTTTTCATTTCTTTCTCCCCTTTAAAGATATATCCAAACAATTTTTATAAAAGAGAGAAGACAAAAAAATGATACAAATATTAGATTGATCACATGTGTTTTTATATATATTTAGATTGAGCAGTTTGCATAAAAATACTACTTTACCTCCGGCTACCAATAATAGACCCATTGTCTCCCCCCAAAAGTCCAGCACTCTCTCAACTGTTTTTTCATTTCTTTCTCCCCTTTAAAGATATATCCAAACAATTTTTATAAAAGAGAGAAGACAAAAAAATGATACAAATATTAGATTGATCACATGTGTTTTTATATATATTTAGACTGAGCAGTTTGCATAAAAATACTACTTTACCTCCGGCTACCAATAATAGTAAATAGAATTTGATGTCAACTCGACTTTAGAAAAATATATTTTTACTGTTTTTTTATGTTAGCAGTTTTGAATCTTTAGCAAGTTTTATATTTAGTTTTCAACATACAGTTCAAACCTTAAGTAAAATAATTTGATGATGTTTTTAGTTCCTATTATTACCTAGAATTATTTAACATTATTTAACCCCAGGAATGAGGCTTCATTGTTGAGGTGGCCATGTTGGATCACAGTGATTTTAAATAGTTTTTATGGTTAAGTTTGACTTTTTATGCTTTATAATGTCACCATTATAAATGTTTCTTAACTACCTTTAAAACTAAACCTGTTATTGAAGTGTTGCCATGCTTGGCTTTCTTCTTGTGTCACTAATATCTTTTGTTCAGAATTTGTGACAAATGTTTTAACTTGGTCACATCTGAGCCTGGCTTTCAGTTTCTTCTCAAAAATGTCGTGGTTGAAACCTGATACACGTAAAAAAGTAGTATTTATTTCCCCCTCCTCTCTTTGTTTGTCGTCCTATCGTGGTCTCACCATATTATTACAGAGACCTTTAAACCACAGTCATCAAGGTACGCCGGGTATTTTTTCCCACAGGCCTAAGAAATCCTTATCAGGCCGAGTGTGTGCACGTTTCTCCTTCACATCTTCTCAGCAGCCTGTAAATCACTATTGCTAACTTCCAGCCGCATTAAATAAACGTGCTGGGGTTGCTGACTAATTGATAGCGTTACAATCTGAACGAGCAAAATTGAAAACATCAGGGGAGAAACACAGTGGGATGTTGGTAGTAAAGAGAGGGAGGAAAAGACGTTTGAGGAGACCGACTGAGCGCGGGGGGTGTACGGGGAGGAGGAGAGAGGGAGAGGAAGAGGTTTTGGTGGTAGAGTGAGAAGGGGAGGAGGAGAAGAGGAAGGGACATATTAAAGTGACTGGTGATGAGACGGAAGTTAGAAGAAATGATGAAGTAGAGGAAAATGGTGTAAATGGAGGGATGACAACCAGAGGTGGAGACTGAGTGAAGTCAACGTGAACTCACCAACAGTCACTACCTCTCCCTACATATCACCACATCCACCACTTGGGGCACCCTCACCTGGCAACAAATGAAGAATTGAGTCTACCAAAGCTGTCCTCTGTTTCATTTTGCAGAGGATGGTATGAGTTTTGGAATGCTGTTAAATTCTATTATTTTTTACCTAAAAGACCTTTAAATACAAAAAAAAATCTTTATTACATATTTCTCACTGTATATATTATATTTGGGCTACAAGGAGGTGAAGGCTAATGTTAGCATTTTCTACGTCTTTTTTATTCAAAAAAGCCTGAATTGAAACACACAAATGTGGGATGTTCATCAGGCGGCCATCACACTTATTCAATGTGATGTGTTATGTTTCTCTACTATGTTGAAACAAGCTATAAAACGCACAAACAAAGACAGAACTTATTTGCATTCACAAATGTGGCTAGCATTTGACACAGCGTTTGCACGCACATGTCACATGATGTCATAACAGTAGCACGGTGGCTTGTTTAAAGGTGGAGGAGAGTGCGGGGGGTTACAGTTCAACTGTAACAGCCGTCCGAGCACATTGATGGTTATCATTTGATATGTAGCACATCAATGCTGTCTCTGTCCTTCATTCAGCTCAGACAGGCTCCACTTCAACAGTGTCTCACCCGCAGACAGGGTGAGAGTGACGCAGACTGTGGGTCCTATACTTCAGTGTTACTGAGAAGACAATGCATAACATGGAGTCATAACATGGTCACATTAGTCCGATTAAACTATGCATTTATATAGTCTTGGTTAAACCACTATTGACAACAGATTTTCTTTTGTCAATGTACTTCGTTGGGAGGCCTCGATCCGATACTCAGGATCGGTATCAGTCCGATATTGGTCAAAACATCATGGTTGTTTTTCAATAGTTAGCATGCTTCGCCCTCCGACAGTCCACAGAACCAAAGACCTGTCACCCGTTACCGAGCTCCCAACATGTCTCTCAGTGTCTTTCTCTTAATTACCCATCATTCCTCTTGCTGCCAGGCCCCTCACAAATTACAGCACATTGTCCCCCGCAGATAGGCCTGTCATCATGCAGCTCTGTGTTTCAGAGCACTGTGAAAGGAAAGGAGAACGTGGGGGGCAGGGGAGGGGCAAAACACACACACACTCACACACACACACACTCACACACAGGCCCATTAGCACTGGTGCCAGACAGTTTTCTGCCATGTCAGCAGGACCAAATGACAGTGCAGGAGTTGTAATACATCCTCTCGTTCTCTCAGTCTCTCTCTCTCTCAGTCTCTCTCTCTCTCTCTCAGTCACACACACACACGAAGCATCCTCTGTTTTGAACCAGTGCAGTGTCCATGTTAACTCTATAAAAGAACATGTCAACCCCTGTGACAGTGTGACCCCCACATGGACCTCTGGGGTCTCTATGTGCCGCACAGAGTGTCAATAGCTAAAAGTAAAAAACAACACTGTTTCCCTTGACATGACTTCAGGACCTAAGTTGCTAATGACTGTGCCAATAGCTTTTGATCAGGGAAAGTGATGCGCTATACAAGGTTTTAAATTTTTTTTAAAAAAAGGTGCTGTTTTTTGTTTACATCCTTATTTTTCAAACCATGAAATTGAGCAAAATCTAAATCATATTCGAATGAAAACCTTTTAAAATCACTGAGGTTTTTGCAACAGATTTGGACTTAGCTAAATCTGCCTTTTTGTTGTGGTTTTGTTTGTTTGTTTGTTTGTTTGTTTTTTGTCGCCCCACAACTAAAAGAACATTGTGGAAAAAACTGGCAAAGAAGCAGGAAGTGACCTGGTGATCAAGACTTCCACCAGAGTTCTACAAAGAAGGAATTCTCTGATGGAAACAGTTTTTAGATGTGGTTAGAATTAAATGGAGAATTTGTTAATTTTTTTTTTAATAACTTTTTCACTAGCATTTGTTCTACAGAAGTGCTGTTCAGATGTGTAGATAATAAAACTGGAGTTTCAAACACTAGGACTGCTGATAAATATCAATGTTCATGTCTTTGGAGTATTCATCATTGATCATAAAGACCTGTATTTTTTAATTGGTTTGCATGGAGAGAACTTCTGACATTTTTCCTATAATTTGTTCTCCTTCTTCAGGCTTATGGTCTTGTATATGTTGCACACAAAACCTCAGCTCCATCTGCCAAACTGTTGCATCAGAAAAAAAGGCTGAAAAACAAACACACACTAAACTTTAATTGCACCCTTTCGCCTCGGGTCTAAAGGCTTACCATTTTATTGGTCCTCTATTATTACTTGAATGCAGTCATAGACTAATTAATAATCACTAACATATGCTACGTAGAGTGTGTAATCCCCCGGTGTCGTTTGGTACAAATTAAGAGTGCGCACTGTTAGGGCAACTTCACCCACGGTGTTTGTTTCTCCTGGACGTGTTGGTAACAACATTGGTTGGACTTAGTGAGAAATGTCTGTATTTATCAAATGTTTGTCAAAAAAACTGAAGATTTTTAAAACATATTTTGATTGTTTCAAATAATTCAAAAAAGGGTATTGTTTGACAAAATTTTTTTCACCACGTGTTTCGTGTGTTTTGACTTAACGCATAAAGTGAAATCATAATAAAAGCACCCAAAATAAGTCCTTAATTTAATGACAATATTGCAATAAAAGACGTCACAAGACAGGAAAGAGGGGAGAAGTCTCCATTTGGCACTGATTAAGGAAGATGCAAATTTGAAAGGGGGAAGTGAGAGACCACAGGGCTCACACACACACGACACAACACTCCAGACCCCTTCTAATTTGGATGTCTAAGAATTTGCCGTGTTCGCTGCCTTAATGCCAGGAAGTCTCAGCTTCACTGTTAATAACAGACACGGAGGCTGTGTGCACCCCCCCCCCCACACACACACACACACTCAGGAGTCATTAAAATGTTTTCTCTGTGACATATGTATTTAATTGGTCGTGTTTGCGTTTTCCTGCCTGCTCATTAAGAAAGCTGAAGTTTGTTCAGAACCAGAATGTGACGTAAATGACGGGTGAAATAATCTTTTTACATTTGATTACGATTCAAATGTTACTGAAGTATTTGACTCTCAGCGGGCCGCGGGTGGAACTGACGAACGAAAGACTAACAAAATTAAAATGCAAATTATTTACCTTGCGGTCAAGTGGTCCATGTCCCAGTCCAGGTCTGGGACCCAGTGGTTGGGGACCTAAGCTCTCGTAGCTACATGACTACAATTCTATAGCGCTTCCAAAGCCATGGAGTGGAATTAGCTACAAAAAGAGTCGTGAAGTACATTACCTTATTTTCCGGACTACAAGTCGCTCTGGAGTATAGGTACCAGTGCCCTCTAGCGGCTGTCAGTGTGAAAATAACAAAAATGTAAAATTATATATTTTAATATATAAGTCACACCTGAGTATAAGTCGCAAACCCAGCCAAAGAATCAGAAAAAGTGCGTCTTATAGTAAATAGTAAATATTAAATAGTAATCATTTATTTTTGAATTAGACGGCAGTGCATTTATTTGTTCATTATTTATTGATCCATCAAAACCCCTATGCTAGAGATGAAGAAAAATCATATTTTAGGGTTTAAAAAACTCACTTTAGGCAGTAGTAACTTGTACCTGAGTATCTGAGTTTCTTGGAAAGTAAAAGGTGGAAGATTGCAATTCAACACAGTCGCCGAGATCCACAGTGAAGTCAAATCTATTTAAGATTCACTCCTTTTAACTGAAACTAATTGAAATTGAATTTCTGGATCTCCTAATCTCTTTCATTCCCAGATAAACACAGCACCGACTCTCCCCCGGTTTCTCTCCTCCCTCTCGGCCTTGTATATCTCTACATCTTTATATCTCCTGGCCCTGCTGGGAGAATTATAGCTCTAATAACTTTCATTCCAGGCCCCTTCGGCATCAGTAAAATGTTTACTACAAGAACACAGAGAGGTCCTCTGGTGAAGCCATGCGTTCATTACTGAGCCTTTGACTCAATTCAGTGTGTATAAATATATCCATTTCATTATGGAGGCCAAATATTTGTTTCAGCGGTTTTCCCCCCATATAATGTAAATTGCTGCAAGCTGTTGCATTTGGAAAAAGTTTTCTCATAATGCTTTTTGCCTTCACATAAATCACAGCTTAATGTTGCATTCAAATGACTACAGACAAGCAATTTATTCTTGGCTTCCCTCGTCCGCCTCCAGAGAGGCCTGCGGCTAGAGAGTAGCTTGGGTTTTAATAGCCACTGTCATTATTCGTTGACAGTTCTTCATCACCGTCCTCGAAATTTATCGGCCCCTCTTATGAGTGTGTCTTTGTTTCACTGTGTCGTTGTGACCACCGTCAAGTGAAGTGAGGGCTGAAAACTTTGAGCATTAGAATCAGAGGACTGAAAGGCAGTGAAGCTGTGATGTCTTTCTTTGTCGTTTACAGCGGGATTCCCATGATAACCATTATTATCAACAACTTTGAAACACATTCATCCCTTCTGCCTATTGAACATATGGCTTCCATGTTTGACTCTAGTGTGTAACCAGAAAGTGAGAATTGAAATGCCACTTTGAATCAACAGTGACGTTTTCATTTCAATCCACGAGGGAGAAAACAAGAATGATATTGTATTTAAACGAAGGTCAACAGGAAGCTGCTCACAAACAGAACACGCTCAGTGTGACTTACTCCTCTGCTATGTCAGCTTTTAAATGAATCACAGTTGGTATTAGCGACCACAGCATGAGTGGACCTGACTCACACCACTGAGAGAATCTTTCAGTGTGGATCTCTGCTGTAGCTCTGTGCTACCTCTGTTTCCCACCAGATCAGACAAAGTACAGAGAGAATGCAATCACATCCTTAAAGATGTCGCAGTATCTGAGGAACGGACCTGGAGGTCAGGCTGTACAGGGGAAAAGCGTGGATTTACAACCCATTTTCATAAAAGCTGAGGGCAGTGGAGGAACTTTGAGGTTTGTAAATCATGACATTAAAAAAAAACTTCACTCAACGGTGCTGTGATATACATTACAATTCACCCGTTCATTCAGCAATCAGTGAACCTGTTGATCCACTAAACTAACTAAACATCAACAGTGTTTATAGAGCCTGGTCCAAAATGGAGAAAATTATTAACCATTAATATAAATAAATATTTTATAAATTCGTATTCGTCCCACAATGGGGAAATTCACAGTATGAGTGTCTGCAACACACACAGGGTGACACAGGGGGCGCCATTAAGTATGTGGGTTGTGAATGTCTGCAACACACACAGGGTGACACAGGGGGCGCCATTAAGTATGTGGGTCCTCTAGGGCTCAAACCCAGGATATTCGGTGTGTAACCACTACACCATGGAAACACTTACTTATAAAATGAATGAAAATATAATAATAAATAATAATATATAACAATAAAAAAATCCTGTGTAAAACCTAACAAAATGTATTCAAGTTTTCAATATGTAAACTGGATTATCAAGTCAACTATCCGTTCAAACACCTATTCAGAAGTTCATCAGACACAGAGTCAAACCTTAGTTTTCTTTTAGATTTTCTTTTAGGATTAATTTGTTATAATCTGGTCCAATTTCTAAAAATTGAGGAATAAATAATTGACCGTTTGGAGTCTGTTCATATGTGAGAGTTTGTTTTTATCTTTTGATAGTGATAAAACCTAAAAGCCTTTTTTTGGATATCCCTGAAGCAGATCTCTGGAACATGTCACAAACTGGACACCTAGTGGGGGCTGTGAGCTGTTCTGGGACGTTTTGGCCTTAAACATTGTCGCTCAGAATCAGAGTATAGTTTTCATACAGGGTGTGTAAAGAATTCTAATCATCTACAAATAGTCACACGTTTCCATGGGCATATATTGCAGGACGTTTCTGTCATATTTGCTCTTGTATTGTGTTGATATGTAATTATATAAATTTCACTGTGTATGTTTGTTTTGAATATTTGTGTATTTTTCACACTGGCTGTACTGATAATGCAATATTTAGTTGGAACAATTTGATTAATCATCAATTTTTTTATTTTTTTATTTTTGTAAGTTTCTTTTTATCTCACTGTTAATTTTATTTTTTTATTTTTTTAGTTTTGTAAGTTTCTTTTTATCTCACTGTTTGTATAGGTAATTATGATCCAAGTGAATTGTACCTCTACACAGGTCCTAGACAATTCCTGAACTCACACAGCTCTTCTGAGCTGCATCACACATTGCTTTGTTTCCTGACAAAATTATTCAATGATAACGTCACCATTAATCACCCCGTGACCTTCCTCTCAACTGAGCCCAACTACAACTCATTCATCCCCATTTGCCATGCAGCTCTGCGGGTTGATAATTGCCAAAGCAAAACTCAGATTAAACCCAATTTGGACGGTTTCAGCCTGAAGTTGAGCAGAGACAGCCTGGCTCAGGCTGAATCAGAGTTCACTGTACTCTGGTCCTTTCTGCCTGTCTGAGGCTTCTCTGGGAGGGGACCGCAAAACCTAAATCAAACCAGTCTGTTCCCTCTGTTTGTGTTTGCGAGTGTGTGTGTGTGCGTGTGTGTGTGTGTGCCAGCTACGCATGCAACAGTGCAGTCCCTGCAATGCCATCACTAATAGAAACCAACTTCCAGCATTCAGACTCCATTTGTCTCATTAACCTATTACCTTAAAGTTTAATTGCAGGATGTCGTAAAATGATTTGGTCTATGAGTAATGACAATAATTCATGTAGCTAATGGGCAAAACAAAGCGAATCAAAGCAAAGCTGAGTGTTTTTTTTTTCTCCCTGCATGTCTGGGCTGCAGCTTGGGCCTTCCCCTCTCTTTGTCAAACAGTTGTTTACTGGAAAACTTTTCATTTGCATCACGGCATGATAGAAGAACAAATCATTTCGTGGCTTGTGAGTTCTTTTAAAAGATGATGTGATCAAAAACAAAATGAATTGACGGAACTTGTCGACGTTGTAATTTAAGAGAATTTAAGTGCGCAGACTCCATTAAAATCCTCCATAAAAAATTATAGCTTTGAAAAAGGACAGGGAACCGCATACCTCTCTGCAACCATGGGAGATGACCCCTAGGGGGCAGTGTACCTCATGAATCTCCAGGCACTGTATCATCAGTATCACTCTGATTACAATACTCCTCAATTGTTCCTGCTATTATTTCCTCCACACATTAACTACACTGAGCGTCAGTGCGACCAGACCCTGGGTGAGTTATGTTCATCTGCCCCGGCTCCTGCTCTCGCCCTTTAAACGGCAGCTTGATAGGATCTGTGTGGCTGACTGGGCATGTATAATGTTACCCCCATCAAAGGAGCCTGAATGGAGGATGATGAGTGTACTGCCTCTGCTTAGTGGAGGCATTTCCAGCTGGCGCCAGGGCAGAGGAAACCCACTGAGACACACAACAACACACACAGACACTGGGGTCAGTCTGGATTCACCCTTCCTCGCCTCCAACACCACCACCTTCTCCTCCCCTTCCTCCCCCTTTCACTTTCCATGCATCGGCACCTCTCGTCTGCTCTCATTTGTTTGTTCATTAATTTTATGTATTTACACATTTAGGCATTTCATTTTTAGGGTGATTTTAACGTTTCTTAGAAAAACAAACAAAAAGGTTTGTTTCTTCTTTTCACATCATGTTTTAATCTAGCAACAGGAT
>NC_024315.1:15617198-15664153 GCF_000523025.1 Cynoglossus semilaevis
TTATGTCATCAGGAAAAATCCCATGGCAAACCACCAAACAAAAATTTCACAAAAAGTATATGTAATGAAATAAAATAAACTTCTAGTTTTTTTTACTCAAAATTGTACTCCTGTTTAGTTGAAGACATTGCTGATGTACTGGCAGGAATTGAAGAAAGACACTCACAAAGATCTTCTTCAACAGCTCGAATTATGTATCTTGTTTCAGTTTTAACCATATGCTGCCCCCTAATGGAAAAGGATTTAATTGCTCTGCCTGTCACGCATTGACAAACAAAGAAAAAAATATTTGCAATAAATAAATAATAGTTTGGTGACATTGGATAGACACACCTAATGATGCCTCACGGCACCTTCTCTCCAACATTAATGTGACATTATACTGAAAGATTCTGTGGAATCTTCAAATCCAAATTTGATCTGTTAATATCATTTGGCCAAAGAATGTGACTTGGCCGGCCTTTATGTGAATATTATAGTGAGTTTACGTGATTTCCCCCAGCCCCAAAAACCAGCCCTACTTGGTAGAAAAATGCTTTTCTTGACCAAGAATGCAATTTTTTAATTCACTAATAAATATTTTTAGCACCTCCCAGGCAAAAAAAAACCCAGCCAGAGAACAAAAAAAATCAACCCTAGGATTGGGTCGTTAGTGTGAAAATATGTGAGTGCAAATGAGATGCAGACAGAGTCAAAACACTGAATCCAGCATGGGGAGACAGAGAGACAGAGAGAGGGAGAGAGAGAGGGGATGTGGTTTAACTTTGAATTCTGAAACTGAACTCTGAGGTCAAATCATTTTTTTAAAATTCTAAGCATTCCTGATTGCCGTTAAATGGAAATGGTAGTTCAGTCTTCTTTTTGATAATATTGCCATATTTACATGTAATAATCAATGATAAAATATTATATTTAATTATCTGTATTTCTAAATATGTTTTTAATATTTATTTTAAAAAATATTTATTTTAGATGCAATAAACACTTAATACAGTCATCAAGATATATTGTGATACCTTGACACAAGATTAAATATATATATATATAATATTTAAAAAAAACGTTTTACCTTTATGCAACAAAATAATGTTCTAATGCACATTTTGGGCAGGACCAAGTCAGCACTAACATGTGGGATTGATGGGGTGTAAAGTGGGTCTAAGACCCATTTAGGTTTGTCTGTCATTTATGGACAGAACCCATGTAAATTTCCTAAATGAGCAAATGATGGGGTACAGCCCACAGCTCTCCCAGTTCTAATCTACGTACTGACTCTGTCAAAGAGTGACATGACCTCAGTGTCAGGCAGCAGGCTGTGGTGATTTATGCACATTGTGCTTCTTTAAGTGTGATGAAAGGATGCGTCGTGCATTACAGATGATAAATTCAGAGGTAATACTTGCCAGGCTGTTGACTTGGTAAATACCCAGAATACTTGGATCACTCTGTAGAAGCAATCTTGGCAAAGCTCTTGAATTTAGGACACACCAAATTAACTGCAGTAATTACAGCTGTGGTAAATAGAACACACAACTCCAACCAAGAGGATGTCTATAAATAAACACAAACCAATAAAATTCAAATGTAATTATCTTAAAAATAAACCATTATGCTCAGATGTCATGTCCTGATCTAAAGCAGTAGAAAACCATCCTCGGACCTTTCACTGCTCCTCACCTTAGGATCACTGTTTCATAGTAACCATGACAACGGCAAACAAGTCCACAACTCTTGATTTGTTTGAGTTGCACTGAGAGATGCATAAAATTAAATATTAAAAGTCCCAATAATACTGCTGAAGGTGGTCGTGTGTGTTTCTGTGTGTTGTACATTCAGGATAAAACACCTTGTGAGTAGATTGGACCACTTTGTCCTGTACTGTAAATAATCAGAGGCAGTAGGTTGGCTGAAAAAGTGATGAGGACCAGGGGTGTAATGCTGAATAAACACGTAAATGTTGCACAAACACCATATGTCTGGTAATAAACAACACAGGAATGGTTTACAGTAGAGGAAAACACTACAAACGAGTCAATCAATTTATAAAACACTATTTGTTTCATGAAGATCAGACCCCGGCCTTCTGACTCACACCAACACACTCTGAAGCTTAGAGGAGAAACAAGCATAACTGTAAACGTTGAATGGATACTGTCTACACAATGTCTCATCTGTAAAAAAAAATAAAATAAATAAGTAGAAAAAATAAAATAAAATAAAAATAAATGAATGGTTTTCTGATGAAAAAATATTTCAAAAGACTCCAGTAGATTTGCTGTGTCAAACACATCATAATGTCCTTGTTGTTTTTTTGTTTTGTTTTGTTTTGTTTTTTTTGTTAATGGCTGATGCTGGAAAGTGTCATCAATAAAATGATGTCTCTGGGTCATGGCACATTTCTAAACTACAAACTTTAACTCCTGCAGAGTGTGGACAGTGGGAGAGCAGCACCAAAAGATCTTGTTTGACTGAGTAAGAATCAATAAAAAGAAAAATATATATATAAAGTATCAGTATCAGTGTTAGGGGTTTCATTCCCACAGTAATGGTCTGTTTCTCTCCCCTTCCACCCATTTATATATTTTTCTGAATAATAATTAACAACAGCTTTTCTAATGTTAGTGAATAGTGATGTTTTGCTCAAACCCAGTACTGCAGGGTTGTCGTCGCTTGAACATCTGAACTTGTTGTAGAAGTTTCTGCAGCTGTAACTGGATGAAACGATTCATTTCATTCAAAAATAGAGAGTAAATATTTGTAATCTTTTTCACCTGTTCCTAATGTAATCTCCCAACCAGATCATGTTGTTATGGAGTTAGATTAGGTCATGAATTGTGAAAACAAATAAAGTCGATTCTGTCAAAATGAGAGGGGAATAAATGAACAGGTCCCTAACTTTGACACAAAGATTGTCTACATGATGCATTGACGAAAAAAAACAAAACAATAACTATATTAAATACCAGCAACCGGCAGTGAATTTCTCAAACGCATCACGTGCCACCTCGCAGCTGTATTTGAGCCGTGATACGTCACTGTACATGCACACGAACAAAGAGAGATTAAAACAGAAGCTCCGGTGAATTAGACACAACATGAACTCACAGTGTGTGGTTTGTCTGTGCAGGACCGCAGCTCAGTGACGCTGTGGCTGCGGCGGAGCCTCCGTGACAGGACGAGGCGGCGGCGGCGGCGTCCGCGGTGTCCGGAGGGAGGACACAGAGCAGCGAGGGTCAGCATCGGCCTGGTCTTTCTGCAGGAATTAGCCTTCAATCCACGGACGAGGGATCCCACTGGTGACGAACTGGTTGTTTGTCACCATCGTGTCTGTAAAACAGAGTCGTCTTGTTACTCAGAAAGTTCGTCAGGTTCGGCTGTAAAATATTAAAATGCCATCAGAAGTTTCGACAGCGTCCTCCCTCCTCTCACACCCTGTGGCATCGAACGGTCTTAAGACACATGGTAAACATATTGGGAATCGAAAGAATGGTTCGATTCATGAAAAGTATTGATTCACTGTAAAAACAGTGTTATCATTATGGCCGTAGAAAATTTAGAATTGAGAAAACAATGACATGAAGAGGCATTAATTAGGCCTTGTGCTTGGTTTGAATCCAACGTGTACTTTAAGACTACAGAAACAGATGCAGTTGGACACAAAATTGTTTGCCTTTTAGGGTTTATTTTTCTCTTTTTAAAGCAGTGGTTCCCAAAGTGAGGGGCAGGACCCCTAGGAGCACAAGAATAGGACAGCAGAGACTGGGGAAAAGAGCAAATGCACTGCAGAAATTGCACCGATTTTACATTTAAATTCTGTTTTTCAGTTAGAGTACAGTTTTGTTGGAGTCACTAATGTATTAAATAATTGTGTTTTGAAGCAATAATAAAATACTGTCAACCTGGGAAACAGTCTTTACTTCACATTTTTATTTCTCTGAGATTTCATAAAGGGCTAGGGTTAGACCAACATTAGAGTAATCAGTACACAGTGAGTATTTGATTTTAATTTCAGCTCAAAGGTTTAAAACGTGGGAAAACCTATACCACATTTTTACACATTTCATGAGTTCATCTAGAATAGTCACCATCCTCTTTTCCATCCCAGAATACCTGATGCATTATTTGACTGAAATATTTACATAAAACAAATCAGCTTAACTATTATTTAACATACCAACTGGGACTTGGTGACTAAGGTTTATCCTGATCAACCCCAGGTTGTTTACATCGATACGGATTCAGAAGAGTTATATTGTTGATGAAAGTTAAATGGAGCAGCCCACTGTGTATAATGGAGAGAGCCATGCGGGTATCTCACCATGTTTTTATATGTGTGTGTGCATGAGTGTGAGAATAATCCCTTCGTTTGAAAGAAAAATGAGAGAGCAATGTGTTGGCAACTGAGTGGGAAGTATAGGAGCCAGCCGCGTCTACAGACTCACATCAACCTTTTCAAGGGAGGAGAACGCCTGCTGTTTTCCTCTTAGGCCGTGACCGACTGTATGAATTCATTGTGCCTTTACGGGATCACTGGTCCAAAACCCAGCACCGAATCCCCCGTGCCCCCTGCCAACCCATCAATTGGGCATACATTTATTATTTTGACCTTTCTCTTCACAGCAGAGAAACATCAAAGTAGGTCCTGGACTTGTTCTCTGTAAGAAGACGGAGGTGTCATCACAGTGTGAGCAGCAGACTGCTGAGCTGGTTTTGTTGTCAGTGAAGAAGAAAAATGAAGTCTGGGTCACAGTGATGAAAATAAGATTCAATTAGGCCACAGCGTATGGACAGGGAAAACAACGGGATTAAAAGCGGCTATGCTAATAAGTGAGGAGATGTGTGTGTGTGTGTGTGTACATTTATGACCAATGAAATCCTGTCTAATTGATTATTAATTAATATATATGCTAAATGTATCTCTATCTTTAAGGAATTTTAGGTACAATTATGTATGTACATACATATGCTAAATATTGAACTGAATATTTGTTTATTGAAACAAAGTTTAACACTGTGTGAGTAGAGTAACGTTATTGTTTTGTTTCTGCTAAATACTGTGAAAATGAAACTTAGTTTTTCAACATTTGATAATAATTAATAGGGATTTGATAGCGGTGAACAAAGACAGGTGTTGTCAAAAAAGGTTTGATTTGTAGAAAATAAAAGTCACTTTTTTCTACTTAAGACTTTAAACAAAATATTTTCCAGTAAAACTGATGAAATATTATTGTATTTGACGAAAACAATATTTTAGTCGACGTGCTTTAGGGAGACCAAGTAGGTTTGGGTTTACTGTGTGGCTCTCTAACATACAACATAAATGAGATCTTCTTTTTCTTTCGGCTTTGTCCCCTTTTTTTTTACAACATAAATAAGATCAATTTACCATATTCACATATTATCTTTGTTAACTGTTCTTTTAATTTATGTAAGTACACTATATGTTGACTGTTTATGAGAGAGAACTTGATAAGGTGAATAAAAAGAACAGTGGACATTCAAAACATTTTTCTTTTTAAATTTCAATGCTTCAAAAAAACATCAGTAAAAAAACAAACAAAACAGAATTATATTCAAGTAAAAGATAAAAATATGACCTCTTTAACCATATGTACAATTAAAGTTCTCAATTAAACAACACAATGTAATGAACTCTGCACAGAACAAATATATGCCATGTCCTGAAAACATTCAGCATGTGCTGCTGACCATGGTCGATGTTCAAATAATAATTAATTATGAATAAAAACGGACATTGGGATCTGCCTAGTTCTGTCTCCTACACCTCATGACCAGCACATGATCAGACAATGATCACCATGGACAGTTTAGCAGACAGAGTCTTTTATATGAAGCCAATTGCACTTGAAAAAATTAGTAGATCGAAACTTGTTTATATTTATTTATGTTAATGAACAGTTTTAGTAGACGTAGAAAAAAAAACTATTAAGCAACCCGCGTGTATGTACGACAAGTCAGAGTTGGTAACTGTACAAGTAACACGTGTTTAAGGACGAAAAACTTAGGTGAGTTATTTTAAATGTCAAAACTACGTTATTTCATAAATTTTACCAACAGAGCCCCCTAGTGTCATATTATTGGAACAACACCCAAATAAAGAGATGTTTATTTTTTAATATACTGAGCTTAAAACTCATTCTGTGGTTGTTGTGGAAAACGTGTGTCCACTTCCTGGGATAAATAAGTCTAAATTATATAAAAAAATAGAAATAAAATTTTATTAAAATCAATAATAATAATTGTATTTAAAACTCTTAAGTTGATCTTTCCCAAAATTGTAATTCTGCCCAAAATAATTACTAAACATACATTTTGTGTTGCGTTGATGCGTTATTATTTATTGCACTCAATGACACTCACATATAGAGAGTGTTTCCCTGTACAAAGACAGCTGTTTTGGGTAGATTTTCTTTAGATTATTTAACAACAAGCAAATAAAATCTATTTTTTGTTTCTCTACATGCTTAATTACCAAATGTGATCTATATCCAACCACCACATCTAATGTTAGCCAAACGTACATGTAATTTAACATGTAATGTTAAATTAAGTTGAACTCATGTGCATCATTACATCATAAGGTAATTTGGTTTGAAACAAACATTGAAGTTGAACTTTTAAACCCCAGAGGCCTGTTCTCACCTTGTTGTAAAGTCATTACCTGTTAAACCACCTGTGAATATCAGTTAAAGCCGTGAAAAAACAAACCATAACAACAACAAATGATGCAACTAAGTGTTATGAGTCAGAAACAACATGCATTGAATGTGAAAAGCACTGCAGGGAGTTGGAATGAGCTAAATGTACTTTTATTAATATATTTATAAATAAAACAATAACAATTTATATATTTATATATAAATATACTAACATTTGTATGTTTGAATAATTAAATCAATCCACGGCTAGAAACTAGCCCCTGTTAGCATTGCTGGTCAATAAGAATAATGGTATTCAGCTGGTTAATATGTTAGATTCTGTGTAAAGCAGCTGACTTTTTTAAAAATCTGCCATGGGTAAAATGCCTGTTTGTTTGTTTTTTACTATAAATGGAAAATGTTTTGTTTGTGTTAATAATTTACGCTTCATAAATAAAGCCAGTGTGTTCAGAAATATTGTCTAGAATTTCTTCAATGTATAAGATAATAGTTATTTAGCACCAATATACAAGAGGTAGTTAATTAGGTAAAATAAAATAATAATGTTATATGTTATAAAAGCTACAATATAAAACGAATATATCCACAATATCACTATTTGAAAGGCGATAGGATACTCCACACTGGCAGGGGGCGCTATTGCGTGGCACTGGAAATGTACATCCTCCTGCCAGTCTGAAGTGAAGAAGTGAAGAGGCGGAAGTGCTCGTTCCCGGTAATAATTATTTAACTCAAATTAAAAAACAGAAATTACTAAAATTTTAACGTTTATATAAATGTGCTATTAAATTACAGTGGTCTACAAATATCGACCATTGTTTTGGTTAAATTTGGGAGTAAATGATGCAGGTAATCGCTGGAACTGTTTCTCTATTGGACAAGTTCAACTTAAAACTTAAATTAAACTGCTCTGTTTAGATTTTGATTTTAGTGATATTTAAAACTGACAGACTAACACTGACCGTAGTCAGTTGAGTATAAGCGGGTTCAGTGACGTTGTTCGGTGTCACAGTCTGTTACAATATCAAGGTTCTCCCTTCTTGAGCATGAAGATGGTTTGCATATCGATTAAAATCATACTCTGTTGTGATTTTAGGCAGTACCAGTGTGTGTGTGCGTTGTTTACATATTACTTACAGTGCACTGCGAGAACTGGGACCGTTTAGGATGAGGTTTCAGGGAAATGGCTTCAACAAACGAGTGATGACTGCTGCTGAATGATGTGGCACGTGATGTGAAGTCCACGCATGTTACGTCCAGCACAACAACAATGACCATGATAACGCCGCACCATATTGATTTTATGAACTGTGTTCAACAAGCATTTATCAAAAATGTCTAACTGATAAAATATTTAAAAAACGATGATGATAACAATAATGTATTAAAATGCCATATTCTCTTCCATTTTTTACTTCCACACAGCCACCATTTTATAATATTTTGAGGCAAAACTAAATGATTATACCATTAAATAAGGATTTCCTAAACCTCAGAATGACTGACCCAGTAGTGTACACAATCTCACATTTCACCACTACTTATTTTGTCCAGGGAAACATGTCACAACAACTGGGAAACAGCCATCGCAGGTTTCTACAGACCTTGATGACCTGTGGCAGTGTTGACGAACCTGGAGCTCGATCTCTCCATCAGCACTGCTGTGAAACACACAACAGTGAGTGATTTATTGTGGTGTCAAAATAATCTAGGACCATTCAAAGTAGTTAAATGTTTATACTTGTGGATAAAACACAATAGTATTAATTCATGGTATTAATTCTTTTTTTAGCCCAGTATGTCCCTGACCAACTGGACAATTTCATCAATGCCATCAACTCAAAGCTGCAGCCCTTGTTTATGCAGATCAGAAAAGGCATGTCTGAAGAGAGTGGTCAACAACACTACGCTCTGGTTTGTCTCTTTAATTCTTCTTTATGTCCTTTGTGTTTAAGCGTGTATAATTTTTTTCATCTCCAACCTGAGATGTTAACTGCCAACTTCTCTACTGCTGTCCAGGTAAACATGGCTGAGACCGAAGTGACCAGGATGTCATCAGATTATACCGAGAATGAGCTGGAGCTGTTCAGGAAAACCGTGAGTCACTAGAGGAAATTAGAACAACATGAGTGCCAAATGCTGCTCTGTTGTATGTAGCCAATTTTTTGAGACCTGAGTGGAAAATGTCCAGTTTATAGTCCGGTTATATTTTAAGGCAGGCCTCATTTAAACCTATTATTTTGCTGATTTAAATCTATAGCTTTTCACACAGTTTGTCTGTATTAATGGGAAACATGTAAGGACCTTATACAGACAAAAACGTTGCTCTAACACTTTACCCTGGAAAAGCTAAACACCTGATTCAAATGATCACTTGTCTAAAAGTTAGCCCAGAAACACTTAGCAGTTAGCAGTAAATGTTTGATACTGGTGGTCAAATCTAGCCGAAACACCTATTACTCAAGTGATAAAAGAGGAAACTTAAATTTGGTTGTGCTGTTGAAATTAGACATAATGTAACTTGGATGTTTCTACACAGATTGACCTGATCGTGGCCTCAGACAATGGTCTAGCGTTATCCACTGACATCCTGAACAGTGCTGACACCTTGACCACAAAAAAACTAAAAAAGACAGAGACGGAGCAGCTGTTAAAGCGACTGGTGCAGGACAAATGGCTCTGTGAGGTAAATACTGCCCCACGTAGCAACAAGGATGTAATTAAACTCCAAATGTTTTTAAATATTTTTGATACTACTAGAGGAACACTGGGCATCTGCTTTGCCCAGTCCCTCTACTACTACACTACCCGATGTTAGTTTACTGTTGTGTATCCTCAGAAACAAGGCGAATATACCTTGTCTACCAGATGTATCATAGAGATGGAGCCGTACATACGCACGATGTATCCAGAGCAGGTCAAAGTGTGTCACATCTGTCACAACATTGTTTTTCAGGTAAGCGTTTAATCAGTTTACTGATACATTACAATTGTGAACAGAACATGAAATCACTCATGAATAAATTGCATAAATATTTATAAATAATTATTGATTACATTTATTTGTAATTCTTTAAAGCTGATTTGAATGCAGTATAAAAACACACAATTTATTTCATCAAGCTACTGCATAAAAAAAAAACGTGCACTAACATGTTATGTTTTTGTTGTTGTCATGTAATATTGACTTTTGGATTACAATCATTTTGTCACGTTTTGCTTTCAGTGCCAAACTTGTGAAAATCCTGTTTGTGGAGTAAAAATTCACTTCCCCTGTGTGGCCAAATACTTTAGAGGAAGGTCAGTGCGCCGCTGTCCGGCTTGTGATGACGCCTGGGAACATGAAGTACCTGGTACAGTATTTTATTTATTTTTATCTAGTACCTCTGTGCTAAAAGTTTACATGACACTGAAATGTTAACATACTTTTGACTTTTATACCAACGAAAAATATTACAATTATGATAAGTATTAGACACTTATTCACATGCTCTGTGTGTTTCCTTCACAGAAATGAAACGAAGGTCAAGGTCTCAGTCCAGGAGATGAAAGAATCCCACTTTAAATGTTTCTATTTGTCTCTTTTTTTAAACAAAATAAATATATATTTTGCATCAAAACAGTGAGTTTGTGAGTGAGTCTGTTGTTGCACATTATTTGACTAAATTAAAAAGAAACATTTTTACAAAGGTATCACCAAAGTGTAAAGATCAGCAGAAAACATTAATTCCAATAATGCATTTTTTGGGGGGTTAAAATGATGATAGTAAAGACACGCATTATGACACAGGGAACAGTGGTTGCATTATGACTAATGACTATAACCTTAAGCACTTAAATCGGATCCTGCAATTACAATGCAGAGTCATTGGACTGAAGGTGAACTGCTTTAAAGAACACTTATGTGGGAGGAGTCTTTTTCCAGTATCTTTAGCGTGATTATAAACTTTATGGATTTTCTAAACCAGGGATAGAAGAAGGCATATATGATGGGGTTCATACAGGAGTTTAGGTAAAGCAGCCAGGACACGATGGGCCAGGCAAGAGCACTGTTTGTTGTCTCCTGTCCTGCAAGAGAAGGGTAGTAATACGGACAGAAGGTCATCAGAAACATCATTATGACCACGCCCAGGGTCCTGGCTGCTTTCCTCTCCGACTTCTTAGCGGTGACTTTTACTGACACACCTGCAGCTGCTGCGATGTGTGTGTGTGTGGCTCGAGCCTGAGACACAGCCACAACAAACACTCTCATGTACAGAACCACAATGACGGAGCACGGGCCAATGAAAGTGAACACCAAGTCTACGGCTCCAGAGACGTAGCTAATCACCACCACACACTCACCATAACAGGACCTGTATCTGTTTGGCTGCTGGAGATGGTCCTTCAGTATCAAACCGTTATAGAGAACGGAGAAGGCCCAGCACAGACACACTGTCACCTCCACTCTGCTGCGAGTAATCCTCCTGGAGTACTGCAGAGGGTAACAGATGGCTACATAACGATCGACAGATATGAGAACCATGTTCCCCACAGATGCTGAGGTGAGAGTGAAGCCTACAATGTAAGACAAAGCACACATGAGCTCACCCATGATCCAGCAGGGCTCTGTGATTCTAACTGTTTCCACCGGCATCACCAGCAGCCCCACCAGAAGGTCTGCTATGGCCAGGGAGAGCAAGAGCAGGTTGGTGGGAGTGTGGAGCTGTTTAAAGTGGGAGATAGAGAGGACAACCAGCAGGTTCAGAGCTACAGTGAGCACAGCCAGAAATGACAGCAGTGTGTAGAGGAGGACGGCCTTAGAGCCAGAATCTGCTGATACCCTGCAGGACAAATTCAGCAGCTGAGGGTAGCACAGCTTAGTGGCCGCCACACTGTCCATCATCAGCTTCTGAGGAGAAGTGAGTGTCTCGACAGACTTCTGATGCTAGAGTGCAGATCATTTATCCATCTGGTCACTCCCTGCTCCTCATCAACTCCTCCTCATCACTGGGGTTTGTTTACCCTCATATCCCCTCATCTCCAGTTTTTCCACCTTCCCTCCTCCCTCTTTTTTTTCCATACTCCTAATGATGCAACATGTTGGCTCATCAAACTCGTGGAAAAAGTTTGTTCTCCACTTAACATCAAAGTTAACAGACAAACAAACTTTCACTTTAGAAAGTTAATTTATTCATAATTTATGGCTTTATGCTTTATAGGGTCAAAGGTGAGCTGAAGTCTGGACTGTTGACCAACTGTTCACACATTAATACCTGGCAGTGTCCAGTTAAACCAGTCCTGCATGTTTTTGGACTGTGGGGGGGAAACTCAATTTGAAACTCATATTTTTCAAGCTCTTCTCAGCCATGTCCTATATTTTACATTAGAAAACTCCTACAGTGCACCAACAAAAAGGCCCAAATGTATTTGTAATAAGATATAATGATCTTTGAATTTCAATTTACTCACAATTTACTTAGTGTGAAGCCTGAGCCTGTTTAGTTGAACACGAGCCTGACACACTCACAGGAATTCCAAAAAGAGTGTACTTAATTGTTCAGTGCATCACTATTGCAGTAAAAAGACTAATTATAATAACATCAATGTTTTCCTTGTTGAAATTTATCAAAAAATTGTGATAACATTATTATTATGTTGGTATGTGACGTAGCAAACAAAGAAGCTGTAGATGAGACAGAAACAGTGTCCAGTCTGTGGTGTAGAAGTTTTGCCAGAAGAAGGGTTTCTCAGTCTTAAGAAATTCACCACTAACTGACATATTACTATGCAAAATATCTGCTGCCAAACTGACCTCAAAAGCTGCACAACGACTAAAATCAGGTGTAGGCAAATGGTATCTTAGGTTAATAATATTAACTTCTTAAAAAAAAAGCTTAAAGATCTTCCTCGTATTGTGATCAACACACGTAAACCTGACACACTGTTAATTGTTTTGAGCTTAAAATTTCAACAATGGTTTTCACCCTGCTGAGGGAATAAATCCTTATTTTATATCTAAAAGAAAACTTTGGTTTTGGATATAAAAAAAATATTCCTCAATCCAATGTGTCTCCATGGAGTTTTTGTTTGTTTAGTAAGGATTTGCTAGGTTGCATCATGTATTCAAGAGGGAAAATATGTGTTAACACAGTTCACTAAAAAAATCCCAGTGGTGGTTTGACTTGTTGAAGTAATTACCAGTGGATAGGATTCTCTTCAAACAAGAAAACAATGTAATAATCCTGCCTGGAAAATAAACTTCTGTGCTTTTAAACTAGTACATGCAGAAATAAAGACAGGTGAAGAAACAGGACGTTATTTGATCTGTAAACGAACCAAAGAGCATAAGTTTAAGACAGTACTATGGGTTAGTGACTCGCAACCACTGTGCTGTGGCACACTGCCGTGACATGACCAATCATTAGGTGTGCCATAGAAAATAATGCAATCAATCATTTAAATACTGCAAATAATTTTTATTTGCTTGTCTACGCAACGGTAACAAGCAGAATATTTATATACTCTTCCAATAAGTGGCACCAGATGATATCAAACTAACAAAAGGAATCTTTGAGTGTCTTTTTTCAACTCAAATCAGCACAGTGTTCAACTAAACAAGACAGGTTTAAATGCAGAGTAATTAAAGTATGGAAAATTTCATAGAAGAAAATTGTTTAATTTCACCTTTTGAAAAGAAGAAAATTGTTTAATTTCACCTTTTGCTCATGGTGGGCCTTCCTACTCTAAAGTATCTGTTAAAATATCTGCCTTTAGAAAACTGGTTTGTTATTAGTACAACTGTCATACCAGTTGCACTAATAACAAACTATAAACTCCTCTAAATCCTTATTTATTTAGAAAAAAATAACCATTTACTGCAAAGATTCCAACACAGACCAAATTTATTGATATTTACTACTTTCTGGATTATAATTTACACTGTGAAACCAAAGAGTACTTTGTAAGACAACTGATAGGGTTGTTTTTATATGTCCATGCTTGTTCAAAGGGTTGTTAGAAAGTACCTTCAACAATCCAGATTTACTCAAATGCTTTATTAACTCTAACAAATTAAATAACATATAATACAAGGTGTTGTTGATTACAATCACACCGACTATTGACAATTTAATACAGTATCCAATGTCATGGGTTTCACTGCAGCATGTTCCTAATACTTTTCAACCTATCCCCAGGCTTTAGAGGCTCCGCAAACAGTTCAAATAGAATGTGTGAAAACAGTCAAGTTTTCACTGCGACGTCTGGCCTCCAGTGTGTTACACGCAGGAAAATAAATATAAGGGTTGTAAATGTCTGAGTAGATGTTTATCTAAACCATCTACTTGATGAACTGTGCAACTGACTTCCCTTCTAAGCAAAAACAAGCCAAAGGTTAAACTGTTCTGTGTAGTGTTGCTTTTTCTAGCTTGTTCGTTAACAAAAATAGGAAATCTAATAATTAAAAACTTCTATGTTAACTAGTTCATGTTTAACTTACAGTATGCAAATCAATACACTATAAACCAAGTATTGCCTTAAGACCTATATAAGCAATTCATCTGTGCAAAACACACCAGCATCAAGAATGCTTCCACCAAACTGCCAAAGGGGCAAGTTTTCATTTTATGAGGCAACTTAAAACCGCTGTCCCATCCTTGTTTTATTTTGTTGGCAAAATCAAAAAATGTCCGGTTACAAATTACAGTAGACTGAAAACAATAGTGCTGACATCTGGGGATGTCTGGAATAACCTACAGATGAAGAAGGTACTTTAATAAGTTGGACATCATTCCTAGTTTATGTCCAGCAGGAAGCAAATAGGAAAGGAAATAATCCAGGACTTACCAGCGGAAAGGAAATACAGGCAGCAGCTTTAGCATGACTAAGAATACTGTCTGTCACAATCCTTCACATCACCAACCACTCTGATCACTCAACATGACACCAATCCTAATCACATAGAAATATCTTCAATTTCAAAATCAAAGATAAGTCACACTGGACTGACAAGATGTGAAAGAATATTCAAAATCAAATGTCAGGGATGTTCCATTCCATGCGTCTTTGCAACTTACACAGGCCACAACAGGAAGTGGCATTAACTATGTGTTTACCCTAGGGCTCGAAGCCAGGACCTTCTTCGACAGAAGTGTAAGGCAGGCCTGATCGCCGCTTCACTATGAAACCACCATATAAGACCTTGTATTGGCCAGAAATCAAACACAGCCCTCTCATTTGCAGACAAGAATTCTACCACTGAACCACCAATGCTTGTTTAAATAATAATAATAATAATAATAATAAACTCTTTTATTACAGTTCCTCTGATAGGTCAAGTCAATACATTCAATACATTGACACAGAGTGACCCTTCAACTTTGACTTGTATTGTTTTGTGTTGTCCATTTCTGACACCTACAGGTGAGGGTCCGTCACTGAAACTATACTCTCTCATGTCAACACAAACAAACGCATCATAATCATTGTTTCAATGTTAATTTAAGAACAATTATATCATCTGAGATGTTTTCAAATTACAGCCATGTATGTCACTGTCATAAAGGCTGGTGACTTCTGATTTAAACTAACTAACTTACAAGTAACTGGATCATAACTTGGTACAGTCAGACCCTCCATCGTACACAGACCATGTGTTAGAAGTGGATTGGAACATCCCTAAAGAATGTTTCAGTTACTTTTCCTGTTTTGGCCTCCAGTAGTGACTCTGTAGCTTCCTTTCTTAAAAAAAAAAAACTACAGTTGCCATTTTTCCTCCAAGTGTCCCTCGTCGACTCAGTGTGCTTATCGTCCTGTAGGATCTCCGTCTCCTGTCACTTGGCAGCAGATGGTTGAGAAAACACCAGCCCTGAGGATGGACAGAGTGCAGACGTTTGTCAATCATGTGCTCATTTAACTCTGGGATTTAAATGTGTTCAAATGTTCACTCATATTTAGATGTACAACCTGCAGGCCAGGCAGAAACAGTATATGATCAGAAAGGATTAGAGCAGGCGGGTTGTGTTATCTCTTTGAAGAACCAAAAACAGGTGGTCAGATTACATTAAAGTGACTGGGAGTTTGAGCTCCCAGGATGAGAAGTTCTGCCCATCTTGACTGTCTTTGTCTTACGTGACCTTTAATCAAATGTGTGTGTTTGCTATTGATAACACTCTCCTCACTCATTTCATGTTGCTTACATTTTATACACACAGATGTAAATGAATGTGAACACTGCACACTCAGTCATACAATATGAAAGTACACGCACAAACAGCTTGCTCTTGCCCTCACTCTTGCACATGATTTTAGGACACCACGTGATATCTTCCTCTATTGCATTAATTGTGACCAGAGTGTGACACTGGAGGACTGCAGCACTGAGCTGCAGGTTGGGGGAGAGTGGGGAAATGCTATAAATATAGGCAAAAATATTTGTTATCAATTGCAATGAAAGAAATAAAAATCCGATCATTTATGGCGCGACCATTATTGGCCTAAACAGCAGCATCAGTTACTCTAGATATGCATTGAAAGTGTCAAATCCTACTGTCTCTTCAATCCACAGTGATGACTTCAGACCTGTACGGTGCTCATTTCACCACTTACAGGATTCTATGTTTCCCTTTTGTTTTATAGTTGACATTTTTAATTGTACGACAATTACCCTGTGTTCTAGTGGCTGCTGGGAAACTGTCCGTGTATGTTGATAGGCTGTTGCAGCTTCTCTTCTTTGGCCCTTCTGCTGTGGCAAAGCTGCAGAATAAGACAAGAGAAACAAAGTTGTGAAAACGTCGTCCTGGAAAAACACTACAGCACCTGACCTCAGACACCGTACCGTCCTCTTCTCCATGAAATTTGTCAGAAATTCATCTATGTCAGTTCGCCCCTCTAGGAAGTTTTTCGCCGTCTCTTCTGACTCCTCCTCCGCTTGGTGGGCTGCAACTTTTAACCGAGCCTGTAGGGTACTAAGACTGCAACTCTACAAAAAGAGCAGAAGAAAGAAAACATGATACCAGCCTACTGTAAGTGGTTGAACATAAACAATCAATATTTGATTTTCATCAATATATATATATAAACACACCTACTGTACATTTACATACATCTATATATATATATATATATATATATATATATATATTCATGTTGTCTCTGCATCTTCATCTCAAATGCTGATTTCATCTGTGTCAACTGTTCAAACTGTCAACACAGGAAACAGAGCTTCACATCAGTGAACTGAAAAAAAATGGGTTTGATACATTTGTGTTACAACATGAGATGACAACAACAACCTTGTACAGCATTTCCTGTCTTTTCCCCTCCAACTGTGGCTCCATCTGCAGGTTTTTCTCTGTCAAAGACAAACGATCAGATACAGTTCTGTGTGACGTTCACCTTCTACTAGCATTCACTTTTGTGAGTAGATTGTCTGTTGGTGGAGGAACTCACTGGCTATGTCCACTATGTTGCTGACCAGCTCCTCTTTATCATTTATAACCTGCTTGAGCTGCGGCAAACTCAAAAAGAACTTCAGCAGCACGTCTTCATCTTCAGACATATCTGACAGCTGGGTCAGACTGGGGTAACAAACAAATGGGACAAACAATGGAATTAATGGAATAAGAAGAGCAGCAGTAATACAAGAACAACAACTATATTTTTAGAATACTGTACTTCATGTCACATAGTTCAGAAAATGTCTCTGGAATTTCTGGCATCTTATACATATGTCCATTTAGTCCAGCCTGTAAGAGACAAGACAACACAGTATGATTTTTTATTGCTTTAAAATCAACTCTGGTTTGTCAGCACAATGGATTCAGTTACAGAGCAGTACACCAGTGTCTATAGCACCCCTAGTGGGGTACACTTTAGACTTTGTATAAATTCAGAGTATAATAACTTACTATATATACAGTAAACGTTAACACACCAGTAGTTTAACTCTTATCTCTTTTCGTATATGAACAGTCTACAACCATACACGAGTGTGTGCTATGTTTCTATTTACCTGTGACTCTCCAGTAGGTACAGGCAGTGGCAGATCAGAGATCAGTCCATATGGAGTTGGAACACGAGGAATTGCATGGACAGAATCCATGCCTGGGTGAGGCATTGGGGTCGAACCTGCACCCAGATTGGGAGGTGGTGTCTGAGTGGGTCCTACATGACGGGCACTATAGTGGAACGCCTGAGGTGGGTAAGGAGCCATGCCTGACGACTTGAACATACTGCTGCAATACATGTGATGTAGGTTAAAACCAACACACTTTAAGATAACAAGTGTATGAAAATACTTTTAGAAAATATCATGTAAAAATAAACATGTATCTGGTAAAACCAGCTACACGTTTATTTTTAATGCAGTTGTTATGTTGCTTTTGTTGTTATTTTGATGAGCAAACAAAACTCACGTAAATACATGTGAATATACTGAATATTGTCTGTAAAAGCTTAAACTCACTATGGAAAGCCAGGAGCACCAGTAGACATCAGGGCAGGTGGACTCTCCCAGAACTCATCCAGCACACTCTGAACAACTTTGCCAAGGTCTGAGTGCATACCAAACTACAACATAGAGCACTATTACAACAAGGTTCCTTGGATTAGACACTGCAGGAGTTACTAAATTCTAATTATGATGCTGCAAACCCATCAAAACCGGTGGAGTGTGCATCGTTAACCATTATTAAATGGAACCAAATCTGTAACATTTAAAAGTAAATATCATAATGCCTCATTTTCTTCTAGTATTTCATCAGCTGTTTTTCTGTTCACATGTCATAATTTCATCAAAGAAATATGTACCATATATCCTAGTTTAATAAAAATAAATAAATAAAATGATTGGTAGAGAAAAATGTTTTCTTAAATTAAATTCAAGATTTTATCATTTATCAAATAATCTATCCAGCAGACCAGTGATTATCAGAACAATCTTTGCTTTCAGTCCTAATGATAACTAGATGTCTATACAAGCTGCTTTTCAATATGGGTCAAAAAACATCTTATATTTTCCTCAACATTGTCGATAAATATATTTTAATCAACTATTTAAGAAAATCTAAACTTTCCAAGAAGAAATTGAAAAGCCTCAACTTACATTCGTGATAAGTGGACTAGTGATCATGGTTCCATTATTGCTGTCTACTAGATGATGTCCAACCGGAGGGTAAACACTAACCATTGGCTTCTCTTGAGGAAACTGAGGAGGTAGAAGACTGCAAAAGAGAGACGGAGGAAGGAAATATAGAAGGAAGAAAGGATAAAAAAAGAGGAACACAGAAACACTGAGTTTATCTACTCCTTGAATGAGTGGTCAGTATTGTATGTATTACTAATGATGCAATGATCACCCTGTATGTTTATTCAGCTTAGGATTTAGGAGTCACTTGAAAGTGGGCCTTCAATTACCACAAATAAACAAACAAATTATCAAGATTACATTCAATCAAGACTATCACCTGTTTGCACCTCATCCATTCTCAAATAAAACATAGTACTGGTGGAGTGTGTAAAAGGAGAAGTTTACCACCAGAGCAAGGGAATATTAAACACATTATTCACATGAGTTCCCACTGTTTGTGCCTGAGTGTAGAATTCTTTGTGATTTGATATTTCACATTGAACTGCCTATATAGAATTTAGAGAATATTTACAAAACCCCCATCAGACAGACAGATTGTCAGGCAGTAAAGTCATACTTACACGTTGACACTAATGGTGGAGTTGTTGACTGTGAATGGTATTCTGTATTCCACATCCTTTTGGATCTCAGCAAGGCTGTAGTTAAAAAGGAACACAGGAAATGTCATGTGCCATCACTACAATATGAAGGAAAACAATGAACATCCTCAACAACTTCGGTGAGAACTCTTGTTTGATGAGTGGGGAGAAAAGTGAAAAATGAAAGGTAAACAGCAAAACCTGCTTACAAATATTGACATTGCTTTAAGGTCAAAACAGAATTAATAAAAATACCCCTTTTAAATACTCACAACACGTAACCTTCACTAACAGTGTCCCGTTTCTCTAATTTATTTTAATACAATTATTTATGCTTTGTTGTATGTGTTATGAACATGTATTCGCTGTGGTGTGCAGTAAAGTTTCAGTTAGACTAAATCAACTACACCCGTTAACTACTCCCAACAGTGGGACGGTCACAGGACAGAACATCCACGATTTGTTTCATCCGCTCTAAAAATAGAAAATGTGACCGTCACTTGCTGACTTGATTAGCTCACCCTGGGATACACAACCCTGACAGTCTGATCTACCAGGAAATAGTTTGCTCTAATCAGCGCTGATGTAAACATTAGCTTGTTGGCTCAAAAAATGTAAAACAATATTAGTCGATGTTTACGAATAACAAGGACAGTAAACTATTTGATAGCCTCGTATGTCTTCTGTGACACTAATGGCTAGCTGAGTAAACAACAGCTAACGAGTTGACGTGCTCAGCCTATCACTTGAATAGAACACTATGTGCTGGCTAAAATTTGCATTAATATGAAACCACATGTCGACGAGCTCATGTTTAACACCGGTCTATCGCTTTAGGTGTCGTGAATTACCTGGGGTGAGCTGCTTTAAGTGACTCAATCTGCCGCTGTCTCTGTTGCTGTAGGCTGTTGAGTTGGGGGAGAGCTCCGGAGCCTTTGGACAGAGGAAAAAGCCAGTTCATTCTGTCCCGTTGGACAACCAACCACTATAACCGATGACAGAAGTTTCGGGCCAAAAACCAACAAACAAAAGAATGGAAGCGAAAGTGAACATGAAGAACGCACGGACGAAGACTTATGTAGGGCTAACCCGTTAGCCGGCTAACCAACGAAACAGCTTGCTGTCCACGCGGATTCTTTTGTACTCAGGTTACAAAGTCAGATATCAATTCCCCATGTGTTGACAAAAATGTGAACATGGCGCACTGCCATTAACAACGGTAAAATTGGGTGATAATTACAGCTACAGGAAGAAAACAACGGAGAGACACTGATCAACTTATTTACGTCATACGTAACGCACCAAGTATACGTCAGAACGACTTCCTTCTTCCCTGCGTTTAAAGACGACGCGTCGCTGGTACACTGCTGCCACCAAGCGGGACTCCTGAGCAGGCCAACTGCTACAACGGAGTATTTTGGCTACATTACTGAACAAATTAACCAACATAAAATTACAAGATCAAAGTGGTAACGTAAGTAAGTAGTAAGTTTATAAGAACTTGTAACGTTACGACAATAAAGTCATATATTTGTGAGTAAAGTTATTAATGTACGACATTAAAGATGTCTTTAGAATGTGTTTTTCGCTGTTTTCCCACATCAGTAGAAGAGATTCATGGATATAGCTAAAGAGGACATGGTGATGGTACTCGTAACAGTAGAGGCAAAGGATGGGACAGATGGTGACCCCTGGAGTGAGCAGCCTAACGTACAGTTAAAATGCCATTACAATGAATACACTTTAAATCCCAGTAAACAGACTACACATATGTAACAGAGAGTGACGCAAGTGGAAAACTAAAGCTGTAGAGAGTACAGGTAGTTAGGATGGATGTGACACTGCACAAAAAAGCAACAAATTGAAATAAAGGTATACTTGCTCGTTCCTAAAAAGATGATAACGACCAACCACCACCCCTGGACCTAGATATCTCAACACATTTACATAACAGAATAATTGACAGCAGACCTAACACAACTGTTTGTAGAGAAGTGGAACTCTGTTGCATGAATCAAATGACTCAGAAATTACAATATTGATTAGTAACACATCCTGGTGAACCACTATGAACACATGCTCTTTCTCTCTGCTTCATTGAGAAGTGGAGAACAGTCATCAATGACAAAGAGTCCATGAACACATCATTTCTCTCTGTCTATTTCCTGCTCAGAAGAGAATGTCCCAACTCATCATCATGGTTAGTGAGACCACACTCTTTAGAAACACATTTCCACAATAAGAAACTATAGAAATGATCCCTGAAAGTATAGTCTTGATGATTGACTGAGTGAAGACAAGATCCCATGTTAATGACTGTCCTTCTGACTGAGAGGTTTCTTCAACAGTCACACGCCACCACCAGGACATGAATGGTGATACAACAAACAGGACAGAACTAAATCATATTAGTCACTTATTTAGCTATGCAAAATGCTAAAGCTAACTCGTGTTGCTAATCAACAATACTGAAATATTTTACATAATTAGTTACTTCCACAGTGTTGTTGACAGTGAAGTAGTAATGATCTTAAAACGCCTGATGGTTTCAGAGACATTTTGATCAAAACATTGGCTAAAAAGTAAAAGTTGAAAAGTAAAGAAAAACACCTCTTGGAGACATTGTTTATTACAGTGGTTTAAAATAATCCAACATAGGCATTTATTTCTGGACATGTCTCAGATGCAGCCAGGACTATCATGTACAAAACTGTCATGACAGTAAGTAGAAGAATCACCTTGTCATTGTGCATACACAGACACAACTCTCCGATAACAAGTGCGAGCTCTTACCACTAGACCACGGGCTGACCCAAGTGAGGAAAAATACTTTAGACATCAACAAAATCTCATTGCTCGTCCTGGTGGAAAAAAAACCCTATAATTAAACGTCCGTTCAAAAGATCAAATTAAATACATTTTATTTAGCCGATTTTATCTTTCTGCAGTCTGGAAATGCAATCAGTTCATCAGATTCAATCACCACCATCACAAAACATGGTTTCATTTAAATAAGATGAACATGTTGAAACAATAGATAATAAATCTGATATGTAATTGATCATATCAGTCATACACAATTTATATGTACACGTGGATATATATTTTTTATATATGTATGTATATATATGACAGAAAGAAAGTGAAAAACATATATATAAAGAGTGACAGAGAGAGAGAGAGAGAGAGAGAGAAATTATTTGGTATAACTTAAAAATTGCTACAACGACTGCATTGTCATACACGTATTCTCACTGAACAGTAATTTTGCTACGTAATAAAAAAAACTGCACGCGACATATATGACAAACATGACAAAATGTGTTTCGTTTTTACAAAGCATCATTCAGTTAGAGGGTGGAGTCATGCTTGCAGATGTATTCACTGCTCTGGTGCGCTGTTCCTCCTTAGTTTTCTGTCAGAGGCAGCAAATGTGTCCTTCGGCCTCAAAATGAAAACAGACGGAGAAGGAGGCTGCGTCCAGGCCCTTTACCTTGTGCAAAAAACAACAGAAACAGGTAAAGTTAGGGTTTATGATCAAAAGCAAGTAACATCACTGAGTGATTCCTAAAATTCAACCTCGTTATTACTCTGTTGTGGTGTTTACTTTTTGGGGTCTAATGGTTGAAATCAATATTTATTAAATAATCATACAAACAAACAAACAAAGATGAGGAAGAACTTTGTTTTGTTGTGACTCTGATACTTATCTGCTCGCCAGTTCCTTTTTTAGACAAGATCTGAAAGAGGTAGATCGTGCCATTGTTTTATACCCCTGGAAGATCGGTTGGTGGACATGCGGAATAGGAAGAAGAACAGATATTAAACATCACATTTGAATACAGCGCAGAAGGGAAAACGGGTAAGAATGTATAATTACATGGTCGTAAGCCAGTACTGCGCCATTGATAATGAGTTACAAACCACATCTTGTTTTTACTGTTTAGTTTGCGTTCAAATCTGTAATTTATCAAATACACCACTAGAGGGAACTATTTGCCCTGCAGTACAGAAACTGCTTTAGACAGTACACTTAATGTTTATTGGCATTTTGATATACTGTATGTACATTTGTGTTTTCAGACTGTGTGTTTATGGGAGCTCACCCTTGCTCCCCTGTGCAGTCGGTCCTTCATGATGCCGATAAACTCCTTGTAGGAGAGCTGATCATCATGATCAACATCAAAAATCTTAAAGATTGTGTTCACAAGGTGGCGAGTCAGCTTAAGGCCAGTGGCTACATAAGCAGCTCTTGCAAATTCATCTGGTAAAATGAGGAAAAACACTGAGAATATGTTGATTTCAGGAATGAATGAAAAACTCTTTATCCATTATTTCTCACATACCTTGTCCGATAGATCGAGCAGCAAAATTATACATCTGCATGGCAATCGCAAAGTCCTCAAGGTTGTTGAGAAACTGGAAGAAGGATCTGAACTCATCAAAGGTAATTCCCTGAAGAAAAAACATGTAGCCATGTAACTTCATGCTAGGATTAGACCTGTTTTATTTTGTTTGTTTAACTAATCGCTAATAACCATTTTTTTAAGTGAAAGACACCCAGATACAGAGACAGGATTCAGTCGCATTGAGTCAAAATACAATAGTTGCATGTTATATTATATAATGTTATATTGCATAATCATTTTAATGCAAATATCTAAATACAATACTTTTATTTAACATTAAATTTTACGTTTAATTCCGTCATAAATCCGACATCTTAAGTTATTTCAAACAAACATATTGCTTCAGCACAGAGAGTATGCAAATGAGTCCAAACCAACAGCCAATCAGATAGCTTGACTCAAAGTACGCCACTTCCTGTATTAAATAAGAATACGTTATTTTTTTTCAGGGGTCCTTGTGTGTGTTATACAAATGGATGTTTTGTATTTTAAAAATTAAATTTGAAAATATATGTTAACAGCGATAAACCTATGTCAACTTTACATGTTATATATCAGGCAAACACGGCGTGACCTGATAACACATTTTTTGTACCTTTTCATCTGGTATGGAGTGCTTGACATTCTCCAAGTAGGAGTTGATGTTGTCCACGTTGGTGAAGCGGAGTAAGATTTTAGCAAAGTCTTCTTCACTGATAGTAGTCATTCCTTTAGAGTAGGTCAAAAATTCAATTTCTAACATCTCGGTCTGCAGGTTGTCCATAAATCTAGGGATTATTAAAAGGTGAAAAGAGATGAAGTAAACTTATCCATGAGATGGAGGATGTTTCTTTCTAAAATCCACATGACACTTTCCATACCTGTAGTAATCGACAAAGGTGAGCTCAGCCTTTCCCTTCTTGCCAAAGAAATGAACCAGCAGGGTGGTGTCAATTGTCACCGTCTCATCTGTTCGCTAAGAAACATCAGAGTAGGAACAACAGAGGACTGATAAGTGCAAATAGATAATTTGGTAGGAAGGCAAACAATAGTCATGATCCTTAACCAATCCAAGATTATGCCCAAGTTGCCAGGTCGTCAGGAAGCAAGTTTCTGCTGCATGTGTGCAGAATGGCGGCAGGTGTGCAACAACGACGCTTTCAATCAGATGTCAGTTCCAGTAAAATGCTGTTTGTGCATAAAACTCAAAATGTTATGAATGAGCCAGAATTTCACTGTGCAGCTTAGACCGGTGGGAAAGAGACTAGATAGTAGCACAGCATAATGACACAAAGACAAGTCTTGCCCTCAGCCAGAAAGGTGCCAAGGGATGCTGAAGTAAAAGACAGAGGTCCCCATAGGTCAGCTAATCTGACACTTTTGACATGGTTTGAAGGATACATTCCTAAAAATATTTCACAGAATAAAACAATTTACAGTGTAAAACCGTGGCCGAATATACAGTACTAGGGTCGGCAGACATATATGTTTATTTCTAATAAATAGTCTGGATGACTGAGAATCTTCATAGACATTTCTAATGTTGTATTATGTATCCTTTATTACACCTTATACTTCGAAGAGTGGACCAAAATGGTGTCTTTCGTAACAGTGACCTGTGGCACTTAATTCTTGGGGATCTCTGGTGTAGGCAGAAGAAGGAAGGGAGAGGTAATAATGACAGAGAAACTTAACACGCAGCTCACAAACATGCACAAAACAATGAAGCCACCAAGACTCATGCATTTCTTTAAGCCAATGCCAGACAGAAAGTAAAACAAAACCCGCAGTAGCACAGGTGCAAAGATATGAAGCCATTTTCACCTTTTTCCATTAACTAATGACAATCAAATTTGAAAGTTGGAGTGGTAAATTATAGTTACTTCAAGTTAGCACCAACACTTCATTGACCGAAAGAATCTCTTGTTTTATTTGCTAAGAGAACTTGCTAACAGAAAAAAGGTAAGTGTGACTATGTATTTCACGTAAGAGTCAGCCAGCGCTCCCGCTACAATGCTCTCCCACCCGCTGCCCCGTCCGTGGCCATGCTTAGGAATATGCAGACATCAGATTACAAGAAATCTCATGTCCATATCAGGGAAGAAGCATTTATGCGAATTCCATTGTCATCTGTATAATGTTTTATCTTTTCCACAATGCCATTCAGGGTTCTACCTCGAGGGTAAAGTCCTAAAATCCAGTGTGGGGTAAGAAGAAAATGTCAAACAGGACAACACACGTTTACAAAAGAAAAGGAAGGTGTTGAACGCAAGCCTCTGGTACTAGAATAAGAGTCAGTTCTGTGGAACAAAGCGATCAAGGGTGAAACAAACTGAAAACAACTGAATCAAACTTTGAATATTAACAGATATGTGTAATAAAAGGTAACATAAATCATAATAAAAGGCGTATAAAACACTTTTTAAGATACTATCTACTTTTGTGATACTTTTTTGTGATTGAAAGCTGTACTTAACTTTTTATCATGGTAGAAAATTGTTTGTTGGGTGTGGGTTACAACAGAAACAGAGTTTCTACTAGTACTCTGTTTAATGAGATCCACCTTAAGTGATTCATGCTGATAATGTTAATCTACAGGACAAAAATGTCCTGCTGTTATTCCAGTGACTTCAGCGTGACTTCAAGATTCTGTTTGTTTTTGAAACACATTATCGTCTGGTATTTGAACTCCTTGATTAGACACGTACTAATGTTGGACTTCCTTCAGATAATACATGTGATTTTGGTGTCTTGTTTTCGCTGTCTCGCCCATCTGAGGGTCTTTTAATTAAGTGCGTGATTACGGACAAACAGAACAAACCACTTTCATCTCTGAGGTGACTCAACACTTATGCCTTTGTGACACATGAGCTGTTCATAACACCGAGACAGCGTCCAGGTGGTGTTTTTTCTGCCTCTCACTGCTTCACTGTGTGATGCCTCTCTGTCTGCCTTAAAATCAAATCGCCTTCACTACAACATTGTTAGTTTTGTAATGTTATTATAATTTAAAAATTTTAATGTGACTGCAGTTGGTTGCGAAACCATAAATTCAGCGTCAACTTTTACCGAAACATTTCAGTGACTCAACTACAGCTCGGTTTTGTTTTAACATATTTTATAGGAATCTAATTTGTGGGGACGGTACATTTACTAAATACGACTATACGTCATCATCAATGTATTATTATTATTATTATTATTGAATAAAAACAAATAGTGCAAAGTCAAGTGAGTATTTTCTCTCCCATCTTGGGAGTACCTTTACATTCTTAGCTTTTGATGGTCTTTGTTTCCCAAAGACTGGGTCACAACCTTGAGGTGGGTCGCAAGAGACTTTTTTTTGGGTCATCAAACATCATGTTTCCCAGGAGTTTACGAATAATGTCTATTGACTTGGGTCGCAAAGGTTTGTGACCCAGAAAAAAAAAGTTTAGAAAACACTGGTTTCGGGTTCTGCTGCTTTCAGATACTTCGACCAGCACAGACCCTGAAGAGTCCAGATCAGTTCTTACCAAGTTAGATCATGGTCATAACAATCTTATCATTCCTGGAAGTGCTGTGGCAGTGGTGAGCTCATTGTCAACATACAGACGTAATGGTTACCACACCCACAAGGCACGAGCCAACACCTGGTGCATGCATGTTTCTATTCGTCCATCTGTGTGTGTGTGTGTGTGTGTGGACTTTAAGTGCCTTTGATCATGTAGGGAAGAATCAGTCATGGCAGACGTAAACAGTTACAATCTTCCTGATCCTCTCTTGCTGTGACTAAAACTTCAGAGAAGCTCACTGTCAGGTCTCAGTGAAGTCAGTGGGTCAGTGCCTTCCTCAGCAGACAAACATCCAGGTGATTAGCTCTTCCCTCCCCTCCCTCCTTCTCTACCTGTCCATCAGTCTCCTCTTGTCCAGACAAAAGCAAGCAGGTATAATGGTGACTAATCTGTTCTGTAAACACATGCTCTTTGAATTCTTCTTCCCCGGCCTCTTCCACTCCAATCACACAAACACACAAACTAACTTTATCTCTTTGTTTCCACCTTTCATTACTTACTTAAATGCATCATTTTTTGTTGGTCTTCATTTATTGTTTCATTTATCTGAGGGTCTCCTCACCCCCTGCCGGTAATTCTAACTTCCCCACTCTCTGAGTTTTCCTTGTTTGTCAGTCTGACAGTCTGTCTGATGAAAGGATACTCGTCGTAAACACAAGGTCAGACCTATTTCACTCCACTGTCATTACCTCTGCTTTAGCTTCCGCTAACACCACAGGCTGTCATTAGTCAGCCAGCCGGCTGGAGTAATGATGGCTGTTAATGAACTTTTATCTGCACCATGATGTCCACCGAGCATAGTGGTGGCAGCACAAGAACACTGCAAAGATTAAATGAGCGCCATCAAGAGACTGGCGTTGGTATAACATTTGTTTTCCTTTTCTATGCCTATTATTAGTTCTTGATAAGAGGTTGTGGCGTCACATAAAAATTGTCTTTACACCAAGCACCACCAGCCACATGAACACACAGGTAACAGGCACAGATACACAAACAGAAGCATAATGAAAAGACTGAATGAGAGGCAGAGGTGTAAAACAGAACGGTTCATACTGTAAGAACAGATCCTGTATAAAAAGGTAACACCAGTACTGGTAAATTAAATTAAAGGTTTTATAATCTTTAAAAGACATCAACATACTAAAGGATAATTCTAACCAAGAAAAAATATATGAAATTGTAAATGAGGATGAAGAAAATATAGATGGTCAAAACGATTTGGATAAAAACCCCAAAATGGATCCTTTGAAGGTTCTTTAAGACAGTAGAGCGCTAACAGAAATCTAGAGAAACTACTCTAACTTGAAAGAAAGAACAAAGACATACATGGACAGAGGGCAGATGGAAATGTGTACCTCTGCCAGGTCAGAAAAGAGGACTTGACTTGCACCGCGCCTCAGAACGTCCCAGTAACTCCTTGACACAAACTCTTGACTGTCTTTTTTTAGCACCTGTAGAAGTGGTCAAGCAGGGCCATGATCAGTTCACCTACGGTTCAAAAAGGTCAACGTCATATTCCTACATTTGAAATATAGAGGGAATACGACGTTGACAAGCGTTTTTCAAACTGCAGACTTTGTTTTCACACTAAATTTGTAAATAAACAGCCGGTAGCTCTTACTGAGAGCATCAGAGGAGAGAGGGACACAGCACAATAGGTCTTAGACAAGACAAGGTCTCTGAGTCATATCATGTTAAGTCAAGTTATATTATTGTATTTAAGGACTATAAGTCGCTCAGCCAAAAAAAGCAAAATGAAGAAGAAAAAAAACATATATAAGTCACTGCAGATTATAAGCTCCAGTGCCCTCTAGCGGCTGTCAGTGTGAAAATATCGAAATTATATAATATACTATATAAGTCGCACCTGAGAAGTCACAAACCCAGCCAAAGCACAAAAAAAGTGTGACTTATAGTCCGGAAAATACGGTACTTTACATAACCTTTCATTATTATGTCATTTTGTAACTTAATGTTAAATTAACTTGTGTGATGGTGCCGTAACATTTTTTGGCAATGATTTTACACACAAAACCACAGCAGTGGGTCTCAGTAGGTCGTGCTATACTGTGAGACAATGACCTTTGACCTTAAGACTTCTAATAACTACAACAGCCTGACCAGGAATGGTACAGTAGCCTTAAATCCTTCTATTATACTGTAAATCAAACTGAGATTCACTGTTGTTGATTTTTTTTACTGGCTTCTAGTGTGAAATAGTCCAGGAGGTTTAAAAATAGAGCTATTTACACTGCCATTATCCAGATTGGGAAACAGTAGGGAATCAAGAGAGCCACAGCAGATTGCCAGAGTTTAAAAAAAAAACATGGAGTAGTGGCTTGTAGCTATAAGGTTACAAAAAGTAGGAAAATGTCTGGAGTTAATGTTGTGACGGTATAAATATCCAAATTGGATTTATTTGTAGAACTTTATGAAGTATTAATTGCTTTATTGAATGACTGAGGCCAACAATCCAGAAGTACAATAATGCTAAAACATATTTTCCTCAACTATATTTAAAATTCCCATTAAGAACAAAATCCACTATTCCTGTTAATTCCCACGAATATCTGTAAATTCCTATATTAAATGTCTCATATACCACTCAGGCACAACAAGATAAATAGCATCAACACTATTTTAAAACGTTTTTCACATCACAACATTTCCTGTGGTAATCTTCACTATCTGAACACACCATCTTTGGTTAGTCCTTAATTCATTCCTTCAACCTCTAAACACAGAGACAAACAGGGGTAATGGGTTTGGATACATACGCTGTTCATGGGGGCAACCTGATATCCATACAGCTGCATACTCTGACAGAGAGAGAGAGAGAGAGAGAGAGAGAGAGAGAGAGAGAGAGAGGAAAGAACACACCATGCAGCCACAGAGGAGGGAGGAAAAGAGAGGGCAGAAGACATGTTAGAACGTGCAAGGAAAGGGCTGTGGATACACTTTGCTCAGAGATGTGCTGTTTTCTACACATCTATAATCACATTTGGGAGCAAGACTGGGACCAAAACAACATTGATCCTGGTCTCTGGAACCTGCCTCTCTGCTCTCTCCATTTTCTTTTAACTTGGTTAGTAAACAGTCAACAGGACACAACGCACTCAAGTATTGGCAGAAACATGAGGCATTGAAAGACAGGTGATGCATTTTGGGAACTGACCATTGGACGGTCAACAGCTCAACAATAACACGATTATAAAACCTCTCACACCTCAGAGTCACTCTATTCTTAATTATAATATAACTGTTATTTCTAGAAGCGAGACAGTTATTATGTTATTTCCGTATATATTTACCCTTTACGAACCTCCCCCACAGCCAATCAGCATGAGGAACAGAAGAGCATGCTCAATTAGCCAATAGTACACCGAGTCTGCATTGTATTAGCCAATAGTATGCTGTGTTTGATCTCGCATAGGTAAACAAAGCTACCAGCAATCGTTTGCAAATGCGCTTATATGAATTTCAAAACAGGAATTCAGATTTTTAAAACCAAAACCTTTGTACATTTAGTTATATTACAATATCTTTTAGTTTATTTTTTGTTATATCGGATTAAAAAAAGGAGAACCGTGATATAGAATGAGAACACTGTATAACCGGTGGTAGTATTATAACTCTATAAGGTATAACTAAAGGTTTCAGTGTAAATTGTGTCTGTCGCCATCTAGTAGCATTAACTGAAAATGCAGTTGATGCATCACGATGCATTACTGTATGGTGTACCACACTGTAGTGGTCTTCATTTGTCCATGCCTGGTATAGAAATAGAAATGTATTGAAATAACATTAGAGACACATTTACATGGTTAACATTTACACCAGGGCATTTAATATTCAACATGTCGTTGACGACAACATAAATAAAGGCTCTTTTTTAACTGACTAACTCTCTGCTATTTCTATAAATAAATAAAATGTTGCAGCTGTATTCATTGATAATTTATACACGGAAAGACTCACCTGCAAGAACACACACACACACACACACACACACACACAGGTTCCTAATCTCTTACCAGCTGCGCTGACTTTTCAGCATCTCCTTTTCTTCCCTTCTTCTCATTTTTCTTCCGGAAGATCTCCTGAAGCTGAAATAAGAGGAACAAGAACGTTTTTTTATTGACAGTTCAAAGTCAGGGCTAAAGCCCTGTTTGAAGCCTAAATGCTCATACACACAAACAGTCACAAGGGGTCACAAGGTCAACCTCTTGTTAAGACTGTTTTTGTGACAAGTGAAACAAGTGCTGCACTTTGGTCCAGAAGTCACTTATGGTTCCATAGTGGAGCAGTTAGCAGAAAGTCCTGGGTTGAATTGCCAGAGGAACCACATATCCCTAATAGCGCCTCCTGTGTGGCAGCCTGTGAGTTGCAACCTTGTACCTCACAGTAATGACTAAAATACACCACACAAAAAAAAATTGGGTCAAATTCTGAAATGTTGATTGATCTTGACTCATCAATCATCATTACCATAGAGATCAACCATGATTAAATCGTCACCAATCCATAGCTAATTTATCCAATTGATATGAATCACATTTTAGCTATACATTATATTTCACACTCGGAATATAAAATGATTATTTATGTATGAAATATATATGAAGATTACAACACGGAAATTCAGCTTGGGTTTTCTCTCTGACTGAAGGACTCACCACCATGAACTCCCTCTTGTCCACCATCTGGTTGCCGTCTGCATCAAACATATTGAAAGCAATCTTGAAACCAGCGTGTGGCTCTGGAAGGACAGAAAGAAGAGCATGACAGGGTGAGTGTGTGCACGTGAGATAAAGGTGATCTGGAATACACCAGTAGAACAGGATGAAGCAAAACATCAAGACAAGACAGAACAGAGAATGATCAGTGGGAAGTTCTTATAGTAAAAACACAAATTAAGATTGTTTTCCACATTTACTGTAACCTGTGATGTACGGTGGAAAACTGGAGATGTAGCCATAGTTGTATTTGAAAGAGATTTTACCACAGAATATGATGTAATATTATTCTATTTTTAATATCATAAGCGAGAGCAGGGGGGCGAGGACTTACATTTTAGGAAAAACTGTGTTTATTTTAACATTTAACTAATTAGTAATTAACATTCGAAGTAAATTTGAACAAAATTGATTGGACTGACACACACGTAAACCCGACACTTGACTCACAAGTTGTAAAAGGTCTTAAAAGCTGCCTCGTTTCCTTTTTTGTCTTCCCTCTCTTACAGCCCGAGGGAAAGGGAAAATCCAGCAGTTGTACTTCATAATTGTGTCTTGTAAAGTTCTGGGTGGGCCCCGGTTTATTCCCTATCGGGCACTTCACCCAAGCTTACTTTGCTCCGTCACAGACGTAATCTAACAGAACTGGATCGACCTGGACTCACTTGTTAGGATGCAGAGCAGGAACAGGTACTCTGTGTAGGAGATGATCCCTGGAAAACACATCCAAACAGACAGGAGAGTTAGGAAATACACAGAAAAGGTTTACAGATGTTTCAAATCATTACACACACACGAACACACACACACTCATCCCTGTCATGAAGATAGCATCTTTTAAATGGCTCTTCCTCAGAGTGATGAGCCAACAGACACTGTCAGCCTCACACTGTGTCTTTTTTCTACAGAGATCAGCAAAGGTTTGGTTGGTGTTTGGAGAAGTGATTCCTTCTTCCCTCAGACCCTTTGTAGCTCCATCTATTCTCTCTCTCCTTCTCTGTCTCTTTTTGTCTGATGGCTCAGATAGTTCAGGGTGACTGTTTGAATGTTTGGGGTGACTTCTTTCCAATGTGTGTTTTTCTTTTGTGTGAACAGGAAACTGGTTAGACTAGTGTGTGAGCGGTGTTTCCTTCATGCCTGACTTCTTTGTGTAGATGTGGATTCTCTCACCCTGGTTTAAACAGCCCAGGACCAACTACTCTGACTGATTACTTCAGTGACGCTAACCTAGACCTTTGTATCTCAGATATCACTTCTGTTATAGTCTGTCAGTGAGGTTCTGTTCGCTGGACCAATCACAGGTATTGTAGTATGAACAAAAGCATTTGATCAGTAAGAAAAATGTGTGTGTAAATCCAACAAGTGTGCTGTTGTGTTAATATTCACAAAGGTTCTTAAAATATTCTGTGCCAAGGTTGAAATAACAAAACCTCGTCGTAACGTGATTCTTTGGGAATGACATCATTATTTCAGGATGAAGAAAAACCTGTGTTTTGGAGTCTTTGGTAATATTTTACAGACTTATCTACACTGTTATAGAGAGTCCTTGATTTACATCCGGGTTCGGTTCCTAGCGGTGATGTAACTTATTTTACTGTAGGTCAGAACTCACATACGATTACATATTACACACCACAAATATGTAGAAAAACTGAGCATTTTGGATGAGAGAATATTAGTTTTACATGGAGTTTGTATGTACATTTCCAACCAGACAAAACTAAAGTCTGATTTAGCAAACACTAAAAATACATCCACTGTTACTAAAGGTTGTTAAATGGTTAGACAAAAACAGTGGTAAAAAGAATACGTTTTCTCTGCGGGTCCAACCATGTCACCAACTGGCCTCTGACTCAGTCTTATAAAAGCCTGAATAGAAGTTGAACTCAGGTTTGTTGGTATTTGTTATGACTCATGATGTTTGAACAAAAAGAAGAGGAGTGTTGGTCTATATTTAGTTTTCTGGCAGGTTGTTCCACCAACCCCGGATAAACCACCTACAGTGACATATGCACACACACACACACACACACAGAAGCTCCAGGACCTATTAGTCACACATGAGCAACTAATAGTAGTACAGTACACACAGGGATTGGTACATAAAAATACCTCAAAGCTAAAAATATGTAGATCTCATCTTTATCACTGTCTTATAGATCCATGGATTGAATGTTATGAATGCATGTATATATTATGCATTTATTAGACAATTAAAATGCAAGTTGTTATTAATATGCATTTATTTTCAATTAGATTAAGACAATTAAAATGCAAGTTGTTATTAATTAGTGACTGTGTTCCTCTGTTAGTGTGTGTTTGAGCTGCAGTGACTGCACACTCTCTCTTTATTCCCTCTGACCTCGCTCTCTCAGGTTGCGAAACAGTTTGGACGATCCTCTCCATACTGGGGGTGTTTCAGCCAGGATCTTCTCCAGCTCCTGCCACACACACACACACACACACACACACACACACACACACACAAGACCAATGAAGAGACTGTTGGCGAGTTGATTTTTGAACATTAGGGTTGCATGATAATAATTGGAATGATGCGTCCGATATTGTGACAAAAATCCACAATAATTTTTGATAGTTCATCAAAAAGGTGCTAATAGTTTTTCATTTATAAAAATAAATATCTTCATTTAAAGAGTCAACAGTTTTTGGTTTTGTTTATAGTACATTTATAGTAGTCTTAGGTTTAAAAAAAATACTATATATAAATATATACATATATGTATATATGTACATATATATCATGCATCTCTGTAGACCAAACATACTCTCACTAAATGACTTACTATAAGTAAATTAACTGTGAAAGAAACATGCTGATACATTACTGACTTTTACATTAAAATGAGAAAAAAAAAGTCAATAACATTTTGAAAGATTCAGATTCCAAATAAAGCAGCATCGAGTGTGTGTCGCCCACCTGTTTGGTCAGGGACCTCCAGGGCCTCTTGTCTGTCAGGGAACGCCAAAGAGACAAAGAAGAAAAAGAGCACAAGTGTTTGGGTGGGCTTGGTCAGATAGCATCTGTATGACCTAGAAAAAAAATGTCCAAATGTACCGGGCAAAGTCACAACACACACACACCAACACAGAACACACACACACACACTATTTATACTGTCACAGTCTCACAAAGCCATTTGTGCCGTCTAAAGTGCCCCGTGCTCGTCTTTGTAGTAGGTGGAATGTCTCCATAAAAGCCTGCACTACTTTACCTCACTTTTATACAACAAAGTTCATCTAATTCAACTTCAAAGTGGGCATTAGAGGCTGCTGGCTACAGACGGGGTTTACACTGCTGCAGGTAAACGCAGGCATACAGGTGCAGTGTTGGCACGCAACACAATCACATGAAGAAACGGCAGCTTTTGGGATGGCAGCTTCTGACAACCTCGACCTGGGAGGACATTTTTAACCTGCGTGTGTGTGTTTGTGTGTCTGTGTGAGACGAACATTAACCACAGACTAAACAACTGAAGTAAGGCCATCTGCTTTGAGGTTTGCTGGCCAGGTTTAATCTGTTACAACTGGTAGAAGGCGTAAACAGCGATGACCTGTTTTAACCAAAGTTAGAAAATACACCACATTAAAATGTCATTAGTCACCTAAATAAATGAGTTCAGAAGTGGCCTCACCACATTTGATTACTGGTCCATGATGTAAGAAATATTGAGTGTATAAACGTGGACACATTCATGTAGTGTGATCAAGAAGTGTTGACAACAACTTCTGATTGTATGACTCTTGTTGTTAGGTGAAGAAGTGACAGTCTTAGGTGACTACATCTACAGTGACAGATTCATGAGTCTCCAGTACTTACTTCTCGGTTCATTCATGGTGACTGACTCGATGAAGTTCTGTGGAGTCATGAAGAGCTGTCCTTCATATTCAACGGAGCTGAACATTCGGAAGCGATGCTCATGGGACGACATGTACACGTCTCCTTCTTCAAAGTCAAACGGACGTGTCTGCGGACATTATGGCATCAGTAACACTCGGAGAACCACAGTGGTTTGAGATACTTTTTCAGCTTTAAATGTGCCACTCACACAGAGAGCTGAATAACAAACTTCATAATGAGCCACACCATCTATTCTTAGCAGCCACTCTCTCCATTTGGCTCTTTGAGGTTATAAATACAGTCAGCATCACCTCTGGCTGATTGCAATGATGTGAAAAATTACACACACACACACACACAGTCACGCAATGATTAGCATTTCTTTCCTGACTCCTTCTCCCTCTTGAGGCTGCAGCTCCAGTCTAATGAGTTGCAGTGTAGAAGAGCAGCTCCACCACAAAGAGGCTGCTTCAAGTTGTGTAATGAGTACGGAGCAGAGTTTCTATATTTAAACCTGTTTTCTTCTCAATCTACAGAACGTGCTAATGAACATGCAAATCCATTCATAAAGTTGTAAAGGTCTCCAACAAGGAGACATTTATATTCATGAAAAGTATTAAAGTGTGTGTCTTCACAGATATTAACCATGATGTGATTCCTGAGCTGAGGAGCCCAGAGCCTCCAGTCTCAGTGATGACTAAGGTGCACAGGCTGCAGTAAAGGGAACTGTAATACACAGTGATGCACTGCACCACATGGTGCTGGACAGTAAAACGCACAAAAAATGCCTCTAATTCAAAACTAATTACATGATATACCCGTGTACTACTATGCAGCCTGTATAATTTCTTGTAAGTACAACTCAACCTGTCCCTGGTGCCTCGTCTTGTTCTGGCTGCACTGCAGATGCTCCAGGTGTTTTCCCCTCAGGCTAACCAGTGTTCACAGCTGCAGCTCTTTCATCCATTACCTGGCCTCATCCACAGAGTAACCTTCCAGTTAAAATGTAGCCAGGAAAGTCTGTGCACTTATCAAAACGCTCATGAATATGAGCCGTCGTAAACTGTTGTAAACAGCTGTCGAATGTTTAACAGTGAAAGGCATTTGATTTGGTTTCACTACATTTTAGAAGCTCACGTCCAAGGAATAGCAGAACCCTGCTGCCACTCTTTTTATTTTCTATTACAGTCTGCACCGGTGTCATGGGAGGACAATGCTTGTCCTCCCTGAAAAACAAGAATGGGCAGTAAAACAAAAATAGCAATCGATGATGAACAGGACGGGGAAACGTCCATCGGCTATTCTTTTGACGAAAGATTAAAACATATGGAAAGACATATATAGGGTGCAGCTTATAACAATGAAAGCATTGTCTTCTTTGACTGAAACGATCATGAACTGTACAGAGCACAATAGTGACAGGACCAAATGTTTGCTCAGGTCATTCAGCTGGGTGCAGCAACCAGCAGTTAGCACAGACAACCATAGCATAGAGTAGAACTGAGTTTTCAGTTTGGTGAATACTAGCAAATTACAGTAGCATTGGAGAAAAGGAAATCTAATAGAGCACAGAAATTTGAAATCAGCTGCCTCACTGATAAACACAATCATTGCAGCAAAAAAGAACCAGAGCAGTTAAAAAAACACCTCTGATTTGTTTTTTGGTTTGGTTTTCTAATTTGTTGTCAAATGTGTCTTCTCCTGTGAGCATTGCTAAATACAGTGGGTACGCGCTACAGTTTCTAAACCTAAACACAGGTGGTGTCCACATTTTTATGGCTTAGGACCTAGCATTCAAATGACAGGGCTAAGGTGAAAAAATATGGAAACTTAAATCTTGGCTCACCTGACAACCATAGCTGTAGTACTACTAGTAGTAGTGGTAGTAGTACTGAACTGGTGCCATTTATAAAGATATTTTTGTTATTTTTGCCTTGAATAATAAGCCATTCATGTAGTACCCAGGTCCATAAGGTCCTGTTAAAACATATTTTTGTTGTTTAAGTTACTTGGTTACAGTACTACCGTGAACATTTATCTTCAAATAAAATTCACCTTTTTTAAATTCTGAACTGAAAAGGTATTTTCTACTGATCTTCATGAACGACTGCAAAAAAGGGCCGTCCAAACTGTTGCAGTGCAGAGCTCTGCACCGGCTCTCTGCACACCGACGCACACACACACAAACAGTGCGGTGATTTCAGCACTAGCTGGGGCGGACAGCGCCGGGGCTGCGTTTACGCACGCGCACGGTCCGCGCAGCCAAAACTGTGAGTAAACTGTTTCCACTGGGCGGTGATGTAGTGAATGACACAGTCTGTCCGCCCGACAGGAAATATTTAAACTGGCCGCTACGGCACGACCACAGAACAGAGCCGGGCCTGTGTGAGTGGGCCCGAGAGCTCAGTCACAGATGGAAACGTCAGGAGAAACAGCTCGGTGCAGGCGTTCAGGTACCGAAGACACCTGGGTAAAATAACGAATGTACCAAATACAAGCCCACAAAAAAAAAAAAAAAAAAAACACTCTTTGGTCAGCGACCGATCGGCTTATGTCACTGAGACTCAGCAGTTTTGATTTTCTCCTACAGCGTCAGCATCCTGTCATTGTTGTTGTTGCTTTTTACCTTGTCTTTGGCCTCGACGGTTGGGATGGATGGCAGCAACCCGTGAAGCCTACGTCTCTCTCCACCTCTGTTGCTCCACAATTGATTGTAAAAGTAAAGTGCCACGGAGCCTCCCGTTGCGAGACACATGCCCACGGCAACGCACAGATGTTTCCGTACTGGCCTGGCCGTCTGACCGTCAGTCAGCTTAGCTCTCGCCACTGAGCAGATGTTGAGTTTCCCAGCCAGGGCAGTCACTCTGCGGAAAGCTGCCATCGTTCCTGCTGCTGCTGCTGTTGTTGCTGCTGCTGCTGGTGAATGGAACTTTGCGGGCAGCATCAAATTATCGCGCGTTCTGGGCTTTTCATCGCGAGATATGCAGGCGTTCACTCATTGCTGAGGCTGAGGACAGAGAGATTTGACGTCTCACTGGGTCAGGTGTATGTAGTGAAAGATCAACCTGTGTGAGGTCACGTATGAATAAAGACGACAGCAGCTTAAGGTGACATTAAATACTTCACCTGTATAATAGCAAGGACTTTGAAAAGTAAAAAAAAAAAACCAAAAAACTTTACTTTACTACTCAACCTTTTGCTGATTAAACCCAGACACTTTCATTGATAAATCGTCTTGGGTGTTTACATGGATATTGCGCCTATTTTGAAAAGTGACCCTGAGTAGCAGGAAGATGGCTATTTTAATTTGGGGGGTTCAGACTTGTTATGTCTGTGCTTTACTTTCACAATCTTTCATTACGCTTTAATTTTGGAGTTTTAATCAACTGAACTGTTTCCCAAAATATTGGGACAAAAGAGGGGAAAAAAAGACTTCAGATAAAGCTCAGTTTTTTCTAGTAAAGCATGAGGCGTAGCTCAGCTGAAACTGTTGAGCCGCTCAGGTCTTTGTACAACAAGAGGAACCAAAAAGTCCTCTTTCAAAACTGTACCAATAAGTTTCCTAGTATCTAAAGTACCTATCACAAGGTTTAAAGTGTTTAAAAAAGGAGCATCTCTGGAAGTATCAGTAGTTTCCTAGTATAAGTGTTTAAAAAAGGAGCATCTCTGGATGGGGATGATCATACAGTAAGTGATCACGCTGTCAATATTCACGAGTCTTCACTTTCATTAAGGTGTGTGCAGTATCACATTACTGTAGCACTGGGAAATCAGGGTTCAAAGCAGTCACTGGAAACTAATATCAAAGATGAGTTCCCCATTTCAGTTTTTCATGTACGACTAATGTTAACCTGATGGGGCATTTCTGGGCCTTTGATGCTAAGAGAATAAAGGAACAGAAATTAATAGATGGGTGGTGTCACCTGTTCACACATGAAGCACTGAAGATCACTCAGAAATAAGAACCATTTAGCCAAGCAGTTAAAACCCATCAAACAATGACAATCAAAACCACACACACTTTAAGGGGGAATTTACCCCAATGTGACTCTTTGATTTATATTTCTCTTCATTAGTCGAATGTGATTATTCTCTTAGAGCTGACTAATAACGGCAACGTGTTTGGCTGTTTCAAATTTGAAATGACAAATGATATCTTTGAAGACGAGACACCATCAAAACAACCTGAAGAGGCTTTTTAAAACAAAACTGTGTGAAAAATGAATAAAACATGACGATATGTTTCCGTAGTCCTTCTAAATGCGGGACCCGTGGAGTTCCACAGACCTCAGTTTGGAAAACACTTGCATTACTAACCTTAAGGCTACTTATTTAATTATTCCATTATCCCTGCATTCGATTAGGTTGCAATTTCTTTGTGTGTGTGTGTGTGTGTGTGTGGGTGGTTGGTCGCAGAGTGGGGGTGTAACCCTGGGGCCTCCTCCTCCTCCTCCTCCTCATTGTCCTCCTCCAGGACTGCAGGCTTGGCTTCATTTTCTGTCCCCTGTCACAGTCAGAGCAGTAAACCAGAGCAGCGTGTATTTCACAGCGCGGTGACCATGGGAGCTGTTCACTTGGCTCCCTGAGTTGAAATGTGCCGTTGAGGTTGACGTCTTCATTCTGCCCAGGTCGATAGGCAATACATCAGGATCCGATCAGCCCGGGGGCGATTCTGATCGATCCTGTCTCTTCAAAAAAAACTTCAATTTTTTTGCTGGTCATAAATACTAATGAGGCGGGGGAGAGAGGGAGAAGGGGACACGCCAATCACACGCGGGCCTTTATGTCCCCATGCAGGGACTGTCCATGACTTATTATTATACGGTAGAACAGAGAAAAGCACGCAGGCGTCGTCTAAACACAGCATCGCATTTCTTGTCCCCGCGTCTCCCTCGGGATCGTCACAGAAATTCCCATTCGTTTGAAGAAATGACCGGTGTGGTCACGTGGACGCGAACACCTCTGCACCTTCCACTCATTTATCAACACGATTCCCAGGGGAGGGGGCAGCTGTGAGGACACGCGCACGAGTCTGAGTCTGTCAAAATCGATGCCATGATATAGACCAGTGGAGCACACGCGCCTGCGCCTCTCCGCCGAGAACTGCGGTGTGGCCCCGCTGCCAATAAGACTTGGAGGGATTGGATTGGAAATAAAAAGAATAAATAAAATGATTTAAAATTTGCATACACCAAAACAAAACTGACTTCTTCATACAATGCACTAATTTCCCCAGTGTGAAGTTCGTCAAGCGTTAAGTGTTGGGTTATTTTCCTTTGTGAGGCTGCAGTTCAAACAGGTTTATTCCCATATTGGCCGATCCTTCACAAGATCCCACACTTTGAAGCCTGCGCGTCTTTGATTCGTCTTTTAAGACCACAATTAAGGATATATGGGCTGTTCAAAGCGTTGTGGAAAGATCAATGAGGGGATTGACAGTCAAGTGATGTCGTTTGCACAGGTGTGTGTGTGTGTGTGTATGCGCGCGCGCGAATGCAGTGTCTGTGTAAAGCTGCAGTAAACGCGCGTCTGTGTTGCATAAAACAGGGGCAATAAATCAACAGCTGAGTGTGAAAATTACGCAAATAGGGGCTTTCCTCTGCCTCCTGAGTCATTCAGAAAAGTGGGCGTGCGCCTGTGAAGCGTTCAGACTAATGGCGATATCACTTTTTAGTTGGTGTGACATGCACTGACCTACTGTCTCACCGCGCACAAGTTGATGCAGAGTTGCGCACTATATTGCGACACATTCAACGTTAAAAAAACGCCCGGTGTCCAGGCCTGCTGTAGATGTCTTCACGGGGCAAATAAGAAATTGGGGTTAATTCTATGAGGAATTGTTTCAATTTCCTCTCCAAGCTCCTGCAGAGTGATCCCTGCACTGACACGGAACATGAAAGGTGAGAGAGGCAGAGGAGAGGAGAGGAGAACAGAGGAGAGGAGAGGGATGAAGGGGTTCCGTTTCAAACAGGAGCACAAATGAGCCGTAAAGGAGAGGAGATCCGGAGACATTTGCATTAAGAGGCAACTTAAGGTTGATTTCTGATACGGAGTCCTGATTTATAGGAGGTGCTGGTCTAACTGTGGGATTAATAGAGAGAGAGAGCGAGAGAGAGAGGGAGGGAGAGAGAGAGAGAGAGGGAGGAAAATCCTGATGTGCACTAGAGCAAAGGGGAGTATCCCGAGGTGAGGGGAGACATAGAAAGCGGCCACAAATCAGTAGAGGAGAAGATAAATAGAAGAGAGGAGGAGGTGACGGAGCAGAGCAGCAGCAGAGCCTCCCTCAATCACCCAGCGGAAGTTTAACGTCAATTAGCGGAGCTCTTAATGAAGGCTGTGGGTGACTGCGCCAAGACGCGCACTGATTGTGGATTTCTCTTGTTTTGCGATCAACTTTCCCTTTTGTCCATCCTTCTGTGGCTAGTACCGAGGCTTCCCGTCTGTCCTCTTGGTTCGGATCTGTTGCACCGCAAACCGGACCGGCTCTTTTATCTGTGATGGGGGCAACGGCCGAGGTGGGGAGTTTTGCCAACGCATTTCTGGACAGCTTTGGACACGCGGGTGCCGCTCAGGCTGCCGTTGGCTCTCATTTCGTTCTTACCCCAGCTGGGCCCATGGACTACAACTCTGCAAGTGGACTGATCACGGGAGGACACGGGCTGCAGCAGCAGGAGCACCTCGTGTCCGCGGAGAGGCTGTCCCGGAGCCTGGCGGACCTCAGTCATCTGAAGGGGATTCTGAGGCGGCGACAGCTCTACTGCAGGACGGGCTTTCACCTGGAGATCCATCCTGATGGCACCATACAGGGGACCAGAAAGGACCACAGTAGATTCGGTAAGAGACACTCATTATTATTATTAGTATTAGTATTAGTGTCATTTTTTGTAAGTTCATGTGAATTGACAGATCACCTTCACAAGTGTCTATAGATCACATTGTACCCTAACCACAAACAAAGCTTAAACCTAAACCCTAGAACTAGAACCTGTAAGATATAAGATAAGAACAGGGTCAAAACGCCCTCACACCAATGGCAGTACAGTGTAGACACAAACACACAGTGCAGTACAGCCACAAGACATAGGACATTATGACTGGTTAAAAAGCAATAACTTTGTTGAAAGCCTCAGACATAATGTCTGTCTTCACTGAGAAAGTCCACAGTTCCAGAAGAGAATATTTGGCCTGTTATTATGAAAGAAGGCATTAAAATACTACAACAACAATAAATAGGAATAGGAATTATTGTTGCTGTCATGTATTCATTATTATTATTATTATATTTAGTAGTAGCAGTAGTGGCACTTGCACCACACGCTAATTGTAATAACCATAGTAGCAGTAGTGGCACCTGCACCACACGCTAATTGTAATAACCATGGAATGAAATGACTGACAAGGTGCAATAACCAAACACCATGGGAGCAGTTGTTGTGGTAATAGAAGTTGACATGGTGTGGGGGAGTTCATCTTGGAAAACAAGTGCAGTGAAACAGAGTAGGAATAATATTTGCCCGTTGTCGTTCCCGTTACCCTTCCAGTCGGCACTGTACATTCACATCACACTAACAGTTACAGCAGAATAATGCTGCGATCCTCCAGCACAGCCACTGAACACGGCCATGTACTGTAACACAGCAGGGACCACTACAGACATATCTGTGCTGGTGTGGACATACAGCAGACATGGACTTTAGTTCTGTCTAATAGGACCTGTCACTGTATTGTAATATACTGAGTATCTTCCTGCACCACAAGTCATAGAAAAACGTTGTATACTTTACAGGTTATGTTAAAATGTGTATTTATATTTAGTAATGACAGATACCAATGATCATCAACTGGTGGCCCGCAGGCCATATCTGGCCCACGACTGAATAAAAAAAAATTAAACAAAAAGTGATTTAGTATGTTTTTGAGTGTCCAGCCCCCAAGGTGTCGCCCCAGACAAATTCTAGACAAATATAGTCGGTGACCTCTGATATAGACAGTGCTTCAGTAGGTTGTTTGCACATCAGTCTTTCACTGAAAAGGATACAATGTGACTCATTACTCATCATTCCTGGTGTATGATTTCAGGTATCCTGGAGTTCATCAGTCTAGCTGTGGGACTGGTCAGTATAAGAGGAGTGGACAGCGGCCTCTATCTTGCCATGAACAGCAAAGGAGAACTCTATGGATCGGTAAGCAAACAAATTCAAATTACATGAGGAACCTCCATGTTTTCAGTACATTTTAAAATCATCAAAAACTATAGAGTTGAAAAATGAAGTCTAGTTTCAAAGTCTCGATTTCCTGTATGGAAGAGACACTTCATGCAAACCGGACATACACAGGAACACACAGGGCGGCTGCAGTGGCTACAGCCCAATCAGACAAGGAGAGTTGAGTGGAGAGGCATTTTAAAACATTAACCTCATATTGTTTTTCTTTTCACAGGAGAAGTTGTCAGCTGAAAGTGTTTTCAGGGAGCAATTTGAAGAAAACTGGTACAACACTTATTCTTCCAACATCTATCGACACGGAGATAAAGGAACATTTTACTTTGTTGCTCTAAACAAAGACGGCACCTCTCGAGATGGAACGCGGTCAAGGCGACACCAGAGGTTTACCCACTTCCTACCGAGGCCTGTAGACCCAGACAGAGTACCTGAGTTGTACAGGGACTTACTGGGCCAAAGCTGAGACTGTGACTGTGCCGTATTTGGACCTTGTCAGAGTCAAGTGTGCGCAAATCCCGAACTCCTCTTGAAGACAGAGGGAGATCTCTGATCTAGGCCAAACTAGTTCATTTGATGTGCACCAAAATCACCGCCTCACTTCGGTGAAAGGAAAGAAGGAACTTCAACATCTCCGTCTGAGATTGAGGCCATGGAACGATCTTCCATGGAAGTCGTAAAGGCTCTACGATGGACAGAGAGGCTTTCTCGCACCTTTACTGGCCTGTGCAGTGGCTCTGATGTCAGAACAAATACAACAGATTTCTTTTGAGTTACAACCAATGATATCAACTACCTGCATGTTTCAAAGAAAAACATCCCCAGGCTGCTATCATTTCTAAACTGTGTGGCTGTTCAGTCTAATCATTTTTACTTCTCTGTAGACCTTGTGATGTTATACACTATGTGGCTGCTATGTAAAAGATTTATTCAAATTGATCATTACACTGAGTGGGCGGTTTACACTAAAAGGTAGTTTTATGCACTGGAAAGCAGACGTTTTTGTTGTAGAAAACCGGTCTGCATCTGGCTGACTTTGTTAATGACATGGCTGGGCTCTTCTCTGAACTCCTACAAAGACCAGATGCTCAGAATGTGACTCGTACGAGGATGGAGTATGGGCCAACAAAAGAAAGAGCCCGGATGCATTTTTTTAAGGATTTCTTCTGTAGTACACCATGTACTCTGGTGGAACTCTATAAAGACTCACTAAAAGGATTTGTTGAATTCCAGCTGACCAAACTGAGAGGTTTTTGACAGATGTTTGTTGACAGATTTTATTCTTATTTATGAGTTTCTTTTTTTAACCTAGGACAAACAGTATATTTATTTCATATATTTATTTATTTTTAGGAATATATTTTTACAAGTGAAAAAATAAAAAAACCCAAAAGAAGACTTGATGGAAATGTTCTCTTTTTTCATGACTGTTTCAAATTCTCTGTTTGTAACCTAGATCTAATTCGTACAGATTCAACTGTATGGATGGTGAAACTGGTGAAAAGTCTACACAGACAATTATTCATAGTTGGTAAATATATCAGCTGTCAAACAAAAAAGAAATCATTGCAACATCTTATACTTCTTAGGACCAAACTACAAACAGAATTAATATATAATTAATATATTAGTACTGTTAATATGATTCCGATTTGTAAACAGTACCACAGAGTGGATCAGTGACCTGTACAGTTCTCCCTGTGTGTTTAAATGAGGGAGTGAGTTAGAGAGGGCTTCACTGGGTTAGGGGTGTCCACACGTTTTTGTCTTGGGAGCTACCATTCAAACGACCAGGCTAAAGTGATTGACCTACACTGAAAACATTAAACTATATTTACTAATATAAGCTCAACACTGGGTACTGATTAAATGCATGTAGCTTCATGGCACAATATGATTATATATATACTGTAGTATATGGTCACTACTACCATGCCATGCTTTAACAAATTTGGGTGGTTATTAAAAAAAGAAAGTAAAATAAAAAGACTTAAATATAAGGGAATATATATTCATATTTAAAAATAATATATATTTAATCAATTCACATAATATAAATGTGAACAAGATAAATATCCTTAAGTAAAACAAATATTTATCACAATTACCCTCTGTCATAACTAATATTAAGGTATTTGTTAGGAACTCAGCAGGTTAAAATGTTATGAAATTTCTCTTCAGGAAAATAAGACCTCACAGCGTTAGCTTAGTACATACTCTAAAAGGACGACATAGTGATACTATTTTTATACCTAAGTATTTTACCAGGGTGTGATAAAGAAACACGATCCATGATTTTCTTGTATAGGACACAAGCTTAGTTCTAGTACTTTCTAATAGGCTGATAATCAGGGCCAAATATTGTAGATCTGTTGTTGGACAATTATATTCTGTCACATACAGTAGGTCATGATGATGTTATGTTTCAGATGCTGCATTCTACCTAAGAATATACATTACTTCATTACGTCAGTGCCAGCATATGTGTTCGGCGGTGCAGAAACCTGCTTTAGGTAAGATTACAGGATGCTGTGCCTCACATCTGTTCAGCTGTGCAGGCAGAAGCTCTGTTACAGTACGTCTCTCTGGGATGTTTTTGAGCGTGTATATAATCCTGGGATAGGGGCACACAGTGGGGACGAACATATATCAAAAATACTGTGTCTGAGTACCAGCATATATACACTGACTACTGAGTGTGTTTAATAAACAGAGAACAAGGAAAGAAAGAGAGAGAGAGAGAATGAGTGCGCAAGAGAGAGAGAGAGAGAAAGAGAGAGAGCGAGGGAAGGAGGGAGGCGCGTCGTG
>NC_024315.1:15664175-15691082 GCF_000523025.1 Cynoglossus semilaevis
GGGATCTGTGGGGATTTAGAAAAAATAGTGCATGAGGGTTGTTCATGTTGCCGACCTGTCAAGTTGCAATCCTCCTTTGATGTGTGTGTGTGTGTGTGTGTGTCCATTTTGCAGGGAAGGGGAGGTGTGTTTATGTGAGTCAAAGTGACTGCACAAAGATTCATGTCAGTACAACGTCCGTGTGCGTTTGTGTGTGATCTGTGAATCTGTGTGAAGGTGAGCCAGGGGTTCTCCTGACTTGAGGGCTGTCTGAGTGATGTGTGAAGGCCTGTGTGTGTGTGTGTTTGTGTGTGTGTCAGTACATGGATCTTCCCTCTTTTCTCCCTATTCCTTCTTCCTACTGACTGCCTGTCCTCTGTGGGGGTTTCCATGAAGTGGTTAGATCTCTCCTCCTCAGCAGGTAATGTTTTGTGCAGAACAAAACAACATGTTTATACCGTGTACATGTGTAGGATCGAAGTACTGCAGTGATGAGTTCATCCTGTTTAGCTTCTTTTGGATGGCAAATGAACTCTTTAGGTTCATTACCGCCAACGTACTGGATCTGCAACAAATTGAAAATTTGGAACTGACAAAAAGGGCCATTGAACGTGCGACTATTCCATTTTTTTTTGTCTGTTATAAGAACTGAAGTGGACAAACTAAACTCCCAGCCCTTTTGGGATATATGGATGGTGCATAGGCAATCTGCTGGCTCAGCGACTTGTCCCAACAACAGGTAGAGACTGATGAAGGACATTAGACCTGCCACGGCAAAGAGGAACCAGGACGACAGGAAATGAACAGTTGACCTGAGATTAAAAATAGGGAAACATAAAACCCCTGGATGGTTACCATGGCTAAGTATTGACATACCCTCTCAAACATTATCTTGTGTATGAGAATGCAGCCCTGTTCATTACTACTACTAAGAGTGAGCTGAACTACACGACAGTAACCAGAGATGCTTAGATACAACAACAATTTCTTCCACTGAGGAAAAGGCTGGAGGCTTCAAGTTCAAGACGACACAGGGAGAAGAAAGGTGTAATGGTGCAAACAGAGCCGCTGAATATGACTCTGGTCCCTGTAGTACATATGCCAGGCCTGTATGTGGCACTGTTTCAACCATGCTCTAACAGATTGACGCCGTAAGAATGTGTAGCAAATGTTTGTAGAAAACTGGAAAAGAACCTACACAGCTTACAGGTAAACAAACAAAAAAGACGAGGATAGCTAACTGTAGCACACCAAATAGCCAAATTAGCTTCTCCAGCACGATCAGAAGGAGATGGGGCAGGGCCGACCGTATCGCCGCACTCTGCTCTGTTCACACTGAGACACAGACACCAGAGTTTTCAAGCCTCTCTAAACTGGGACCTGTAAACAGAGAGCATGCAGTTCTTCACCACTATAGCTTCAGGATCTGTAGCCAAGTAAACAAGGCCACAGCAAACTCCCAGAACAAGAACCAGCAAAGATCACAATAGCAAACGAGACTAACAGGTTTGAAGAGCTGGGCAGCGCCAGGCCCTGAAATAATCCACACCTACAGACTCAAGAACCTAACTGCCCACCATTAATGCACAAATGAACCGACTGCTGACAGATGGGTCCCCCACAGAGTAGCTTACACAAGGATGAACAGTTCCTATTAGGGAGTAGTTCCATCCACCCACCAGCCAACGACCTGGCCATGCACAACATGGAAGTTCCTGCCAGGCATCACGGTGGCTAATATGAGTCGGCACAAGGCTCAGTACTCCAGAACGGAGTTGGTAACAATACGAGTCGCATCGACAGCAGGACAAGGTACACCAACCGCTGCACAGCCTGGACTAAGGACAATGAAGCCTTCCACTTGATGCCCCTGGTGCAGGTAATATTCAATAGCAAGAGAAAAATGTGAAAAAAGGACAAATGAAATGTCATAAACTGAGGCTAGAATGGAGCATGAAAGCAGTATGAGCTGAAACCAAAGTTGTGGCGCATCAGACTCTAGCAGAGGTCACCAACCTTTCTGAAACTTAGAGCTACTTCAAGGGACTGTGTACTAAGAGGAGGTACTCGTTTGATAAACACTAAAATGTAGGTAATTACAATGTATCAACCTTTTTGTTGACTACTTTTGTTTTTTAGAACATACTCCACAGGCGCTGAAGGCTAGCTAACCTGACACGGTGCTGCACTTGAACTTTGAATCTTGGAAAAAAAAAACAACACCAAAAAAAATCCTTTAAAGTTGTGTGTGAATGTGCATGTGTATGTTTGTTTTTCTCAATAAGCAGGTGTAGAAGTCAGTGATCTCTGCGGGTACATATATACTTCCACACAGGTGTTCTGTGCATGCACACACACACACACACACACACTCACACACACACCTCACATGCTCCTGGCATGAGTACACCATCTGTCGTCACTTTTCTGTGCTTGAGATTAATGGTGCTGGGTGAGTGACTCAGCTGTGATGAATTCAGACAAAATAAAAAAAGAAGAATTCTTAGGTTCTCAGTCAGAGACAACGATGAACTCATCCAAACACTAACAAATGACTCCAGTTCAGAGGCACTAGCAGTGTGTGCGTTGCTACGGCTGACGCTGATGCAAAACAAAAAAAGGGTTGATGAGCAGTGCTCCATTTTTTGCCGATACAATATGGGTTAGAAGTTTCCCAAAAGAATCTGAAAATGCATTTGAATTGGAAGCTGGGCAACTGTCCACCTCTGAGCCCATACGACCCAGTGAAGGAGTCGTCAGGGAGCATGTACTGACATCCGACTGAGGTGACTGCTGGCTGGCTAAAAATAGCTCTGTAGAGCCGGACCATCTGACTGAGTGGCATTGTTGCTAACTCGCTACGTGTTTCTTATACAGCATCTCTAATGCTGTAATGGTGTGGCTGTATCAGTTTTACATCTCTACTATCACAACCAAAGTTTTAACATTTATTTGTCATAGGTCATACAGCAACCAAAGTCTACTTTTTTCAACAAGCGTTTTAACATTTATTTGTCATAGATCATACAGCAACCAAAGTCTACTTTTTTATCCAATCCAATAAAAGAGATCCACCACTGTTCATCAGAACATTGCTGACTCGGTGAAATATTTATTTAGTGAGAGTTAACCACACAATGTATGTGCCCTTTGGAGGCTCCTCAGGTTTACTTCGATTAATTGAATTTTGTATTTATCTCCAACTGAGTGCCATTTCTTAACTCCATTAAAAACCTCCATTGACACTCAGCTCCATGGAGAGCACAGCTGCCTTTTCCTTGATCTCTTCAACAAATTCATTTGATTTGTTATTTAATAAACTCTTTATTAATTCAAATAAAATGATGTCCATTCAACGACAGACTGTCCTCTCTAGATGTACACTGACCACAGACCGAGCAAGACTTGTCAGTAGATCAGAAATTCAATAATTCTTTTTTTTTTTAATCAGCCCTCGGCATTCACTTAGCCTCTGGGGTACACAAGGGTACACACACACACACACACACACACACAATCGGACTCACACAAACGCATGTACAGGCTGGAAGTCATTAAAGCAAGTGGTGCTATATTGAAGTATATTGAACTCATCTTTCACACACTCCCTCTCTGTCGATAGATCACTCACCAAGCGTTGTGATCGATTGCGGAAAAAAAACTTCCCTCTGCAGAGCACGCCTCTACATCGTGTGTGTGTGTAAGTATTTGTATATGTTTGTGAACAAGACACAGGGAGAAAGTCTTGCCCTCTGCAGTGGAATTAGTAGAACATTTCTTTTATTCTGTCCTCTCATGTTCTTTAGATCTCCAGTCTATCCAGAAGGATGGATACAGATCTTAAGTTATGGGAGACTCGTGCCGTCCTACCCTACTGGATCAGCAGATCAATACAACGTCATTTGTGTGTACAACTGGGAGTTTGGTTCCTTCAACAATATCTAAGGCGCAGATCTCTGCTGCAACCTAATAATACGACAAACACGAACCAGACCAAGCCACGACAGCAGAGGTAATCCAGGCCGGATTAAAAGGACTGGATTTTTATTGACAAATCAGTAGGATTTTTGCACCAGGTCTCAACATGACAAATGTCTGTCAAATAAAACATCAATGCTTGCTGTTGTGGTGAGATGCCTCTCCCCTCTTCTAGATGTAAATTTAATTGCAGATGAATTGATTATCTCCGATTTGTGATCAATTCTAATTAGGTTTGCATTTTCTGTCCAAGTCTTCCACTGACTAAGCTCTTCAGTCTTGACCTTTTTGTCCTTTACTTCTTCTGCTTGCTCAATTTTTCCATTGTTGCCTCTTTCTTTGTCTGTTTTTTTAATTGAATGCGAGCTGACATTAGCAGTTGTGCATTATTTTGTTTACCCCGTATGATTCCATAGAAATAAGAAACACGATGAATGACGCTGATTAAGCCACACACACAAGCAAGTGGTGCTATATTGAAGTATATTGAACTCATCTTTCACACACTCCCTCTCTGTCGATAGATCACTCACCAAGCGTTGTGATCGATTGCGGAAAAAAAACTTCCCTCTGCAGAGCACGCCTCTACATCGTGTGTGTGTGTAAGTATTTGTATATGTTTGTGAACAAGACACAGGGAGAAAGTCTTGCCCTCTGCAGTGGAATTAGTAGAACATTTCTTTTATTCTGTCCTCTCATGTTCTTTAGATCTCCAGTCTATCCAGAAGGATGGATACAGATCTTAAGTTATGGGAGACTCGTGCCGTCCTACCCTACTGGATCAGCAGATCAATACAACGTCATTTGTGTGTACAACTGGGAGTTTGGTTCCTTCAACAATATCTAAGGCGCAGATCTCTGCTGCAACCTAATAATACGACAAACACGAACCAGACCAAGCCACGACAGCAGAGGTAATCCAGGCCGGATTAAAAGGACTGGATTTTTATTGACAAATCAGTAGGATTTTTGCACCAGGTCTCAACATGACAAATGTCTGTCAAATAAAACATCAATGCTTGCTGTTGTGGTGAGATGCCTCTCCCCTCTTCTAGATGTAAATTTAATTGCAGATGAATTGATTATCTCCGATTTGTGATCAATTCTAATTAGGTTTGCATTTTCTGTCCAAGTCTTCCACTGACTAAGCTCTTCAGTCTTGACCTTTTTGTCCTTTACTTCTTCTGCTTGCTCAATTTTTCCATTGTTGCCTCTTTCTTTGTCTGTTTTTTTAATTGAATGCGAGCTGACATTAGCAGTTGTGCATTATTTTGTTTACCCCGTATGATTCCATAGAAATAAGAAACACGATGAATGACGCTGATTAAGCCACACACACACACACACACACACACAGACAGACCTCACACAAATGTGAGAAACCTTTGTCTCTACAGATGTTAGAGGTGATCGTTATGATGTCATCCTGTGTTGTTGTTGTTACCAGCCCCAGCCACTGTCCTCACAGTCCCATTTAAAAAAACATACAAAAGGTATTTAATCATGCCCTGACAGCGTTCTGTCACCTGTGTTTCACAGAGAGAAAGCAATGAAAGAAAAGGACGGGGGAGAGAGATGGAGAGAGGTGTTTGACTGTGATGACAGTATCCATACCTGAGGAGCTACGGAGGCTGGAGGTGACAGACACAGTCTGAAAGAGCCACATTGTTTGTGTCTGTGCACAGAACAAAGTAAAACTATGTACGTACTGCACACGTTGAAATCATGAATGAACACAGGGTTACCAGGGCAACAGATAGCAGACTAAAGACACACACACACACGCACACACACACACCCCATCTGAAGATCAGGATGTGAGTGATCATCACATATCAAAGCCAGGGAGTTTCCTTTTCTTGCTGTTTCAGCACTTTTTCATTTCCCATTCCCATTTTCTACTGTGTTCTGAAATTCTTACCCTGTTCTTTGTTAATTCAAATGTTCCAGGTGCAGTAAGACTTGACACTAATAACGCTTTAAATTTTTTTTTCTTGTACTCATGTAGATACAGAGAGGAAACTAGTCCACTGGAGGGGTTATGTAACAAAAGAGACCAGCACACATCTGGATGTCTTTTCAGGGTAGAGTCGCTTTGAATTGTCCTGTTGCATCCTGACTGTGGCACCATCCAACCCGCGGAGACACCTGCACCAGTTTAATGAAGCAAATACAGAGAAAATGTGTTTTGGTATTGTTTCTAGACAGGAGGAAAAACAGAAGGAGGGAAGACAGAAGGAGGAAAGACAGAAGGAGGAAAGACAGAAGGAAGAAAGACAGAAGAAGGAAAGGTTAGATTTCTAAACAAAACAAATCTGTCTTACTGTTCAAACTGCTACTGTGTTTAAATTATATTTTATGCTCATTTAGTACCTAAATAAATATTTCATACTTATTTTCCAATAAGGCCCTTAAAGTCTTTGTCCGTCTCTCTTTTTCCCCGTCTCCCCGGTGCATATCACATGTCCGCACTCCACTGAAAAACCTTTAGGAGTGAAAGACACCAGTGTTCTCTCATTAGGCGCCTCATTCACTAAATCCATCACTTGTCATGTCAAAATGCAAAGCTGTAAAAGACACCAAAATGATCCAAGCCAACCACATAACAGATCTTCAGAGCAAACATCCTCCGTAGAGCAGAGTAAACCCAAATAAGCCCTGAGCTAACACTGTCACCCTGCTTGCTGAGACGAAGGCAAGACTCACTGAACTCCTTTTTTTAAAACTCTCTCTATATTTACATAACTTGGTGTGTTTGGGTTCTGTTCATAATAATCACTTTTGTCCATCATAACTTCTTCAGCTCATCTTAGCACAAGAATCTGACTAAAAAAGTAATTCTAGCTACATGTTTAAGGAGAAGTTCATTGTGGGAGATAACTTGTTTATCAGTGCTAGTAATCTATAAGTCTGTGAAGATTCTCATTCAACCAGGTCATGTTATCCAAAGAGTTTCGTTGTAGGCAACTGGACTTCTTCTTGGAGCTTGAGAGACGTTTCGTTCCTCAACTGAGGAACTTCGTCAGTTTCTGGTTGATGTAAGAGGGGACACTAGTAGTTATACTTCTCTAGACCACTCCCTTCTCCACTGGACAAGGAGTCACATGTCAAGGTGTGAAGAGTTGTTATGGTCAGACCTCCCTAGAGACGGGTGACAGGTGACTGCATCTGATGGTGATGGGCAGTTTGAGGAACCACAGATCTTTCAGTTGCTTACAACTAAACTCTATGGATATGAATAATGAATTAATTTGTGAAGATAGTTAAACTAATAACACATTTAAGATTGCATTACATTGTTTATCCCATAATTCCACCTTCCATAAAGAATTATCTAATTAAACTTAATTGGTCTGAAAACTAAACTCACCAATGAGACAAATGCAAATGAGCATGCAGAACATTTATCCACTCTCCCACTAGGTGGCAAAACACAGCTTTAAAAAAAACTATGTGTTTCTTTATTCAATTCCTGCAACTAAATCAGTTTTGTTTAACTAAACAGGCCCAGATTTCAGAGTAGGTAAATATCTGATTCAAACTTTGATTCAGTCCTAATTTTTAGCATTATATTTCCCCTCTGTGGGATGAGTAAAATACTTCTATTCTATCTTAATGTAGGGTTTTATATCTAATCTAATAAATTATCTTTACCATATAATTCCTCAGAGACAACACCCCAGCTTTAACTGATGAGTTTGTTACGTTGCCTTTTACACACTGCAGTTGTTGTCTGGTTCTCATCTGAAGTGAGGCCAACTCCAGGCTTGTCCTGCCCAGCTGCAGTGAACTGAGTCTGGACATGTAACGGCAAGCAATTTCCCCAGCTTTAATCGTTGACAAAACACACACGCACACATAGACAAACACACACACGTGCATGCATGCACTCACACTAACACAGGAACAGGTGAAGAAGAGTGTGTGGTGTGTGTCCATGCTTTTACAAGAGAGTAAGTATGTTACAACACTGATGCTTGAAGTCAGGTGGACTGGCCCATCTGATCTAAGTCTCCTTTGATGGTGACTACACACACACACACACAGCAGCAGTTATACTGTATCTTTCACACAAACTCTAACCTGAAACCTTTACCTACAGTAAAATAATCACCAACCTAATTGGTTGATTTCTGTTGGTTTTTTTTTGCATTAACACATATTATTGAAATTGCTGTTGTTGAAAAAACAAAATTATGTAGGTAGGAATGGTAAATTCTCTTAATATTATCCAGAGGCCACAATCAGAGGTTCCATGAGGGCGATCTGGGAGTCCCTAGGGGCGCCCCAAGGTATTGCAGAGGAGGGACATTTCACATATTAAGTAATATTACATATATTATGATATACTATATATAATGTTTAATATATTACAATACACAATATATATAATGTATAGTACATATACTATATTATTATATATTATATATTATAATATATGGGGGTCTCTGCACTACAGAATATTGAAGACCACTGGTCTAAATGTTTTAGTTTTACAGCTGAATAACTACTGTATGATTGACACCTAAACAATTTCTGCCTTCTCTTATCCTGTGCTGAATAACTGCTGTATGATTGACACCGAAACAATTTCTGCCTTCTCTTATCCTGTAGAGCTGCATGGGAAAAAAGTAAGTGGGTCGACTGTGAAGCCTCCCATCAATTAGAAGCTTCATTTTTAACCCTTTCTTTCTGACCATATTCCTTTTATCCCCGTGCTATCGGACCCTCCTCGTGTTACCGGGCCTGTCTGTGGCTCAGTGGAGCCCCTGCACCACAGAGCCCCAGCCTTTGTCCAGATCTAGGCAGCAGGTGAATAGGATGCCCATGTGAAGGGCCTCTCAGTCTAAATACACCTGATACCTGGATCATACCCCCACGGCAACATTAACTCACTCCCCCAAAGACCTCCCATCCCCTAAAACTCCCTCTGGACCCCCCTCAGAGCCCCCGACCCAGACAGAGACATTCAACAGGAATGAAGAATGATATTGTTGACAGTATTGGCAGCTTTGCTCCAGCCGCCATCACCTACTCGTGTGTATATTATGTGTACAAAGTCAGACTTTTCTGTGGAGTCTATGAGGGCCCTGCTCTGTTGTCTGAGCCTCATATCTGTGTGAACTCTGTGTTCACCTTTGAAGTGGCATGCTATGCCTCCCTGCACCCCTCCCTGTCTCTCCTCCGCAGCTTTGATTTCCTTTCTTGTTGTGGAGAGTTGGCTGATCCACAGATAATACCACTCAGTCTCTTCAAGGCCGCACAATGGCCAGAGCCACTCAGGTGCAGAGCAAATACAGGTACCTAATCTTGTTTGATCTGTGCCATGTTTATCTTGTTCATTTAGATGAATGTACTGTTCAATTGTGCATTGTGGAAATATTCAATATTCAATTTGTAAGAAAAGGGTTTCAGATAAATGGGTTGCGAGTACAAAACAAAACAAACTGTTGTTTGCGGTACTTCGTTGGTCGACTGCTGCCCCTGACGACGTGTATTACTTTTTACTGCATGTCACCAATGTGCTGGAATGACACCTGCTTTGAAGGGGACGTGGATTAAACCAAGACACATATTTGCATGCTGATCATTGCCTCTGGCCTGGTTTAGGATCAATACAGTGAGAGCCTTTAATTGCTTTTTACTGCCTTCACAAACGGTCTAACCTCCACCAGGGTGTTACTCTCTTCGACGTGTTAATTCTCTGGGATTATTGCTTTTTTTTTGTTTAGTCCGGCTCTGAAGCTTTAAAAAAAAGGTTTGAGTAGATTTTATTTTGTTTGTCTGAACACTTTTTGACCATAGTGTGAATCTTTTTGCATAAAATATTTTCATTATAGTCTACTATGCATACAGTCAACTCCACATATGGGGAAAAGACAAAGAAACCCCTGCCAAAAAAGTTCAAAGTTAATATATAATAAGGTTTACTCATCAAGTTTTATAAATAAAAGACCTTAAAAATGCTGGTACGTCTGTTTGACAATGAATTTTAGAATAAATTCTGCTACGTATAATCTTGATCTAGTTATACTTGTGGGGACAGTATTTGAAAAGTGTTATTTTTTAAGACACTTTGTGATGATGAGTGAGATGATATTTTAAGATAAAGTTTTGGTTTACAGTTAGCATTAGCACTACAGGGTGCACTAAGAGTCAGTGTAAGGAATATACATTAGGAATAATAAAGGTTAGGGTACGAGGCCATGTAATGCATGAGGTCGACATGTAGTGCCCACAAAACACAAAGACCTGTGTGTGTGTAAGTGTAAGTGTATGTGTGTGTGCTCGTGTTTGGACGCAGTAAATGATAAATGGCTTATTTCGATCTCAGAGTCCTCAGCTCATTTATAGAAGCCAACAACAGGAGCTTTGTCAGCAGAAACAAATGATCTATCAACACACACCGTTTTCCAGCCTGATCAGAGGTGAGTATGATGGATTGGACTTGTGGTTTGTCTTGCCTGGATTATTGATAGGCCAGTTTTGGAGTGACAGCATGAAATATTAATCAAGTGGAACTAAATGTTCATCTGGAAAAGAACAAGGAGGAAAACAGGTTGGAAATGCAAAAAAAAAAAATAGTAGCTAGAAATATACTACAGTACAAGAAGTGGTGACTTTTTGAAAAAAAAATGTCTGATATCAATATCGTTTTCCTTTCTCAATGGAAATTCCCTCCATCCTTGATACATTTCACAAACACAAACGCACACACTGGAGTCTCCCCCTTCCTCTCCTCCTGTCCCCCTCGCCAACATCCTTTTGTGGTTTTATCTCTCCTGCACTTTGATATTTGAGAACCACTGACAAACGTGGTCAGACAAAGCACAGCTTTGTCTTCGCCACGCTCCATTAATATTTGTCATTATTGTCGAAATCAATGTTTTGCGTGCATACTTGACTGGGTTCACCTCATTCGCGAAGCAACACGGCCCCACACGCATTACTGAAACGGAGCCAAAATGGGTCTGGTTTGTTGCACTGTGTGTGTGGGTGTGAGTGCGGCTGTCATAAGTGCATGTCTCTGTATGTCTGTATTGATGCGGTTCTGCAGCACAATCTATACTAGTGATTTCCCATAGCCGCCTGGAGTGGCTCTTAGACACAGAAGAGGTAGAGAAGTCAGAGTAAAAGAATGATGAGTAAGGAGACGTGAAGGAGGCAGTTGAGTGATGAACGGAAGAATGACCAGTTCAGAAAAAGTGTTGAAGCAGCACAAAAAACAAAGTTACCGTAATCTCTGGACTATTGAGCGCACCTGAATATAAGCTGCACCCACTAAATTTAAAAAGTGTCCACGTTGTAACATGGGATAGAAAGTAGATAGAAAGTACCAACAGGATTAGACTATATATTTATGCAAATCGTGTTTAAATAACACATACCAGCACCGCTGTGTTTAATTCATCCGTTAATATCCACAGGTTTATCTGCTGATTCTCACAGGTGCCGATATCAGCAGATATTAGACATGAAGGGATTATATATTTCATTTATTCAAAGTGATTCCTTTTCCATCGATGTGTGTCATTAGACTGCACAGCGGAATTTCCTCTAATCATTAGACATTGTTCAGCCTCAAACAAATCATGTGTTTGAACAGAAACCCTCCACACCCTTCAGTGTCCAGATATGGAGGCATAGGAACTACTGTACTAGGTCAAAAGGTCAGCGTGATGAATATAAAGAGGAGAGGACAGGACAGGGACACGGACACACACACACACACAAACATACACACACAGTTCAACACGTGTCAATGGGTATTTAAAAGGCAAGTGTGTTTATCTGCAGCATCTTTATAAAAGCTCACTGTCATCCTCTGGTGGACAGTGTGACCTCAGTGTAACGACAGGGCAGCGGGAGAGCACATAAAGTCATCAACTTCGGTTTATTCTCACGCCCAACGGAGGGAAACACGCTGAGAGGAGCTGCCAGACCATTGTGAAGAAAGTACAATAACATCCTCTTCCATTATTTTTATTGAACTGTTTGACAAAGCACTATTCTAATAAATCCCATGAATGATCTCCTCCTCAGTCACACACACACACACACACACCGAACCACACAGGTCAACTCTGTGTGAAATCATAGGATTGCGTTTCTATTTTGTACAGAATTTCCTCAATATACAGTAGTGCACACGTCTGTTAAGCTCTGCTGCCATCTACTGTCTAAAACAGCGTCTGTTACACTGCACACAGACATCGTCTTTTAACATTGTCGTCTTTTAACATTTAAGAATTGGCAAATTATTTTCTACACTGTATGATTGTACAATTTTTTATTAATTATTTCGAAATCATAGTCAAAATCAACCCCCGTGCCTACCACTAGGCGGAGTCCAGTGCCATAGTTGAGTGAGTTGTATCATTAACAGCTGATCACGATCACCTGAGATGTTTCCGCTGCATAAAACATTCTCCTCCACCTCCTCAGTCATCACTTCACCACAGGCAGCAACATTCCCTCCATCATGCCCACCAAGAACGTGACAGAGGAGCGTCTCTCCAAGTTCAAAAACAAGGGCAAAGACCCGGCTGTAAGTGGCTCTTTTGTTTTTCAGTTTTGCTGTTTAATCGTTTTTACAAAACTACTTGTTCTTCACTCTGCAGAAACTTCGAGAGAAGAGAATCACTGATTGCGTCGAGCTGCGAAAAGCGCAAAAACTCAACAATTTAATCAAGAGACGAAACGTCACGTTGTCGTCTCTTCCAGACGAGGACGCTCTCTCTCCGGAATTCACCTCCAAACACGGGGTTAGTTCGTAAAAGGGCGAGCATTTTTAACTTAAGTTGAATGAATGCAGCTTCTTACCCGTGCTTGTACTGCAGGACACGCTCTTCTCCATTGAAGACATCGTTAAAAACGTGACCTCCGACTCCAAGGAGTCCCAGACCCGGGGTTGCCAGGCAGCCAGGTGAGCCGGAAGTAAATCCTTCTTTTAGCACGTGCTCCAGATTTGCTCCGGTCACAGGTGGTGGATCTCGGTTAAAGTTGATGTAGTAATGAAGTAATGTGCCAATGAAGTAATGTGCAAATGTCTTTTTTTTTTTTTTTTCAGCAATGAAGTAATGTGCCAAAAGTATTTTTTTTTTCTAGATTTATGATATAATGAAAATTATTTAAATAAATTGTACCTGTTGATGTTGATGTTACAGGTGCAGTAAATAATTATTTACTGCACCTGTAACATTATTAGGTTTATCTCTACTCCTGTAGAAATAGATCAAATAAGATGCCTCAAATTCACAGTCACACTTGTTTTGCAACAGAACTAGAAAATGTCTCTCAAATGGGCCCAAGACTCTTAAAGGTGCATCACTTCTCTTTTCCACATCTGTCCACAGGAAGCTGCTGTCTCAAGAGCGTAACCCTCCACTGAAGGAAATCATCGATGCCGGTCTGCTCTCCCACTTTGTTACATTTCTGTCGATGGACGATGAGCCGACGCTGCAGTTTGAAGCAGCTTGGGCCTTGACCAACATTGCCTCAGGAACATCTTGGCATACACAGCAGGTGATGGGCTCAGCTGTCTGAAGTCAAGTGTTGAGTTTTATGTTTGTAAATGTTTTAAACCTCTTCCATCAGGTGGTGGAACACGGCGCTGTACCAGCTTTTATTGACCTGCTGGCCTCACCGCTGTTGCACATCAGTGAGCAGGCTGTCTGGGCTCTGGGAAACATAGCAGGTAACGACAGTATGAGTGGTGCAGAGGGCCTGTCCAGTGGTGAGGCTTTTTGTTAATTTTACGGCATGTTACTGACAGGTGATGGTGCAGCATATCGGGACATCCTGATTGAGTGCAGCGTCATTCCAGCCCTGCTGGCCCGTATTTCCCCAGATACTCCAGTAGGTCAAATTTGAAAGATTAAGCCCAGCACTGTTTGTTTCAATAAAGAAAGTAACAATCCCAATATTGGTTAAGAAACTCTTGACTTGTCGTCCTAGGTCGGCTACCTCCGTAACCTGACGTGGACGTTGTCCAACTTGTGCCGTAATAAGAATCCATTTCCACCCTTGTCTGCAGTGATGCAGGTGAGTACTGACAGCCTAATTCTGTCAAATCCTGACAGGACCAGTGACATGACTGTTGTTGTTTTTTTTTTGTTTTTTGTTTTGTTTTTTTAAGCTGCTTCAAACAAATCACCAGTTGCTACACCTCAGTGACAAGGACATTCTCTCTGATGCCTGCTGGGCCATCTCCTACCTCTCTGATGGTGACAATGACCGTATCGACGTGGTGGTAAAAACTGGCATTGTTCCGAAGCTGGTGGAGCTCATGAGCCACGAGCAGCTGGGTGTAGTGGTAATGTGACTCATTCAGACATGGTACAGATTGTGGTAATGACCAACAAAGAGCTTTAAGTTGTCGTTTGTTCCTTCCTTTGTCTGAACTCTCAGACCCCGGCGCTTCGATCTATTGGAAACATAGTAAGCGGCTCAGACACACAGACCCAGATGGTGATTGATGCTGGTGTTCTGAATGCCTTGCCTGAACTAATGAGACATCCAAAGGCCAGTGTACAGAAGGAAGCAGCGTGGGCACTGTCTAATATCGCTGCCGGACCGTGCAAGCAAATCCAACAGCTGATCACCTGTGGCCTGATACCACCATTAGTAGAGCAGCTGAGAAACGTGAGCAGCATGACATGACTCTAGAGCTTCATCTGTAAAGTGTCATATTTATAGCATGTAGCTGCAGGATACATGTCAATTTGCAGAAAAAATCTACAGCACTGCAACGCAGCACACAATTTCATCTGAAATCGGACCCAGTTGACCAGAAATTGGTTATTTCCAGGGTGATTTCAAGACCCAAAGGGAAGCAGTATGGGCAGTGACAAACTTCACCAGTGGAGGCACTGTGGAGCAGGTGGTCTACCTTGTGCAGAGTGGAGCTCTGGAGGCAATAATCAACTTACTGCAAGTCAAGGATCCTAAAGTGATTCTAGTCATTCTGGATGCCATCAATAACATGTTCATGGTGAGGGACATATTTGATATTTGGGTTTTTTGTTTTGGTGATTTCTACTGATATTTATTTTTTAGGCAGCAGAGAAACTTGGTGAGACTTCTAAACTCAGCCTGCTGATAGAGGAGCTGGGTGGTCTGGATCGAATCGAGATGCTGCAGAGACACGACAACAACATGATATACCAGGCTTCCCACAGCCTGATTGAAAAGTACTTTGGTGATGTAAGTTGGTACAGTGATACTATTGATAGTTCAATATTTGGTACATTGAAGCACAAAGTGTCCTACATTTGATCAATACAGACATTTTTTCCAATTTTAAATGTAAACATTTTAAACTACTCTTGGAACTTGAACTTCATCTTTTTGTTTTAGGATGAAAGTGATGTGGTCAAGGTGGACACTACTGACGAGGCATTCGTATTTCAGTGCACTGAGAAAACGTTTGAATTTTAAACTATTCACTTGTCTTTTATTCATGTTGAATGGTAAAATAAATATCTTGCAATACAATCCTGGCTGAGTTGTCAACTGAGTTGGTGTTGTAACTGTGAAAGGGTTAAACACTGCAGGTCTAGAACTTGGGCTTTTTACTTTGACTCATGTTAATGCTGGACTAGGATTACAACTTTAACAATAGTTTACCTTTCAATTTGAGCAAACTCCTGATCAGTTGAGGAATGGTGTATTTTCTCTTCAGCACTGAACAATAAAACCTGGTTCACAACCTGGGGGAAAACAGAGTAAAAAAAAACAAACAAATCACCATTGATGACATGAACCATTATCCAAAAAGTGTCTATTTATAACAGTTCTCACAAATCTGATCCAACAGTGATATTACAGCAGACTGTACTACAACTTTTATATTATTAAGCTAAAGATCACACAAGGTTTGGACAAAAAAATCCTGAGAAGTTACATATTTCCAGCCATTAAGTAAATGTAGTCTGCTTCAGGATTTCTAAAAAAGACACTGAAAGCTACTTGGACTGCACATAAAAATTAACATTTTATTTTTGACAATTTTGTTTCAGTAAAAAAAAAAAAAAAAAAACATTTTCCACACGAGTTTCCACAAGAGAAAAGTCTTCATATGTTCCTGTTTCCTGAGGTTCCACTAGGTTACATCTTCTCGTAGCTGAGTTCATGTCCGCAGCTCATGCAGGTTTTCTTGTAGAGATCTTCCTCTGGGTCGACCACCTCCTCTGGTCCATACTGATGCACGTGAGTGCTGGTATTTGTGGTCCACATGCTGCTCCTGACTGCTTTGCGCAACTCTAAATCAAAAAGACGAAGGGGCCCACACATGCTTATTAAACTGAGTTAGCACTGGAGAGTTTGGGTTTTCTTTTTCATAGAGCAAAAACTGACCTTTGACCTTCTTGTTGAAACGTTTTTGTTTCTGCACCTCTTTGTTTTCTTCTCTAGTTTCTTTGGCCTCCTCCAGAGCCTCCTCTGAACCCCACACCTCCAGGCCTCTTTTCTCCACCTGGTGAGATCATGCAGGTTGTGTTTTCTATTCAGGTAAAGAATAAGAAGCCAAACAAAAACTGATAAGTCACACAGGTATAGTGACTGCTGACCTAGCTATATCATATATTACTAATTAATAACCACTTATCACCTGCTAACAGTCAAAGGACAGGGTGTAATGTACCACACACATGTCCAGCTATAAATGAATAGACATTTTACATTCATAAAAATAAAAAGAGTAGACCACCTGTACTTTCAGGTACAGCTTCATATCTCCCCAGCGTTGGTTGTGTGGGTTTTTCCTCAGTATAAACCTGAGTGGAGGCTCTCGTTTGTCCAGGTCACAGTCCTTCAGCAGGTACTGCTGCTTGGCTTCAGTCCTGGAGATCAGCTTGTGCTTCTCATCGTTGTCCCTGAAGAAAAAAAAAACAAACAAAAACAAAAAACGCTGAATTTGAGGTTTACCTTAGTGCAAGATTGGCAAGGTGGCATAATCTGACTGAACTGAACCCAAACCAAAGACAAAGTGGACTTCATAGAAAATAACCTTTCCTCCTTACAGTGTTATATTTTACTGTAAATACTACAATCACATAAATGACACTTGAGGTCTGTTTATAATTCATCTGTTTTAGTGACTACACAGAAACAAAAGTGGAACACTTTTGCATCTATTCTTCCCTTAGTGTTTTTCTAAAGTGTAAATAAAAACGTATACTCAAACGTTAAAGAATGTTCGCATATTTACCAATGGACAGAACGGAAAATGGAAAACAAAGAGTGTGCTCAGTGAGAGTGAGCTTTTGTACCTGCACTTGTCACAGACCGACAGGGCAAAGCTGTTGCTCAGGTAAGAGTCCATGAAAGGTTTCCCACACTCATCACAGACCAGATAGTCCGACTGAATCACTGGAGCTAAAACACAACACACACACAAACAAGCAATATTTGTGTTCCGTAAAGACTTTGTGTGGACAAACTACAGGCACGTGTATTTGCTTAGGACATACCAATAATTTTCCAATTCTTATCCTTACATTAACCCTAATCATAAATACAAACTATCTATTAGCAGTTACGTAAGTCCTAACCCGGATTTTAACCTAAATGTGATTCACGTCTGCATTACTACTCTAAGACTAGACTAAAAACCGAGTTCCTGCACCATTGGGTTACGGTCTCCATAACGACTACAGGATGTGAAGAACAGCAGATGACAAATATACACACACCTGGATCGTGCACCACTTTTTTGACATTGTGTTCCCTTTCTTTCTGCTCCTCGTCCTCGTCGATAAAGAAGCCGGCTCCAGAGTCGACGGTCTTTGACACTTTAGCCGAGGTGGAGCCCTCCACAGCGGACAAAGGGCGGCTTGCTATTCGCGCTTGCCGAAGAATTAAAGCCCGCTGCCGGTTCCTCTCGATCTTAGCCCGCATAGCAGCAGAGAGCTCGGTTTTTGGACACTCCTTCGGTTCTGGAGCTGCAGAGTCTTCTGCCTTTGTGTCCATGTTGCGCTCTTACAGCATAAGTAGGAATGAATAGAGTCGAGTACAATTATATTTCAGGAACCGATACGTTGTCGTTACAAAAGTTATTGTGGCATGGTTCCGGTTTTCTTCTTTCTTTAAATAAAACCTACTTCATTTAAGATACTGTCGCCATCTAGCGGATATTGAAAGTAAAGCAGCCGTACACTCTGCTTGGTTCTCTGTTCGTTAGTTAAAGTTGCTGTCTAAAAGTATTACTGTCTGTTTATACGTAAATATAAAAAATCCATAGGCTCACGTTAATTTAACCTCTTCACTTCACTTGTCACAGGAAGTATATTGTGTATTCTAGGCGTTTAAATATTTATAAATCATCAGGAACGAGCAGAACTAAAGCGGGTTTTATTTTGAAAAGCAGATAAACACCTGACTAGTTCCGTCAAAACAAACAACGTCACTTACCGAGTCTGGCTGTGCACAGCAGTTAGCTTCTAAGGTTAAACCACAACTGCATATACAGCAAGAACCCGACCAAAAAACAAGGATAAATACAAACAAATTGTCATTTAATGAAATGAATGGTTGCTAATTCAAACATTTCTCACATTAATTAGCCCGACTGAGTTTCAAAATCCCTTACGACTTATGTCCTTACATTTGTAAAATACATATTTAAATTGTAGGCCATCTTATAAACTGCCAAGCGCAATTCCAAAAAGTTGTTTGTCAAATTCCCTAATATATAAGTCGGATCCACTGTACCTCTGTTTCTGTGGAAAAAACTCAGGCTCAGGATTTTTTTTAGGTCACACAATGTTTCACCATTACTTTGTCAGTGTAAATGTGGTGAGATTAAAGTGATCATTTTAAACTGGCACATACAGAGACAAAAGGCAATACTGTAGACATTTACTGACACACAAGGCCATTAAGACCAGTGCTAGTTATATAGCAAAATTTGTACTTCAAATATGCACTAATAGATTGCCTCATGATGAGCTGCCATGTTGCAGTTAGATGGGCGGTAAACTGAGATTCAGGCAGATCCTTCGTAGGCTGACCTGAGGTGTCCAGTGAATCCATCTTACGTCACAGTGATGAGGGGAGGGGGAAGCAGCAAACATGCTTGTCTAAGAGGATTGAAAAGCAGATCACCTCTTGATAGATGACACTGATGTGATTGCTGCTCTTCAAAAGGTGATGGTCAAGTGTATTGACACACATATGTATACACATTGTATCACACATTGTGACTTAAACAATTTGTCATGATTGAACCCTAACATGTACAATTTAACGCAGACATTTGAACATACTCTTGTATGTACTTGCATTTTTATGTATACATTCATTTTTATTTCAGAATTTCTGGCCAATTTTTCAATATTAAGCATGAATTTAATAAATTTTTACTAACATTAGAAAATGGCATTTACCAACATGTCAGTTGCTGTTCCATTGTCCTGGAGCCCACAACGGACTCCCTGACCATTTCCAACTCAACCCATAAATGTCAACACAGCAGATTGTGACTGAAAATACAGGCAGAAACAACCAGATTTAAATCAATTCACAAGGGTGAGCATTTGTTTTTATTTATTTATTTAATAACTTTCTGAATTTGTCACTGTTTAAAGAGGGACTAGACCCGAGGAAAGTCTTTTTGGGGAAAAGCATTTATTTTGTCTCCGTATGCAGAAACCCCATCTGTTTAAACAAGTTTAATACAACATAAACAGATTAAATAGACATTTACTGTAGAAGATACTGAAGCTGTACTTTAAACACTGAAATGATAAAATAAAAATAATAAATTAAGTTTTCTTCCACTGCGAAGTCTAAGCTGTTTAGCTATAATTAATACACGCGGTCAAAACACCGAAAATCCAAGTTACTTACATTTTTACCTGAACCGTTCATCCGGACCTGGTCGAGCCGCCAATATAACTTGTAACATTTGGCATTTAAAAGCGCGCAGCAAACCTTTTTTTAGTGTCAACGTCACACGCAACGAGCGTGCGTTTTCCTACGTAAAGTCTGTCAAAACAGTTTTGCCTGCCTTCCGCTATATATTTATATATTTATATACAATTCCTTCCGGCCGGCGTTATGTTAGAGCGTGGTTGGCACAGCGCCATATACAGGCCTGGCATATGTAGTATAACGAGTCGGTACACCTGTGTAGCCCTAATGACGTCATTAACAAAGTAACAAATCCACGAAACGTAATGCAATAGTGATATTATTAAAAAAAAAAACGTTTTAAACTCCCAGCGCCTGCACTACTCATTTCGAAGACTTTGGGGTAGATTTCTTTCACCCGGGCAATGCATGAGAATAAAATATGATTGTACTAAAAAAACAAAAACAATTTTTATAAAATGTATTCAGAGTTTAGTTCAGTTTAAAATGACAATGGTGAGAATTTCTGTTTTTATTATTTTGTAACACAGTGTAGTGACTTTTTACAATATAATACATGAGACACATTGTACATGTATGAGTCCATGATTCCATTCCATAAACAGTGTAACTTTTTTTTTGCATTACGTCATGGTTTTAATTCATGTTTAGTAAAGCAGATCTTAAAAGTCTTCACTCAAACGCTTGTCTTGAACTGAAAGAAAATATTTTGTGATGTTTCTGCAGAGCTGATTTAAATAGGAAAGTCAACTCTGGAATAATTAAGCATGTTCAGGTTTGTGAACCATATGTTGAGTACAATACCAATATAAATACAAGAGCATTTGCACAAGTCCTTCAATTCATTTGCAGATTGTTTATACACATACACAATGTACATTTTAAATAACGTGGGAGGGAAAAGTCTGGGTCTGTTTAATGCACAAACATACACAAACATATTTGGACAAAATACAGTATGTTGCAATTTCTGAAAACATAAAAATATAAAATGCAAAACACACTAGTTTGGTGACATAATATCACGGAAAATGATTTGGTGGGGCAGTGATCAAACATGATGCAGCTACCTACAATAATAATAATAGTACAATCAATGTGGTTTGCCTTTTGTATGCAATTGTTTTTGCTTTCACAGAAAAATAAAATCTTTGTCAGTGTTTTAATAAATTATCAGTTCACACTTATCACTGCTCAATGTCGTGTCTGAAACAGTTGACTGTGACTAATAATCTTTGATACTGACAAAAAACAGTGATAAATGTTTAAAAAGAATTAAATTCAGAGCTGTGATGTTAAGGATAACTTTCCCAAAATGTGTGTCCTAATTGTAACTTTAAAGTTTTTTTTTTTTGCCTTTATGTTTTTGCAGATTTATGTTTTCTCTTTTGAAAATGTGTGTGAAAATATCACACTGATATTTATTATTTTCCTTGTAATCTAGAAACTAAAAATGATCATATATATACAAACAGTATATATATATATAATAGGTTATGTTTTCATGTTTTGTCTGTCTGGGTAGTTCTACTAAACATATTTTTAAGTCAATGAATTGTTTCTTCCAATTGTGTGCTCAAATGTAATTTTAAAATTTAAAACAACATCATCAGCGACTGTGAATGAGCCTCTTTTGGTGACACACATCTAGGTCTATCAAGCTTTGACAAAACGCTGTGTTCACCTAATTTGATACCCAACATCTGTCACGGGGCTGAAGAAAAGTCTGCTCCATCCTCCGTTTCTTAATCTGCCACACATCCTTTTGATACAAAAAAGAAGAATAGCTACCAAAATATTTCTCTTAAATTACTTACACACTCTTTTTTCCGTGTCTTTTTAAATGACCCTGTGGGCCAAGTCCATTCATGAAAAAAGAGATTTTCTGCAACTTACCCACCAGTCTGTACCTCCAGGTACCAGGTACCTACGAATGTTGTGTTAGTCGAGATACAGTTGCGTCTCAGGTGGTGGTTGTATATATTTATATATATGTGTGAATGTGTGATCCAAACAGAGTGCAGTCGGTGTCAGATCACTAAAGCTCCTTGTGGCGCTCTCTCACTCTATCAGACAGTGACAGGGCAAGTGATTATTTTGTCCTCCAGCATAACACTTACGACAAGAAACACAAAGTAGAGCAGGAACATGAAGAAGCCCAAGAACTTGCTCATTTTCCACTTGCAAGCTGCGATGGACATAATGACGAAGAGCAGCATTAGGAAGAGGAGAACGATGGCACAGAACAGGCCGTTGCTGCTCACCTCCACTGGCTTGAAGTCGTTGATGATGTTGTAGAGCAGCCAGGGGAATGGCAGACTGGGCAGAGGTAAAAGCACGAGCAGAGAGAGTGTATTTAATGTAAAACAGGCCCTCGTTCAAAAAGAATATTCACATATTATTCTACACACATATAACACGTTTCACTGTAGTGATCGTTGGACTCACCCTACAGTGATATCAAAGATGTTGGAGCCCACAGAGCTGGACACTGCCATGTCACCAAGACCCTTTCGTGCCACAATTACACTGGTGATGAGGTCAGGGATTGAGGTGCCAGCAGCCAAAATGGTGAGGCCCATGATCTCCTCTGTGATCCAGAAGGTTTCCCCAACCTGACCCGGAGAAAAAAAAAACACCTCAGGCTGGAGTGCTACAGTTTACAGTTTAATTAGGAAAGCCTTCTTCTTCAACAGAGAAGGTGTTTTCATTATCAATTAAAGATTATTTTTTTCATTCCCATCTATTTTTACCACCTTCCACAGACTTTTCACAGTCCTCATCTTTCCAGTCATCTAATCCCTTAGAGTCTTTCAGTCTTTCTGCTGCCAAATCTTGTAAGTCAACTGCTTAAGTGCTGTATGTCACAGAAAGTTCCACGTCTGCAGCCGCATTATATCTCTGTGTCTGCTCAGAGGAGTCTCCGCACATGCTGCTGCAGATTCTTCAGAGGTTGCTCCTACATATTTTTTCATAACATCTACAGCAAATCAGCTGAATCCGCTGCAAACCTTTCCAGAGAGGGCACTCTACATTGTCCTTTTCAGGGACTGGCACATTTTCTAGGCTCAAGCCTCCAATGGGGACAGACCCAAATTTCCAAGTTCAAGTTTTTCAAGTCCTAGTTATTCAAGTATTCATCAGGCCTGTTAATCAGATTAGTCAAGTCCAGGCCTCCCTCATCTCTGTCAGGTCCAAGTCATTTTTATCGACAGTTGTTCCTGGTCTTTTTTCCCAGCCAGTACCTCATCCTTTTTGTCAGTCAATTTCTGTTAACTGTTATGTCAACATGGCTAATTGTCGCTACTGTTAGTGTATCGTTCTTATTAGCCAGATGCTATATCCAAGTAAATAGATATAAATATATATATAACATATAACATCTTCCTGTCTCTCATAGCATCTCTTTTCTCATATAAAAAACAATTAAGCCACTTCATATATCTAGTAATCGTCTTATAACATTGGAATGATGTCATCAGTGTCTAGTTACTAATAACTAAATAATGTGACTGAAATACATCATCTCAGATCAGTCAAAGCAGTTTCGTGAATATGGTGACCACACAGTAGTTATTTGGTTACGTGTATTTTGATTTACAGTGTTTCATTAAATCATAGTTAACATTACACTGATTCGCTCAATTCTATTTGTATTAGGTGTGAATGGCCCAGTTCTTCTGCTCTGCCCTGGAATTTGCGCAGTTAAAATAGAGTGCTACACGCTGATCTGTTTCTGGATCAAGGCAGGGATTAGGGATTAGGTTCTTTAGTCACACATTCAAACAGCCTGGCCACTGAACTCTGACTCTGGATACAAAGGCTGCAGAAATAGAGGAAAATAAAAACCCACCTGGTGAGCCCACCACACCATCAGATAGGAGAAGAATGCAATCCAACAGATGGCCCCCAGGAAAGTGATGGGGAAAAACTTTGTTGAAGTCTGAAGATAAAACAGTGGATGTTAATCAATAAAAACCCTCCGTTGATACGGCTGTGATACCAGATGACTACAGACGCCTCTGTGTTTGTGTGTGTGTTACCTCTCTTCTGACATCGGGCAGCGTAATCCACAGTGGAAGCACAATAGGCAGGATTAGAAGGTAGGTGAATCTTTTTCTGTTGGTGTCAGGCCAGGCCAGGCTCAAAGGCTGGTCTTCATCATCATCCTCCTCAGGACCCTAAGAAAAAGGTCATACGTTTTTCTCACACGAGCGAAGACGGCAACGTTAAGATATTTGGACACGAGCGTTAAGACCAGTCATACCGCATCTCCTCCTGCAACTCCATTCATGGGTGGTGTGACTTCTACAGCTACGTTTGCACTTTTAGGCATATTTTTGTCAGCTAGAAGAAATAGAAATGAGAGAGAAAAAAAGTGAATCACTTCCGAGCACTGTTTGGTTAAATATGGTCCAAGAAATTTGAGAGAAAAAGTGAAACTTTGTACAATTTGTATTCTTCAAGGGTTGTGTCTGAGACAGGGCCGCTGTGTGGAGGAGATGTTTAACCCATGTTAAATGTCTGTGACAGTGCACCACAAACAAAAAGACAGAATATACTGGGTAACTAATATCAAAGGGAACTGATTTACCCACCTATACCATTAACGGCACCTTCTTTACACTTCTGCTTGGCCATTTTGTGAAGGATTGAGGCCTTCTCTTTGAAACCTTCTACTAAAAGAAAAAGTTGACAATGAGAAAGAATAGAGGACAAAATTACACCCAGCAGTGTGTGTTGTCAACTTCACCTAAAGAAGTCATTTAGAAGGCCTCATTAACAAAATCAACATTTTGTCAGCTGATTGTAAATCAAATATTACAGGGGGTCCTCGGTTTATGACGTCCTCGACCTACAGCGTTTCGCAGGTACATCGCCATCTCTCATTAATTGATTAAGAAAGTCTTTGTCCATCATTCTGACGTACTGCATGTACAGTATGTGAGGTCGGACTTATGAGCAATAATAATGCTCTGTTGCCCAGTAGGAACATAATTCTTACTTAAATCGAGGACCCACTGTAGCGCTACCAGGTTCTTGATCTGCAGACTTGATCTCCAGTTCCTTCTCATTACTACAGTGCTTAGGCCTGTGTCACTATTATTATTGAGTGACAGTCTTTGAAATCATATGTATAACTGGCCACCAACACTGCAGCTGATAGGCCAGTTCCAGTTGCCAGTGTATGGATCGGGACAGGGTGAGCAATAGGTAGATTGGAATTTACCAGTGAAAGGCAGAGAGAGTGCTGGTAGATCATGAGAAATTAAAATAAAAATATGAATAGAATATAATCTATAGTGTGTAGTAGTGACCATAAACTGTAACAACAGAATCATATTGTGGATTTAATCAGAACCCTGACGTAAAGATCACATTAGCCTGGGCTTTTTGAATAGGGCACCCCTAAAACCGTGGCACCATATCCAAAGAAAAATCCATTCATATTTGTTGCACATTACACCCTCCTCCACTTTGTCCCATTGTTTGTTTTTTATCCAGGTCTTTTTCAAGGCTAAACACAGACAAATCAAGATGGATGTATTCTAGAGAGTTGGGCTCAGGTGTGTTGTCACGCCTGTTGTCGTGTGTCTGGTGGTAAGTGTAACATTACATACCATCACCATCACCATCACCATCATTGCTGAGAGGGTCCAGTGTGTGTATCATGAGTGTGAAAATACTGTTCCTCATCAGGGTGTTGTGCAGAGAAGCACAGCTGCCCTCTCTCTGCAGCCTGGGCTTGGCCTGTGTAAGTGAGGTCACAAAGGTCAAAATAGTCATATGTGAGTTGTTGGATGTACACATTTCTTTTTTTAATGTTTTATTACATCAATATCAATAAAAACTAAAGGTCCATGCACATTTTACTCTACAACACACAGGGAAAATACATCTAAAAGTTGTAAATATTATTAATAATACCACTACTACACACTTACTGCATTTAGTGCTTAAATAGACGATACATACACCTTATTTCTACCATCCGGCTATTACTTATATATATAAACTTACTGTCAACTTGTTCTCATCATTCACTGGTGGATTAACCTATAAAAACCAAAAACAAACATAAACATCAACCTGTTGTAGATACAGTCATTTTCTTTACAGCTTTAACCATGATGTTTATGCAGACTTATTCGTGTTCCTAATTCAGTAAAACACAAATCACATTGTGTAAATATTATTGCGATTATTTTCATTATTTCACCATCAATGTTGCGTTGGCATTTTAATAGAAAAGACAAGAGATTAAAAATGTCTTTCTCTTTGTTACTTTGTTACTAAAAAAGAGGAACACGTGCTGGTTGTATAGTTTATATAACTCCCATCAAAGTCCATAGGAAACCCATGTTCCCTAAACTTTGGAAAAGACGTGGCAGTACTCTCTTTGCTAAACGTTGTATGACAATAGTCTGTATATTTGATCACAAAATTCTAATAAAAATACTTTACTAAAAATATTTAGGTAGAAAATTGTTAGCATTTTTATTAGCATACTTTTTGTTTGTTGTTTTTAACCACCGTTCACCGCATCTATTTAACAACAATTCTATATCATCCATATCTATCAAATGCACATGCTACAGCCAAAATTGTAATAAGATTCTTTTCAGCAAAACTACTGACGTTCACCCTCCTGTCGCTCTCTCACAGTACTGTCCCAGCAGTAGGACTAATCCACAGAGATCACCACATTTAGACTGGTTACCTTCAAGTCTACGTGTCTTTGATGAGGGTCGGGTAGCCTTACATGTGATTTTATGATTACAGGCATTTCAAACACTTTCCTGCACAACTGCAGATTGAAATTCTGTTGGTCTGTGAGGTTGATCCCACCACAACAGGTTAACAGTCAATAATGGAGATTAAAAACCATTTATATCTTGACTTGTACATTTATACTCTCTCCCGTGTACCATAGAAACTGAAAACCATTGACCTGTAAGTAAACTAACCATGGAACACCACACTTTTTGATTCAAGATTCAAGATTACCCCCCCCCCCCCCCCCGCGGGGTCCGCTCTGTCTTCACCCACGGACGCCTCCATCTCCTTGTTGCCTCA
>NC_024315.1:15691118-15730162 GCF_000523025.1 Cynoglossus semilaevis
TTTTGATTCAAGAGTCAAGAGTCCCCCCCCCCCCCAGTGATGTGCTGATTCCTGCTTCTCAAAGGAGCATCTCACTATTCTTGGTCACTCTAATTGGATCAAACAGCATTAGCTGAGAGGATTATTTAGCAGTTCCCGACACATGAAGGCAAGGCACTGGTACATGAAGTGTCAGACAACTGAAAGGGAAAAGCTTTTCTTGGGCTGAGGGAGGCAGCCTAATGACCAGCTGATTCCCACAAGGGCACTAAAGTCAAAGGGAGCTTCTGCCATAACACTAATACTTTGACAGAGTTACACAGAGTTTTCAGTAGTTTGTAAACCTCCTGGATGTTATTAAATGCTACTATGTAGCCCCACAACCACCTTGGCTACAATGTCAATAATCATCAAATGATTTCAGAAGTCAGAGTTCACTTTACATGTGTTATTGTGTTGAGAGATACAGAACAAACCAGCTAAAGTAAAAAAAGCTAAAGTATTTATTTAACTTACTGTAGTGTTTAATACCACTAAGAGCTAACCATCAAAAAGCATTTTAAATCTGACCAGATCAGACTCTTGTACTGTACTAATTAGCCAATTATATCGACACTGTAGAGAAATAGTGTAGCATTCTTCAAATAGCATTAAAATCATATTTTTTTTCTGCTAAGAAAAATCTGTCTTTATAAACTGAAACGTATTTGATTCAATGGGCTTCATCATCCACGATGAAAACAGAAAAACTCATCGTAAGCACAGACGAAGAGCCCATGGATTATAGAGTGAGAATAGCTGCAGGAGATGAATCTTCTACTCTAGTCTTGACAGGTAAATATCTGGGAATGTGTCACACAGTGAAGAAGAAGATAAAATTGCAGTTGTTTGCATGAGCAGCAAAACAAGCAGAACTTGTAAGAACAAGTTCTTACAAGTTCTGTATGCAATACACCTAGATTATTGCAGGTTTGATATGACAGATATCAAATGAGCATCTGTGCATATGTGGATGAGGATTGGAAGGATGATGGATGGATGGATGGATGGATGGATGGTTGGTTGGTTGGTTGGATGGATGGATAGATAGATAGATGGATGGTTGGATGGATGGATGGATGGGTTAGGCTCACCTTTGGGGCAGTCGGTAACTCTTTCACCTGGTTGCTGCCCATCCTGGACTTGATGAAAAGCTCCACCTTGGAATTGAACTTCATGAATGTCACATAAGCAGAATAGCAGCACAGCAGACTAATGCTCTCTGTCAGCACGATCTGATTATCCAGAAAGAAGTATATGAGCATGAGCAGGCCGATGATGTAGAACGAGACGTCTCTGAACAGAGGCCACCAAGTGAGGTGCAGCACTTCCTTGGAGAACAGGGCACACATCCCAATCACAAACAGAATGTTGAACACAGCCGAGCCCACGATGGTTCCAATTCCCACATTGCTGTGGGAAACAAAGACTCCGATAACAGAGGTAAAGAGCTCCGGGGCAGATCCGCCCGCTGCCATGAAGGTGGCTCCGGCTACATCATCAGAGATCTCCAGCTTCTCTGTGATGACAGTCAGGGCAGGGACGAAAAACTCATCACACACAATGGCTAAGGCTATGAACATGTACATCATCCCAAACATATGAAGCACCACATAGCCCTGACGTCTTTCCTCCACTGTGAAGTAGTCTTTTGGGTAATCCCCATGATTCATTTCAATTTCATCCGACTTTGTTGACACAGATGTGTCTCCTGGTGCCGCGGACAGGTTATTGTACTGCAAAAGAGTCCTAGGGGGCACTGCTGCTACTGCTGAGTCTCCCACATCTGACATCAGCCCTGTGGCCACTGATGTGGCTATTGACAAGGCACTCCATGAAGAGGCTGTGCAGACCACCACCAGGCTGAGGACGAAGCCCAGTATACGCCCGGGCCGCAGCTTTTTCTTGATGTTTTCATAGTGGCGTCTGGAACAGCAGCTGTGGGACCCCCGGGGAGCGGAGCTTGGAGAATGAAAGACGTCTTGGTTTTTTATTGGTAGCATGAGATCCATGGTCTTGAAGGACGTTGTCAGGTACAGTGAGAATGTCTGGAGTAAAATCCAAAACGTAGGTTGGTGGAGCTGGTGGCTGAAGAAATGGGGTTACGTCAGGCCACAGGATTTCACCGTCCTTGATTCCTTGACATGCTCCTGTCCAGTTTATATACAGTGGAGAATTCCTTGGCATCTGATTCCTGGATCTAGCCCATTTAAAGGTTTCCTCATATTACTCCCTGAATGACACAAGGAAAAGAAAAAAAAACATGTACAGCAGGTATAATGAAATCTGTAGAACGGAAATATTGTGTAACATTATTATTTGATGTTCAGGCCGGACTGGACAGATTCTGTCCCTGGGCCACCAGTTGATGATCACTGCCCTAGTCTTTATGTTTTTGTTTATGTTTGTGCTACAGTAAATGTATTTGCCAGCTTTTGTTTTGATGTCAGTGGAATGACATCTCAAATCCCTCGCCTATCAGAACTGATGCTAGGGTGATGGAGAATTGCAGGCACAACAAAATTAATTTGATTAATTTTTTTTTCAGTTTTTGACATTATATTGAATTAATAAAAATAATGTGAATACTATAGTTTTTTTAAATGGCTTGAAATTGATATAATTAAAAGTATTAAATTGAAGCATACATTTTTATGTTTTATGAAATGGCTTGAAATTGATTTAAATTATTACATTGAAGCATACATTTTTATGTTTTATGTTTCTTCATGTTGTTTTTATTTTTTGTTACTGAGTAGTGTGATTATAGTAAAAATCCTGATGTTTGTTTTCATTGATGTTTGCTGCGCGGTAATAAAACTGTTTTCAGCAGGTAACATATCTGCACAATAGTATTTACTAGTTTCCTATGTAGATACAAGGGCATACATTACTAGTATTCCCAAAACAAAAATAAAAGATTGCTAACTTATGTTTACAGATGATACAATGTGGTTGGACATGTTTGCTTACACACATCAGCCGTTTTATCTGCTGTTAAATTTAACCAATAAAAAACAATAATAATTTTTGGGTTTTGCTGAAGGTTTGTGATCTCTGTTGTATGGTGTTGAGAGGCTGCAGTAACAGCTTCCACTTAGGTGAAGCTTTGACATTAGTGAAAGCTCCTTAAGGAGCTATTTAATCCCTGAGAAGATATACTTAGATCAGCCTCCAGTCAGAACACTGCTGCTTCAGCAAAGTCAAAGATTTTTAGATTAAAAAACAAACTCTAAAGTGACGATGGCTTTCTTACAACATTAGTTCTTAGAATGACACGTTAGCAGCACATTGTTATGACCTGCAGCTTTTGTTTAAACCAGAATTAATATCAGGGTTCAACAGTAACAGTAACTATTCTGTCATCACATCAACTCAAGTCATTACAAATGAGCATCATTTGCATTATTATTGTCATTAATATTTGTATTATATTTGTCTTACCACTACTTGATATTTCCAGTTTAGCAGGAAGTTCTAGTAGGTTGGCAGACACACACTCTCTATGTTGGTTTGTCCACAAAACTGAATTCCAGGGTAGAAGCTCCAAAGGGCAGACGTGCTCAGTGCAATCCAGAGGAAAGTCCTCGGTGAGATTCCCTGCACCAGCAGAGGTGGAGCTCCTGCACAGACACTAAGGACCAAGTGTTCCTCTCCCCTTGTCTATGTTCCTGCCTCCTCTCTCTGAGTCTGCCTCCCTTCTCCTTTCTGTCCTCTTCATGCCACTCTCCAAGAATGAGCATCAGCTCTGTCTGTTAAGCCCCGCCCTCCTTATCATATCCCGTTTCGCCCTAGCAATTGGTGTCATTTCTTTCCCACCCAACATCCCAAAAAAATACACAGGATGAGATTATGAACCGCATTGGAGTTGAAGCCTTCGTGACATCAGATCATAAAGATTCTGAAAACTATCCTTAAAGGTCTGTGATGTAAAAAAAGAAAAAAAGAAAAAGTAGTTCACAGGAATAATTGCGGTAAAGATTTGAACAGCTTTACGTTGCCCATTCATAATCACAATATTTCATCCAAATTATTTCTACATTGTTGGCTATTAAAACAATATATTAATTGTTCTTTGCATTGAACATGTCAGTCAACAGTTCGTCTTCCCCAGGCTTCCCTGTCTTGTCTCACAAGTCGCTAATTGGCTTTGAGCACAACGCTTGTTCTTAAGAAACCATTCTCCATTTATAGCACAATAATAAAGCCTACTGACACATGCAGGTGTCGTCCCTCGCACAGACAGGGACTGTGACCCATAACTGTGCAATCGCATCATTTTGACCAAATTATACCTTCTAACACTTAACATATAATGTCCCTGTATTAATACACTGGCTTCAAGTCAGGTCAAACTCCAGCTGGGGAGTTGAGGGTTGGTTCCTGAAATGTTGTCGTCGCTCCACCTCAGCAACTGTACAGTAAGTAAAGTCAGTTTAATCAAGTGATGCAGCTATTGATAATCAAATATGGTCATCCAACAGAGCAGTGAAAACACAAGGAAATGTTTTCTTGTTCTCCGTTAAATAAGACACAAGTGCTATTGGATTAGGATCTATGTAAAGTACAGAAGGGTTACCCTGGTTACATAACCAACCAAGTTAGTGCGGCTGAAGAACATCGCCTGCAGAGATTCAAACACAAATAAGTCCCTTGGCATGCAGGGGAGAACCTCACGGGAACTTTGGTGGCAGTTTAGGGTTGAGGTTACAATAAATGAGGAAAGAAAATGACTTCTGTGTTTTCCTACATGGTCACATTCACTTAAAATAGCAGGGAATTTATTTTTAGAAGATTGTGTTGAGTGAGTGATGACAATTTTTTAAAATTCTATCTATCTTCTCATCCCTGCACTGTATCACGGTCTGGATTTTAAAGTTGTTTTGGATTGAAAAACAGAAAGAATCGTCATCACCTTACAAGCTGAGAGTCCCAACATGACAGTGACCTTCACCTCCTCCGAGGACAATTCAATGGAAAGAGACATTTTTTTCAACAATGGATGAAAATTATTGGACTAAATGCAATATTGGCATTTTATTTTGAAGGCTACATCTTTTGTTACTCAATGATTACAGTATATTTGAGCGTCAACATTTTACAACAGTATAACAACATGATCCTTACATGATAAGTGATCAGACGTACAGGGGTAAGTCAATAATGTCCAAGACAGTTGAATGACAATTTTCAAAGATTACAGATGTAAACAAGTTAACTATGTAAGACATGTCTCCCAGTTAAACCTGAGCTAACATCTATTTTTAAACCAAATTTAAATAGATGAGGAAACAGCAAACATCAGGATTTTCTTTTAAATAACTAAAGACTAGGCTGACATGTTCCCAAAATCATTCACAAAAAAATTATTCTTCAATGAAAACACCGCTCCTTTAGACTTCTAAATGAAATGTAGGAACTGTAAAATCAGTGCAGTTTGAGACAATTTGCAGCTGCAGTAGAAACTACCAGTACTGATAATCTCTAAATTGAAATGAAAGAGCTTCCAGGATTCTCGTAGATTACGACAGTGCATCACTGAAGCTAGCAAAAATCATGTAAGGATCATTAAGGCCACCATTAGCATTTTTGGCACGGAAATTAAAAGGATGACTGCTGAATCAAAGAGTTTGATCATTTACATGACTTCCATTCATGTCACAAATGTCCAATTACAGCTCATGCTCCCTGTCCATCCATGACCTGAAGATCAGGTTGCCTACAGTATGAATAGAATGACCATCACACTCCAGCATACACTGGAGTGTGATGTTCATCCTCTTTGAGCATTTTTCAGCACTTAGCTTTTTTCCCATAATTGTCCACCACTCCTGGCACAATGCTCTCGTCCTCTTCCACGTCCTCCAAAACAGTCTTACCCACCAGTTGGAAGATGTCCTCAGCTGCTACACCCATGGGCTCGGCTACTTTCACCGTCAACATGTCCACAGATAGGACAGCTCCTTTGGGAATCCTCACCTTGGCGACCACCGATTTACCCAACTGGTGAAAAGAAACTTTAGTTCATTATATTAACCAATGAGCAAAGACAGAAAACGTGAACGTCACAGTGAGCTGGACGTGTTGTTTGAAGATACATCACCTTGTCATGACATGGCTTTTCACAGGGCAACATCTGCTTGATGCTGTTACCCAGAGCTCTTTCCACAAGCCTGATCGCCTGGACCAGTTCGGAAAGCTCAGAGGGCACCAACGACGCTGCATGGTCACTTCCCTTCCATGTCTTGTCCAAGGTTACGTGACGCTCAATGACCTTCGCCCCAAGTGCTACAGCTGCCACAGAGATACTGATCCCAGACTCATGGCCAGAATAACCAATAGGAATGTCAGGGAACTCCTTCTGATATTCCTGTTTAGAGTCAAGTAATTGACAAGCATGAGTCATGATTATTGTATGTTGGAAACCAGAATACTGTAAATAATGATTGAATAAATGTTGCTGGTCTACGGGGTCCTCGGTTTACGACACCGTCAACCTACAGCAATTTGTTGCTGTGTCGCCAAAACCCATACATATACATGTAATAAGAATGTCCAGGGACATTTGTCTTACAGCGATCACTCTGAGGTTGACGTCTTCAGCTTCCAGGGGATAGGCGCTGGTGCACTGCAAGATGGCAAAGTTCTCATTGTGTTTTTTCACAGTATTGTAGACCCGGCGCATTGTCTCCATGGACTGCATCCCACTGGACACTACCATAGGACGTCCTGACAAACACAGAAATGATAGCAGTAGAATTATTTCACTTTGTGATGCAGAGTAATTTAAGAAAAATATAGGCACAGTGTTCTTTTCCATTACTATTTAAACTGATCCAAAAGTCTGCTCTGTATCTTTCCTGAATTCTATTTGCATATACCAAGTACTTAATGCATGCAATATATAATGTAGTAGTAATCCAACCTGCCCAAAAAGGTTACTATACCATTCATTAGGAAATGACCAAGGCTTAAGATTGTCTTAGGTTGTTTCAGCTTTTACTTCATAACATTAAATCCCACTAAAACGAATAATATAATAAACTGACAGTCACTGCTCACCTTTCTTGGACGTCTTCTCTAGGTAGGGAAAATTGTTGGTGTCTCCTGATCCTACTTTGAAGAACGGCACATTGAGCTCATGTAGAAACTCTACTGCCATCTAGAGGCAGAAAAAACCAAGGGTTCATTTCAACTTCTACTAGCTCGACCTTTACGATGTCATCAAACCTTTATACCTCATCCATGCCTGAGGCCGTGAAGAAAATCCCGACCTCCTCTGCATATTTCTGCAGCTCCCTGTACTGATCGTGGCTAAATTCCAGGTGGCGCTTGTGTTCACCGTAGGTTTTTCCCCAGGAATGTTTAGAGGTGTAGGGTCGCTCCAAAGCTCGTTTGTTAAATTTGTGCTCTAATTCACTCTTCTGAAACTTAGCACAGTCCGCTCCACAATCCTGTTAACGACGATAAACAGTTAACTTATGCTGGAACAATGGTTACAATCATGTTAGAAATCACAGCTGCCTAAACCTAAAACATTTAACCATTCTTTTCCATTTTATTAAGTACATACTGCGATATTTATTTATTTATTGAAATTTCAAAGCTTAATCACCAAAAAGAATAGAATTGCAGACGTACAATAATACTGGCCGTAGTGGAAGATTGAAACATCTCTTTGCATTTTTCTTCTGAATTTACATATTAGAAACAGTTTTGGGCTACTCTGTGGTGGTTTAAATCTCCATTGCAAACATGACGATTGTGTTTTACTATGTGCGATAACGTACGACTAAATCAACATTAATAGAACGGTTGAGGGTGTTGACCAGAAGCCACGCAGATAGTTTGATTTCTTTTCAAATAAAATGTGTTTCAGTAAAGAGCTGTATTTTTAAACAGTAAAGAGTAACGAGCGATGTGAGTGAATAAAAGAATGACTGGAACATTACGTGATGTTTGAGTGTGTTAATACCTTTGCCATTTTTATCATTTTCTTTGCAATCTCAATGTCTCCCTGGTGGTTTTGTCCAATTTCAGCTATGATGAAGCACGGATGGTTACCACCGATCATTCTACCGGGACATAACTCAAACTTTAGCGGCATTTTGTTGCTGGTAAACTGAAGGTTTTATCAGAAGACGGTTAAGGCTGAAGTAGCAATGAGCTGTAATTGTGGGGAAAAAACCCGGAACCGTTAGTATGACGCACACCCTGCTGGTGTGACCACTTCCGGTTCTGTGGAATAACTCACATACACTTTTAGACCAATTTTGTCCCGGTGAGGTATTTTCCCTTAAATTATAATAAATTATAATTAATAATTATTACCCATTCAATTAAAATTAGGGGATTCTAACGAAAAACAAGCACCGAACCCGTTAGTCACACTCAAACATCATCTAAAGTCTCGTGTGAATTGCACCGATGAGGATTGGTCAGTGAGTAGACCACGCCCTTTCTCGGTAAATCCCATCCACGAAAATCTGGACTCTTGTTAGTTATTATAAAGTTATTATGCAATTATTACTGCAATTAGTACTTTAGCAGTTATAAAGCCAAATAAATGGAAAAGAATAGGATTTGTTTGGTTTTACAAACTATTGAAATGGTGGTCTCTTGAGACCTTCACTCAACCTGTACATGAAAGGTTGAATTTAAATGTTAACTTATACATAGAACTTATGTAGATTTGTATTCAGTTGTACGATTTGTTTTTTCCATTGATTCCTGACTGAAGGCTTTAAACAAGTTTTGTTTTTGTTTTTTGTCAACTGTTGGTTTTCTTGCTTTTATGTTTTTAGTAGTCTACCATAGACTACATCAACTGCTTTGTGATAATTATAACATAATTATAATTATAACAAATATAACATAACTTTGGACATGTTATGATAATGATATGATAATTTTGTGATTTGTTCTGGATACAAATAGAGAAGAAATGTGCACATAACACTGGGTGGAAGACAAATGGGACTCAAAAAAGCACGACAACACAGAATTCATTCATTCAAAGTTTTACTTCAAAATGAAGCTACACAGAAACCTGACTACTTTTCAAAGACTACAGATGAAGGACAAATCCCATTACATTTTGAAGCAACCCTTGTAAGTACAGGCAGCTAAGCATATAGAGAGATAGAAATGTGACCACTCCCACATATTTAAATACACTTCACAGCCTAAATAACTGCTTAGGGACGCATTTCAAACGATTACCATGAATAAGAATTCTTATCAGTGTGCATTCCCAGTGTTGGGTGTGCAAATATTACCAGATTAAGTGGTTGTGGTTTAAAAAAATGTGAGTGCAGGGGTGTAACTGTAATTTACAACATCAGCCAAGTGGTGTAAACATTGTGCAAAACAACGATTACACTACACTGAGACTTTTTTTGTCCCGTCATTTTCATTTGTTTTTGGTCTTTACTGCCCTGGCTGTGGAAACATGTAACAGGATGATGAACCACATTAATAAAACTAGACTCTAATAATATTTCACACCAACAAATCGCTTGTCAGCATTCAGCACAGCATGTAGTATTGTTTTCTTGATATCACTGCTCTTCTTCACACTCCCTTCTTTCGTCCTTTCATCAAACACACATATTCTCATTTGACACTGTGGATTTTGTCTTTCTGTTCTGTTCTCACCCTCAGACTGCCTGTCCACCTTCTACTCTTACACTGTCCTCCCCCATCTTAATTCCCCGTCTTTCTATGTCGCTCTCTGTGTGCCCTTTCTTCCTAACAATCTTGGTAGATTATTATTCTATCATATTTGCCAGGATGCTCTCGTCCTCCTCCACGTCCACATTTAGCTTTTTGCCCACCAGCTGCTGCATATTCTCTGGAGAGATGCCCCTCGGTTCACCTACTTTCACAGCGAACAAATCCAAACTCAGCACTGTGCCTTTGCTAATGGCTACCTTGGCCACCACAGACTTGCCCAACTAAAATGGAAAAACAGAGAAAAAAGAAACAAAAAATATGGCGTCAAATTGTAAGAAAACAAACACAGACAGAAATTTAGCAAGACAACACATCAACCAATCGTCAGTCTTATATTTGTTTTTTAGTGGTAGTAATAAGCAATCATACATCCCGGATTACCAATACTTCAATAACTGTATGTACTTTTTATTATTCATAAAATCAGCTGTTAAATGTTGTAGGAAAAAACATATCTTTACGTACAACAGGAATTTAACCCACCTTATCGTGGCAGTTTTTCTCACATGGCAGCATCTGCTTCACGGTTGACCCCATGGCCATTTCCACTAGTCGGATGGATCGAACCAACTCTGCAAGCTCAGCTGGCTCCAGAGAAGCCTCGTGGTCATTTCCCCTCAAGGTTTTATCCAGGGTCACATGGCGCTCCACAACCTTTGCTCCCATTGCGACTGCGGCCACCGTGATGCAGATCCCTTGCTCATGTCCAGAGTATCCAATGGGAACATCAGGGAATTCCTTCTGATATTCCTTAAGAAGAAATGAAATAGAATGAATTTCTTCTAATGTTTGCAGTCTGTGATTTGTAGTTTGTTTTTCCCTATTATTATTTTTTATATTATTTTTGCACAACTAACCCTAAATGGTGCTAAACCCTTTTTTTAAATAAAAAATCGATTCAACATACAATACAATCTTAATACTACAGTATAAAATATAGCTATGAATGACAAAAGGTATTAGAAGGCAGAAGAAGATGAAGAGTTCAATAATTTGGACTGGTTACAATAAGTATGAAAAACATAAATGCACCTGCTGCATTTATGCTTCAATTCCAACAATATACAGGTGAAAGAACATATTTTCTTCAAATGGAATGCTAATTTATCTTAATAAGTCATGATTAATGACAGCAAATTACGGTTGTGATTAATCATGATAAAATCACAGCTACACCGATTAATCAGATGAACAATTTTAATCAACTGACAGGCCTATCAACATGGCTTTGGCAGGAAAAGAAAAGTTAATAAATGCACAGACCCGACCTCTCCTCTCACAGTATCTTAGACGTGTAAAATTAAAACATAAATACATGGACCTGTATTAGTTGATTACAATTGTATTTGATGATTAAAAATGATGTATGTTTTTACAAAGCACTAGGTCCATTTAGTATAAAACACAGTTGTATACATTAAATATATGGAGGAGGTCCCTACTCCATAAATAGTTTGTGTATAAATTCTATTAAACACTAGGTTTCAGTACTAAACACTAAAGAGACATTAATGGTCAAGGTTTGTGCAAATTGAAGACCAGGGCATTAAGCTGCCTTGTAGCACCTCCTGCTGGATTGAATAGAAACTTTATTTACTGTGTTTATGGAAGATGAAACAAATTTCATGCATTTATTTTTGGTTAATTTCAAACCAATTCTGGAAAATGAAAGGTGATACTATCCAGCACTGAAGGTGGAGCAAGGCAGTTATTAAGTAGTATTATGGTGACTGCTGTTATAACTACACTGAAATATAGGACCTTGAGCACCTGCTTAAAGAAGTATTGCTGCATACTAGCAGTAGTCTAGTTCCAAAAAGTGGAAAAATCCAATTACCTGGAACGCTCCTCTGAGAAAAAAACAACAACAAAAAAACAAAAACAAAACACACACTCCCATATGGTGTATTGTATTACAATGATGTCACACACACCCTTGTACACACACACACACACGCACACATTCACATGCGCACAAATATAGATTCGATGTCCCAACATACAAAAATGCTCTTCCTCCTCCATTGTTTGTTGAGTGTCTGTTGAAGGAGGGAGGGAAGCATGTTGGCTGAGACCGCAGATTCCAGTCTAACTGGTCTTCATTGGCACTCACCAAACTGAAGTGGAATAAAATAAATATTCATCATCATTACGATCATTTGATCGTATGATCAAATGCGTTAGAATGCCACGCTGTGGGGAAAACCTGGAAAGAGAGTCTGCTGTACACTGGGGTTGCATTGATTTGGTAACACAGGAAATTAATATGTTCAGAACTAAGACAATGCATAACTCGTAGCTGTTGTCACTAGTCTCTGTGAATGAGGTAAACAAGATACACACACATCTGTTAGCTATTCTCCAGTTGTGACCAATGAGCATGTAAGATATTGTTTGACTTTAGCTCCTAACACACTCAAAGCATTTAAGGTCCACCAAAAAAAAAGGTCATGTAAAGTCACTGGAGTCATTTTCAAGATTATATTAACAGCTCTCTTCTACCAAAAGCCATTCTGACGAAGGGTGGGAGCCTAACCTCACACTACGGTGTTGATATGAGAGAAAAGAAATGGTATTCATTGCAACAGTATTAAGATGCAGGAAATCAACAAAGGTCAGACTAAGCAATCTGGTCATTCTTGGAGTACCACAGGGATTAGTCATTGTACTACTTTGGTAATAGAACGGGGAACACATCTCATCATGAATTTAGGTTTTAATATGCCACAGTGTCTACACAGAAAAACATTGGTCAATTGTACATTGAATCAAATATTTAAGTATATTTTAAGTATATTTTATCAGATCAGGTCAAATATGTACACAGACATACCAAGACTTCCAGGTATTTCTGCAGCGGCTACATGATGCCCGCAAATAATATTAAATTTGCTGAAATTTTGACTAAACAAAAAAAAAGTTCCCACAAAGCAGAGAGAGTGTGTATCTGACATCAGTAAGTACTACGCACTGAGGAAGCCTCTTGGATGAGAGGCGAAACGTCTCCTTGAGAAAATTTTGCCTAACGGAACTCTCCAGGCGACACATGTTCATGGGTTAGTGAGTTTGGCTAAGTAGACCAATCAGTTCTCAGGATAGATTTGATCTGTTTTCAGACTTGACTGTACTCATTTCGCTGTTTCCACATGAGAGCATGACTGAAGGAGAATTACACAAAAATACAATGAACAAAACCTACTTCACATTAGACTACATCAGGCATGGCCAACCTGTGGCTCAGGAGCCACATGTGGCTCTTTGCCCGGTTTCATGCGGCTCTTACGTCTTAGGGAAAACCCAATTCGCACAGATGAAAAGTTGTACGCAGGACGTTTTAAAAGAATAGGAGAAGTTTATTTATTTATTTTTTTAAGGGATGGGGCAGTTCACACGTGCACATGTACTGTATATCATTTGGCTAAGACAGTAAAGATGGTGGATCTTAGCCCCTTGACTGGTTGGCCACCCCTGGACTACAATAATGTAGAGCCTTGTGCCAGTTGTCAGTTGGGATGTCTGTGTACATGCAGTGTGATGAATTAACCAGAACACTGTTAATGTGAAACTAGGAAAACTGGTTGGACATAAATCACCAACGACTATATGCCTACATTGTGATTGGCTGGAAGAGGATACTATTCATTTTACCTTGATCACTTTGAGGTTGACATCTTTGGGGTCTAGAGGATACGCACTGGTGCACTGCAGCAGAGTGAAGTTCTCGTTGTACTGCTTCACTGTCTTGTACACCTGACGTATGGTCTCCATGGACTGCATTCCAGTGGACACCACCATGGGGCGCCCTGGCCCAGGATAAAAATGAAAAAGTTATGTATATTAACGCCTAGGTGGTCGCCTAGCTGGAGAGTATGATACTGTTACCTCAAACTGTTCTCAAACGTTTTCTACTTTGTACCACCTGAGAAACCAGGATTTTTAACAAGTGATGTCATTTATCTCCAGTACAAGTGCAAGGACAGTGGTACCTTGAGATATGGGTCTAATCCATTCCACAACAGCATATGTATCAATCATGAGTGGATTGATACATATGCTGTCGAATTTTCCCCATTAAAAATAACTAAAAACCAATTAATTCGTTCCAGCCCCCAGACATATACCAATAATTACCCCTCCCCATCTAAACATAAAAAACATAGATATAAACAATGCATTGATAATATATAATAATAATAATTAAGAAAACATTTTATATTGTTGTTATAAAAATGGGTTATATAACCCAGCAAGAGACAGTGAGCGTGATTCCTGTTACCACACCCATTTAAATCATTAGGTGTGGTTCAATACATGAAAAACAAACAGGTCAGATCATTTCTAAACCACTCAAGAAAAACAAATAATTAAAACCGTAGGAGATCAAACAGAAGGAATGACAGATAAATAACCTTTAACTTGTCCTTCTAAATGTCAATATGTATTTGTCTTCATGTGAACACTGTAGGAACACACGCAGTGCAGAGTGAATTGACTTCTTCTGATACACAGTTCTGTACCTTTTTTGGCAGTTTTCTCCAAATATGGAAAGTTGTTGGCGTCACAGGAAGCAACTTTAAAGAACGGCACATCCAATTCATCGAGGAACTCCACGGCCATCTATGAAAATGGATGTAAATGCTAAACAAATATGTTTCCAAAGAGTGATGTCACAGCATAATCGTTTGTCCTCTGTCATGTGAAGACTACTGTACTGTAAACCTGACCTGAGAGATAACACAGATGTAGATAAAACATTTTTTTGTTACCTCATCCATGCCAGAGGCGGTAAAGAAGATACCAATGCCATCTGCAAACTTCTTTAGCTCCCTGTACTGCACGTGACTGAACTCCAAGTGGCGTTTGTGGTCACCATAGGTTTTTCCCCAGGAGTGCTTTGAATTGTAGGGACGTTCCAGGGCTCGCTTACTAAACTTGTGCTCTAATTCGCTTTTCTGGAACTTAGCACAATCAGCACCACAGTCCTGCAATGACAGAAGACATTCTGTCAAGAAGGTCATGGAGGAAGTACTAGTGCTCCAATGTATTTCACAGCAAAAAAAAAAAAATGAAAGAAACATGAAAGTACTTACATTATATTTAAAAAAAGAACCTCATAATTACCTTTGCCATCTTGATCATTTTCTTCGCTATTTCAATGTCCCCTTGGTGGTTTTGCCCAATTTCAGCAATGATGAAGCAGGGGTGGTCGCCCCCGACCATTCTCCCAGGACACAGCTCGAACTGAAGAGGCATTTTTTAGTCGTAGAGTCGAAGGTATGATCTGAAGCAAACAGGAGTCAAGGGTCTCTTGTGTGAAGCTATCGAACAAGGTGAGTTTCCCTCAGGTGTGTGGGTGGAAAAGGTAGAATGGTTCTATTTAAAAGCCAAGTCTGGCACACCTCCTTCTTCCTAATTCCCTCCCTCTGTCTCACCCTCCCTCTCTCTCTCTGGCCTTCAAGCCATAACAAAACAAAGGCATATTATCAACTCCTGATATTAAAAGCTGTCCTGCATTGCTATGTATTGATTTATATCAAGAGCACCCACACTTACAGTAAGCTGAACATAATTATACATACATTATATGTTGGGATACTGATTATATGCATGTGGTATGGTTCAGTTCTTACAGTATATGGTCACTACTACACACAATAGAATTATATTCAAGTTTTTAATTGTATTGTTTTAAATGCTTATGATTTACCAGCACTCTCTTTGTGATCCACTTATTGGGCACCCCGATCTACTTCATACCATTTAGTCAAGCAAAGAAGGCCTTGACTACTGAGTACCACTACAACTGTGGACCCCTTGGCCCGTCAAGATGGTTCTTTATCTATTGTCATAAACCTCAACTCTTAATGGAATAATCTAGTTATTTCTTTATAAAAAAATACAAATGCTAATATAAAAAAAATGATCCACAAAGGATTGTGCGGCAACTGTTGACTTATTCTGAGGTCCCGCGGTGAGATAGAGGCTAAACAAATAATTCAGTTTCAGTTTCAGCAACAGTAAATCCTGAGTCTACGATGCTTAGATTTTGTTCTTAGTCTGCCCTTGATTCGTCTACCAATGAAAACCAATCTGAAGAAAGACAGACTGACAACTTTTATTTGTTGTTTTTCTTTACTGATATTGAAATCAAAAGGACAATGCACACACATGGTGAAGGAACAGCCGGCTATTAACTTTCTTTTAAACCACAACTGTCTCAATTCAGTCACATAAATGTTTTTTTTTATATTCTGTATATATATTGCCTTCTGTATATGTACAAAAGTACACATAGGGTACATACACACACTGCTGAGGTGAAAGGATAAACTCTAACAGGTCACATACTGTATACTGTAATGACTGGACTTTGTTGAAATCCTGTAGAGGGAGGATTTCATAAAGAAATGCATAGATTGAAAATTTAACACCACATGCCACACGCAGGCTCTACACACGCGCACACACACACACACAGTTCAAATGACTACAGATTTGTTTGGTCCTTTAAAACAACAGGAATTCTTCTATCCTTTAGACAGAACGGGTAAACATGAGGTGTTCTACTGGATGACTGAATGGTGACGGGTGAAAAACGTTGAGGTGAACAGTCAGAGTACAGCTTTATGGTAATGATACATGACAAACAGCCTGTACTGTAGCGATAGACCCAAACAAACGTTAACCCTTCCCTTGAATGTGTCAAACTACCACCCTACTACCTGTTCACACAAGACAACTGACCACCATATGATACTAGTTTTATTAATGCATAACGAGGGTCTACCAGGTCTTCATTCATTTATACTTCAGGAAAGAGCAGTTCGTAGTGAGGGATCTGTACCACACGGGTGGAAACCTTCAGGTTAGAGGATGGGGAGCTGGTGCCTCATGGATAATCTCCACAGCCTGGACATGATTTGAAAAAATACTCAAGGTGCAACACTGGTCGTTGTGTTGTGTTGGTGTGTGTGTGTGGTATTTCAGGAGAGAATGGAATGATGCTTGGTGCGGCCCCGTCGTCGCTTAACGGACGAGCGGAGACTGCTTCAGGGAAATGAGGACGGAGCGCATGCGGGACACGTCTTTGGCCTGCTTGCTGGACTTGGGGTTGAAGTCGCACAGCCGCGCCACCCGCTCCCACTCTGTGCCGGGGTTGTTCTCATCTAGATCAGATATCATAGCCTCCTCGGCCGCCCTGCGCAAAACAGGAGGGATGAGAAGAAGGGGAGATGTGGTACAGAACAGTCAGTGTACATGTACTGGTGTGAACAGCCCTGACAAATACTCTGCTGATCATCAACAACTCCAGGTTCTTAAAGAAGCTACACGGTGCCTTCAGACACCAACAAAGTTTAGAGGAAATTATTTTTGTTCAAATTGCTGATTGGAATCTAAATGATATGACAAATCTTACCAAGCAATATTTATCAAATAAATATCTCAACAACCTAAGTCTCAACATGTCTCGGTTCTGTGGTTTTGTTGTGGCTTCAGCAGAGTCTTCCTCAGGGCAGGACAGTCACACAACCACACAGGGACAGACATTTACCTTTCCATCAAAAACAGACAGGCTACAATGGCTTCATCACTTGTGACGTGCTCCCAACTCTGTTCTCACCTTTTATTGTCTACTCTTCAACATTAGGGGATATGTATATGTATATAAATAAATAACATAGATGGGGAATCCAAAAGAAAAAGTAAAGCAAAGCTAATCAGAGTAGTGATAACCCAGTCTGATGAGGGTGGTTAAAAACATGGTTCTCTTTAGAACCGTGGGAGGCTTTGCCCACTTCCACACTGTGGTAGCACATTAACAATGGTCTCCTTTCTCTACAAGATCCAAGTATAGAAACAAAAAAAATATCTTTCATATACTTGTTCTTGAATTTAATAAAAAGCAATAATTAAAAGCCCAAAGTATTACTGTGCTTTAGCCATGCATTCTGCAGCAGCTGAAAAGCAGGTTCTTTGAGAGGGACACGGGGCGAGGTAGGTTCAGTTTTCATTTAGTGTGTGGTCACCGTGGAATAACTTACACCATCCTAGCAGTGACGTAAAAAAAAATACAGACACTACAGGACGTGGATCATACTTGTTTTTCGGGGACAAAAAATAAGAAACAAACAAAAAAAAACTTGGATAAATGCATCAGCGTCACTCTTACAAGACAAGATTTCAAGATGAAGCCACAAATTACAGCCACAATCTTAACCACACCCAACCCACAAGCATTACCGTAAAATTTCCACTGCCAATGTTTTTATTTCCCCACCCAACCATAGGCAGAGACTCAACAACACAGTACACAAAGCAAAATGGGGATGAGAAGCCAATGAACACTCACTGTCACAACCAACTACAAAATACACAAGGGACTAGAGGGACCACGACATCACAGAGGGAACCTTTAAACCAAAGCTCTCTTTAGGCAGTGGCTCTAACTGCTGTGCTAGCAGACTGGCTGATCTGTGGAGAACAGGAGCTGAACTAACGCACACAGACAAACTGGATCTGAACCCCTGTCTAACATACAGAGGACTTGCAAATTCTGTTGTTCATGTTTTTACTTAACTGGTCTAGGCGGTAGCAAGGATGGTTAATGTGTGTGCTTTAAGGTGCATAGGAAAAGAAACAAGGAGAAACAGGTTCACAAGTCAGAATTTAGAAAAGAGAGAAAGAGAGAGAAAGGGAGGGGACAAAATGAAAGACAACAAAACGATCGAAATGCAGATGCTGAAAGCGAGCATGCCAAAGCAGCATTTTTTGGTGCCATTTTCTGTACTTTCTCTCTCCTTCTCTTGTACTGTGGAAGAGCAGCACCAGTGTGTAGCCTTTGGTTCAGCCCCTTGTCATTCCACTGACTGGGAGGTGTTTTTGAGTCACGCTACACTACACAGGAAATCAAAGTTTAAAGATGACGTAATTCTCTCGCCTCCTTTCCTTATTTCTCAGCTTTGTGTGGACACAAAAATTCAAATTTCTGTTCCAGGATGAACCAGTATTGAATTGGAAACAAAGGAAAGTGTGAATTTACACAAGCAGGCTGCGTCTTAAGGTGGACATTATTATTAAAGGTTTTTCTGCGTCAGGGTTTATGTTTCCTTACATTAAAGTCTTCAGGGTTTTTTTTTCTTATGTTTTCTCAGTTGGCTGCTTTCCATCTATCCATCTGTAAAGGTCAGACACTACTGACATTAAGATAAAGAATTGAGATGTTTATTACTTTCACTAGTAAACTATTTAACATAGGCATTTATTCCTTAAAAAAGGGAGGGGAGTTAAAAGAACTTTGATTCAATCACCTCAGTCAAGGAGAGAGAATTTGTTTTGCTACAAAACAATTAAAGAATTTCTCTAACTAAAGCAGACTTTGTCATTCCAAGGAAAATAAAATAAAAAACCAAAGGCTACACAGTCTGGCTGCTTGATAGCTAAGCTTGTGCAGCATTGTGCAACATTAGCAACACGCCGGCTAACGCACAGTTCTTCAAGTCTGAGTACTCTAGGAAGCAGTTGTGCATCTATACCATGAACAGTGGTGGAGTTCAAACATTGTATCTGTACAAGCTTACACAATGACACAGTCATGTGTAGGTCTGCAGGGCTTTGACTGCAAGTGCAAACGACGTGAATGTCTTATGTTTAGTGGATAATCACTTATTATGCCAAATGTAGTTCTCATCGTTTGTGGAAAAAAGTTTGGGTTACACGGTAAGGGTTGTATAAAACCACTTGGCACCACCTATGGGCCAGAGAATGGCCGCTACATACCAGGTGTTGAAAAACATAACTGTGGTTTTTAACATTAACTAAAAATTCGGAAAACAAGTGAGAGCAGCGGAATTTTTCTAAAGTGAAACATTACACCGAAATCTACAAGAATGGTTCAGTAAAAAAGAGAATTACAGCTATAATCCAAATCATGTGAGTCAGGTTCTCATCAGACAGTTCCAAAGATTAAAGATAAAAGATAGCTACGCATTCACCAAAGCAATGTTCATATAAACACACAACTGCCTCAAACACGTCTACAAGCATGGTATGCTGATAACACTGGTTAGGTCACAAAGACAAAAGCTGTAGAAAAAACATTTTCTGTATAAGTACACAATTAATGTAAGCCAGTAATAACAGTGAGGAAACTGAGTCAGTGTAAATTTCAAGATGCAGGACAGAGCTGGAATGACTGAAATGGAGTGGAATGTCAATGAAGTGATAACACAATGAAGTGGCCGGGCAGTTACTGTGTAGTAGCATGCGGTTATAACCATCACTGCAATGTAAACTCACAAGCATCCACTCACAAATGGCATGCAGACTTGTGGAATGGGACTGAGGTTTACAGTATACTGTGTGGGGTATACACAGTAATGTGGTGTAAGGTGTTCAATTAGGACAAATAGCGTCAAGCTCAGTGAGGAGGGGGACAGTAACTAATGAGAGCAGAAGGTAAACGTGACAAAGAAAAGGATGGAGCCAAAACATAGATGGAGTTATCTGATGTCATAGTTGATGGAAAAGACACGATGTTAGTGGTTAGATGTTGACAACTCATGAGTATGTGAAAAATAAATGAACATGAGGATGTTAGTTGGAGCAACATACACATAACCAATGAGCTCAGAGAAGGGCTGCTTGTAGAAGTCTTCATCCAACACCCTGGACCAACATCCGCCACAACGACAGAGCAGCAAGAAGGCAAGAGAGAACAAAGACAGTGGTAAAATGGAGAATAGAGCTGCTTACATCATCACAGGTTACCATGGAGCTAGCAATGCCCCGAGGAGCACGATTACATCTGATTAAACTCCTGCCACACTTTGTCAGTGAGTGGCTTCACAAGCTTTGTCTTGTCTCCACACAGGTGTTGATACACAGCATTTTAAAATAGACTAAATTAAAGAACTATGTTATGTTAATTACAAAAGTGGCAGCAACCTGATTTGATTTTTAATTTTTTTAAATAAGACAATACTATCTGACTAGGAAAATGACATGCATTTAACACTCCTTTGTTGATTTTATTGAGGTTTAGTACACAGTCATAGATGCAATGGTATTAATAACTGGCACAATAATTTCTTTCATTGTTTCGGTTATCAGCCTTTGTTTCCTTATTTTCGGTTTCGGCCAACAATTTAATATCTGTGCATCCCTAGTACTTAACTTATGCAGCCTCAGCCAAAACGGTTAGATATCAATTAAATGACATGTTCAGTAATTCTGATTGATTATTAGTCAGACACAATGTCTTATTTTGTCACAGCTGCAATTATAAAAGAAATAAAAGTCATTATTGAGCCAAGTAGACAGAGGTAGCTGTCACTGGAGCTGGGTGTCATGTCTGCTGGTGGTTCATTATTAATAAGGCTGCAGAGCTACATCACAGTGCAGTACGAAACCACACTTGAAACACTTGTGTGGAGGAAAAGATCTAACAGAAGCCACACAATTCATAGAGCATTCTTGACAGTAGTATGCATTTATAATAATTTTTGAATTACTGTGTTGTTAAATTTTAATTGCAACATTGTTTTCTACTAAACATTTAGTTACTAATAAAGAGGTCTTACGATAGTAGTGTTCTATTTTCTGCAGGTATGAAGTTATGACCTTCCATTATTCCACCAACTTTAGGTCCTGTTATAAGTCATTTTCAGGATGTCAGTACCTGTTGTTGGTTTTGGTTTTTTCCAACTGCTCGTTCTGCCTGGAATGCCACTCGTCCAGCTCTAACTTGGCCTTCTCCTTCCACTCGGACTCCTGCTGACGTGAATTGGCATCTGGGAATAAGACAGGCAAGGATAATATTAAATAACAAGCAGATCAGAGGGTTGTCTGAATCAGTATCTATATTGGTATCATTGCCCTACAAACATGGCCATAGACCTCTTGGTCATTCCCCCTGTCCAAAACAGTACGGTCTGTTCCACACTCTGACAAAAAAAAAAAAAAAACTCTGAACAGATTTACCCAGCACCTCAAGCCTTTCGCTTTGCTCCTCTCTCCATTTACGTAGACTTTCAGGTTCAGCCTGGAGCCGGTCAGCATTGGAGATTGCAGCATAGGCATCTGTTGGACCATTGCTTTCCTGGGAAAGAAGGACAAGAAAGTCTGTGTTGTAAACAAATGTCTTAAACACAAGGATTTTTTATTTTATTTTTACAGTTAGCATTAGTTCTGTGCTAACAATGTGTGAGCAGTATGCTGTCCTCATTTTGATTTGAACAGAAAAGACCTAGGGACTCCTTCCAACCTTTATCAACATTTCTCCTGACATAACAGAAAAAGTCATGACAGTGGAGAAGGAAGCAATGTTGCAACCACAGCACAGGAAATAGTAGTTGGAGAGATTGCAAAAGTGGGATGCAAGTACAGAAACTAGCTCCACCACCAAAATACTAGGAATACGCAAATTACCTTGTATGTAGAATTAAGAAAAATGTGGAGAAAAGCTGACAAAGTTCTGCACTTTACACCATAATTCACCAGGCAAATAATATGAACAAAGTGACACCTTGTGAAGCAAAGTAAATCAAGTGTTACCCCATTGAACTCTCCGTTGACGGCACCATCTTCAAAAGACACAAAGGAAAAAGCAGTTAGATAATCCAAAGACATTTTATTATACACTTCATTGGTTGAATGCATTGCATTTTACACACACACGCACTCATTTTTTATGACCTGTCAGCAATTTTCTAACAACCACAGTTGCTTAACAACAACCCAGCTGAAACCTCAAGGAAATGAAGCAGCTCTGGCCAAAGGTCATTAAGGTCCATTCCCTTCCTCTGGAGCAGGGAAGTCAGAGTGACATGACAAGATTGGTTCCTTCCTGAGTCGATAATTTAAACCAAATATCAAAACTTCTAGGTGGTTAAGAAGTCAATCATAAAAAGATCGAACTTTTTATGATTGACCTCTTAACCACCTAGACCTCAGATCCACAGAATACTGTGATGAATATTTATAGTGATTCCTTGTCTCCATGGTAATTTGAAAAATGTCCTTTATTCACCCGTTTGCTGGTTTAAAGTTATACTGTGCACACAGTTTAGTTAGGAACAATTGTTTAAATGCGACCTTCATATAACTCATATCTCTACTGTAATCCTACATTTCTGATCGTCTAAACTATTACATATTTTAATATATTGACAGGTAAAAAGACATTGAACGACGTGCTAATAAAAACCTACATAGAAGCGCGGCATTACGGACAAGTAAACTGTTAATACAAAAAGAATTGGGTTTTTTCACTGACAGAATATGGCGTAATCACAACAGCATTTAGTTAGCATTCTCACATTAGCCATATTTACTAGCAGGGCTGGCGTTAGCAACTGTGCTAATTTAGCGTCCACTCAATTCACCTATTTGAATAAAATACTTGAAAATAAAACAACAACTGTTCATTATATAAAGAAATCATACAAGAGGATACTAGTGAGAAAAGCAAAAAGGGCAGTGGACTGAATCTACTAGGTCAAACAGTCACCCACCATTGGTAAGCGACGAGGGGACTTCTCCACTATCTAGGATGCTGAAGCCTTCGTCGTTTTCAATGCCGGCGATTTCGCTCTCTTGCTGGGCCAAGAACGCTGCAGCAGGGTCCTCCTCCGACCCCAAGCCGTTCCCAGCAGAATGTGTGTTTAGCATGTCAAAATCATCCATGTTATATGCGGTTGTGAAGTGATAAATGTAAGAGACCGGTGGTCAGGTGTAGAGATTGACCGAAACCGAGAAGAAGCTAAACTGGAAGGACGATTAAAAAAACGTAAACGCAAGCGAAGCGGAAATGGATATTTGACCAATTAGAAGCCAGTAAAGATAACAGACAGCCCAGTGTAACCAATTATATAACAGCTGCTTCAAATTTGCACCAATCAAATCATTGAAATATTCTGCATACGGGTCCCATGACTAGGTGGTGGTGATAAAAATTCCGCAGTCTTGAATTGTGCGGCCAGGGTAAATGTTATCATGTTGTTTTTTTAACGAATATGTCTATTATCTATAGTAACATGGTGCTGTTTTAGAGCAGTTTGGAGTAGATTGGTCTTAGGTGTGCTTTTAGTCCATAGAGTCTTTTCGTCTGCACTGCCAAAGATGTGGTTAATAATTAACGGCTCTGACAGGCTTAAGGGGTTCTGGTGTCAAGTACAACACACTTGTCCTAACATTGAAGTCCAGAGTGTGTTGCTGCAAAAAAAAAATTTAAATGTTCGGATTTTTTGCCTAAATTTACAGTACTGTTTAACTTCTGCAAGATTTACGTGTACCCATACTTTAGGGACCATGATGGTGAAGGACAAATAAAATCTCCAGATCATCAGGCCCAAGAAAGGGTACACCATTGAAAGGTCACTGGTCCATCACAGAGCTATAAACAGTACATAAATCAATGATTCACAAACTATGGCATGTGTACCATTGGTGGTAATCTTATTTGTTATGTTTAGGTGGTTGACTTCTTTGTAAATTGAAATTAGATATATTCTTTGTATGCTGGGCTTTCCTGAGCAGGGTAGATATACTGTGATTTCTACTGGGAATACTAGTAGTACTTTGACAGCCAAATATATTAATGGCTGTACATAGATTAAACGTTTTAAGAAACAATAAGAACATACAGCAGAATATACGGAACAATACAACAAAAACCAGTGGATCCACCGTTAAAAGATTCTCCTGCCTTATAGGAAAAAGTGCTTTCATTTTTGTAGTTATATGTATATATATATATGTATATATATATATATAATTATATGACAAATTCACCAAATAGTTTTTAAATGTTGAAATTAAACATTTATTATATTGCATTACCTTTGAAGTAAGTCAATATACATTATTTATAAGGACAGTTGGAAAGAAATAGGACATCTTTGGAAAAATTGTTAAACAGAAAAAGAAAATCAATTCATTTTAAAAATTGTTGCTCAGATTGAGTTGGGTTGCCCAAAAAAACCAACCAAATCGAACAAAATCACAACGGCACAATGAAGTAATCGAATAAAAGAAATGTTACAGACATCAGGCTTTTTTTTTCATCATTTGAATATGGATATGGATGGATGGATGGATTGTGAGGTTGCCTATACCATAATTAAAACAAATACAAATAAGCAAATAGGACAATATCAGTTATTTCAAACCATTTGAATAAATGGCAGGGGCTTTCCTATATCTTAATAAAAAAATAAAAAAATGAATAACAACATGGGAATGTGACGTAACAATCTGTAAGTGAACACAGGATAACAATTGATAGTCAAATCAAAAATACTAACAAGGCAGATGTCCAATACAACATAGGAGAATGTATTGATATATTGAATATTTTCAGTCAGTATCTTATTGTACTTTTAAATACAATATAAGTGGGTCAGTTCTGTCATGTCTTTCCTGTATAGAATAGTAGACAAAAATTCTTAAGATTGGCCAGCCAAATCAGCCCACTCCGCACCAAAGAGTATAATTAAACAATTCAGTCTTATAGGCTGATGAGCTTGCATTAAATACTATAACATACTAAAATGATCAACAATCAGCAGAAATGTGGTTAACATTTACACAATGCTACAATGCTACAATGCTCACCATTTCAACATGTGAAATTCATCTCATATGCATTTATTCAGGCAGTAAATCCACACTGATAGACAGTGGTGTGTAGTAAAACCAAATAATATCCTTCAATACGTTCTTCTTGTGGCATAGTCTAACACCATGCTAGCAGCCCCAAGTAATGCAGGGTCCTCCAAGTCTGATGTGGTAACTTTAACACATTGAACAGAGAAGAGTGCTCTCTCGCTGACAATGCGCTGGACCGAACTTTGGTAGTAAGAAGCCAAAACTCCAGACAGAATGACGAGCGAGGGGTTGACTGTGTGGAGGATGTTGATGATGCCCACTCCCAGAGCTGTGCTGGCTGCAGACACAAAGATAAAGACAGGAAAATGTGTTATTTTTCCACTTTTTAAAGTCAGTATCCATTCACTGACAATTCATAACAACTAATGTTGATGTTGAGTATGAGTATGGCTGACAACTGATCACATAACTTTATCAATAGTATAACTGTCCATAGTTCACTCATAATTATTTGCATTTAAACATTTTTATGTTCTACTCATTCATTAAAAAAGATTTCTTTTCAAGTTTTTTAATACTCATGGGAATACACAAATATGTGTAAACAAGAAAAAACATGATCCAGAATAACCACTCAGGTACAGTACCCCAGTGGTTATTCTGGTTCTTGTTTTTTCTTGTTTTAGATTGTTAAGATAACACTGAAGGTGTGTTTGCCCACAGCAAACATATTTGTGCAAACAGAGATCTATTTATCTACCTATCTATTGTAAAAAGGATTTTTCAAGTTTTAATACTCATGGGAATACACAAATAAGTTTGCTGTTGGCCTTCAATGTTATCTTAACAATCTAAAACAAGAAAGAACATGCTCAAGAATAACCACTGAGGTACTGCACCACAAGATAGGATGGCAACATTGTTAATTTCTGTGTTCTGTTAGATGAACATAATGTAATAGAAAAAAGCTGAAAAGTGTGCAATCACATGTACCTACTGCCGTGCTGACACACTGACAGTGGACATTGATAATTAGACAATCAATATCCTACAGTGTATGTATTCATTTGCTGTATTTAAGGATTTTTCTTAGGAGAAGGCCATGTTTTGATTTTTTTGCGTTTTTGTGTTGTGTTTGTGGTTTAAATTGCTTTGTTAAAGCACTTACCCTTATGTAGAACAGCATCTGCTTTGGAGTTCCCCAGTCTGGCTGCTGTGATGAGGTGGGCAGCAGTGATTGGCTCTGAAAGCTTCATGTCCATACCTTCCACCTTCAGCAAGTCCTCTGAGAGACACAGAAACATGAAAATAGGACATTATCCACAACCACAGCTACTGTATGTGAATCACAACGACTTGATTTTTTGCTTTGTTTTACTTTTTCATTTTGCTCTGTTTTCATTTCTCTTCCAATAAACTGAAAATAAATAAAGACTTTTGGCTCTGTTTTGCCTGAAAACCCTTTGGTGTTTCAGTACAGATAGGACACAACTGAAACCACTTTAAATAAAGACAAAGCTAGTCACATGGCTGCCATGCAAATGTTTTCCATGGGTTAAATCAGGAGTGGTATCAGGGGCTAAAGCTGTCAAACACAATAAAGACTTCAGTCTTGCCAACTACTGATTAAGTTGAAAGCCAAAAGTATTTCTTCTACAATGACAATGCCGTGGTGAAAGACCTTTCTTTCATTTTTCCTTGAGCAACAACTGATACACACCCAATTCTGCTCTGTGAACTCTGTGAGACAAATACTCACCGTCATGCAGTCTTTTGGCCTCTCTCTGCAGGGCCATACCAGAGGCGTAGGCCTCTATACAACCACGGCTGCCACAGGAACATTCTGGACCTTCTAATGAAACCATGATGTGACCCAGCTCTGCAGCACAAAAGGTGCTGCCGTGGACCAGCTCATTGTGATGGATTATCCCTCCTCCAATACCTGCAAAGTCACAAAAATGTACCTGTCGTAAAAAATATCACCTCCAGCTGTTAAACAAAGCAGGAAAGCAGCCGCACAATTTAGGTAAAAAAAAAAAAAAAAAAACATCAAGAAAACAAAGAACAAACAGATGTAACTCAGAGTATTTTCTGAAAGAAGCCAATAGTGTATTTATGTTTGTGACTCTGAAATTAGTTTACACTCACGTTAACCTGTTTTTTTTTTGCTGCTTTCTAGTAAGAGGAGGGTTTAGGTGTACTTTATATTCTAAGAACCATAGATATAATATAATTTCTATTATTAGTCAGACTTAAGCTGCTTATTAACTTACATTCCAACATAATTACTCAGCCCTGAACCATTTCAAACCTTCCTATTCACCTGTGCCTGTGATGACTGTCACAAAGTTTTCCACTCCTTTGCCGTGGCCAAATTTCTTCTCAGCCAGTGCAGCGCAGTTTCCGTCATTGTCGACCCAGACAGGGAGGTGCAGGGCGTCGGAAATAGGTGTTCTGAGGTCTACGGATGACCACTCCTGAATGAGCTTTGTTGAGTGTAGGACTAAGCCATCCTGGGGGTTGACACGTCCGCCTGTGGACACTCCTGAAATATAGAGCACATACTGTATCAGAACTATTTCACATTTCTGTGTGCATGATGGAAAAAATTGAAATGTCCTAAATTGTAAGCAGTATGGAGAATGAACAGGGCATGATCAACATGCTAAAAAAAGACAGAGGACAGGGATTGACACAAGGCAGATGATTTGATGCAGCGACTCTTCACAAACAGGTTGGAAGAGGAAGTGTAAAATAAAGGTACATTCAGGAGTTTCGCATTTTTATGTGTGATTACAAGATAAAAAAGTAATGATTGATTTTGCCTACATACCAACACCTAGTACTCTGCAGTTCAGGCCAACGGCATCCCGCAGTGCATCAAAACACATTTTTAATATGAGCTGCATTCTGTCCTCATAGGTCTTTGGATTGGCCTGGGTGTACTTCTTCACAATTTTACCCTGGAAAGTGAATTAAGACTCACAATTATCCAAAGTTAATGTTCATAAATGATCCTAAAACTTTAGAGAAGAAAAAACACTACTACTGCAGCGTACCTTCATGCAAACAATTGCCACTCGCAGGTTTGTCCCCCCCAGGTCAATAGACAGAGCACTCTGTGTCTCCAGGATGTAATCGATGTCTTGTGAAAAGGAGTCTTTTACTGGGGGAAAACAAAATGTCTTCTGCAGGGGTTCATCCAGGTCAATGGTGCGAAGGAACTTGAGAATACGAGGCACTGCACTCCCATCACCATAAATCTTGCAGCTAATGGGAAGAAAAATAAAATTATCTTTAGAGGATTTATTAAGTAACTGTATAACTGTCAAAAATCTATGTAATGAAAAGAAAAAAATACTTTTAAGATGTCACATGGTTCTGACACAAATCAGTCCTAAGAAGATTCAAGTTATTGTTGATTGTGAAATGTCTGTTATATAAAAGCAACAAAAACCCTTTTGTATTTCTGGTCAAACTTTCGACACACTTATCTAAAAGGCTTAAAATCAACAACGTATGAATTAATTATGAGTATTGTTTCTTCTGCTAAAAAGCATGATCCAGTCAGACAGATAATAGGGAACATCTGGTATACCAGGGATATCGCTTTCCAAACTGCAGCTCCAGGGCATGGTAGATCTTATTGTGAGTATCAGCGTCCCTCACATGTAGAACATTTTCACCTGGAAGTGACACAAACATGATAGGAACAAACTACACCTGATTTGGAATTCCCATATATATGATTCAAATATAAATCAAGTCAAAGAGTTATTAGAAGTAGATGCATGTTCCTGTCTTTCTCACCCGTTTCTCTGCCTGTTTGTCTGGTCCCAAGGTTAACCACTGGTGTGCCGAATGCACCGGCCTCACGTACTCCGCAGCTGCTGTTTCCAATCATACAGCCAGCATGACACACCAATTGGATGAACTGCTCAAACGGAATGTGCTTCACTGCCTGGAAGTTGGGGTGCTGCTCGATGCCTTTCTTCCGCATTACACGCACCATCTCCTTGCTACCTGTTTATAGCAAAAGGGCTGTCAGAGGAATTCGATTCTATAAAAATATTAATAATTTAAAAACTTGAATAAAGCGAAGGTGAAGTTTTGAAACGCTAACCAGCATCAATGTTTGGAAAGAGAATAAGCGTCCTCTTGTTAAAAGAGACCAGTGCGTCCAGCATCAGTCCGTAGATCTTAATTGAGTGCTGGATGTCTGTGGTGACTGGGTGTTGCAAAGCTACAATGTAGTCATGGTCCTGCACGTCAGCACCTGCAACATGGGATACCACAAGTCAGGTCCACTCAGACACACCCGCACAGTGATGTTTCATTACATTTCTGGTTGCTTACCTAGCCAACTCTTGATGATATCCATGTAGTTATCTTTGTGATGAGTTGACAGCAGCTTATCATATGAAGGGCAGCCAGCTAGCAAGATGCGTGAGTGGTCTTCACACATGGCGATAAGATATTGCTCTGCTCTGGGTGTGCAGCAGGCATGGTAATGGGCCAGTTTACTGATGGCATGGCGAATCGAGTCATCAATTGTACCACTGATCTGTAAAAAGAAGCACAACCACGTTATGTTAATAAGTTCATGGGTCACATGAGAGCAGAGCTAAGTAGACGCTGTACCTTAGAGCTTCTTATAATGCAGTGGTTCCCATTATTATTTCTGTAGTGTTTCCTCTTTGTCAGCGAATAATGCTGATTCACTGACCTTTATTTAAAACAATGTTATGTCCACAGAGCTGCTATTCTCAATGAATAACTAAAATAATAAAACTGTGCATTTTCTTAAGTGTGGCACGAATAAAAAGGTAAAAAAAAAAAAAAAAAATTTAGCAGACACCTTTATCCAAAGTAATTATTACATTACCTAGGACCTTCTGTGTGTAAAGCAGATGTGATATATATCATTAACATTGAGTAGTTAATAATCATCTTTTGGAGCAGAAAAAGGTTACCTTTTCTAAGGGTAAATAAACAAAGGGAGGTTAAGACAGAATGAAAACAGACAAATGTTTACCTCTCCCCCCTCCACGTGAAGTATTCTAATGTTCATTAAAGCTGCAGCAGTTGCCAGAGCAAGAGCATCAAAGCGGTCACCATGGATTACAAGGATGTCGGGACGGAGCCGCTGCAGTACGTCAGGAAGTTTCACCAATGCCAACCCAACACTCTCTACCATAGCTGCTTCATCCTCTCCTCTAACAATGGTGTGCAGCTTGGAGCCAATATCAAAGTCATCCTGCTCAATTAACCGAAATGTGTTCCTGCAAATTGAAAAGTTGGGAGAAAAAGAAGATGAATACCATAAAAACAAACGATCAGCCATGAAGAGTTCAAGCCGGTACGGTCCAGTGGTCTCACCCATAGTCATCAATGAGATGTGAACCAAGCACGACAACTTCCAGTTCAAAATCATCAGGGTGAGATTTGATCCCAAACATGATGGGGGCCAGCTTGGAGTAGTCTGCTCTGTTGCATGTTGCCACACACACTCTGACCTTCCTCTTATACTGCAGCCAAAGAAGATGAAGCCAACAAACACACTCAGAAACAACTTTGTTTTAGTTGGACTCTACGAAGGAAACTTTGAAGACAAAGACGGGACTTACAGGATTTGGCTGTGTCATTATTTCTCTCTCCATTTTTTCTCGGACTCTTTGCATTCTCTGATAGTAAACCTCCTAGAAAACAGAAAAAAAGACACAGAGATCTGGTTAAAATGACATAAAGCACAAGATGACAATCCGTTATTCTGAACATAACACACATTGGTCATACTCACTTGGGCTTTCCCAGTGTGCATTTGCTGCATGAAGACACAACAAAACTAAGCTTTGCATTGAGTGGAAAAAAAAAACATGCTCTAATGTAGTGCTGAGTTGTAAAGTGATTCTCACCAAGTAATTTATTTATTGCCACATGACAATTAACAGCAGCATTATTTTTTAAAGAAGCTTTGTTCATGTGGACAAATATTACAGTGTCCTAAAAAAGAAATGAAAGGATGCAAAAAAAGAAAAGAATGAAATGCCATTCAGCTCTTTCTTATCCATAAAAATAAACTTTCTACTCATTGGCTGGGCAATTAGAACGGACAACAAAAACACCAATAATAAGTGTAAAGAACTTCCGTTGTATCTGCCAACGTCACAAGACAGAGAACAATGATATCTGCATGATCTACAAGTTGTCAAGAATGTACCCATACAGAGTTCCACCCTCGTTTTACACAACAGATTCAACGTGGCAGGTATGGTTCAAGCCCAAACCTTAAAGAGGTGGCTCCTGTGAACATGCCAAGCATGTTTTTATCATTCAGTTTCGCCTGTGTTACTCTTTCTCAGTAAAGGGTGAGGGTGAGGATTCCACTAATTAGCAGTCTGTTGAATGCTTGTACTGCAGACAGGCAGTGATTAAACATGACAGAAACTTCATGGTTTTGGATCAAACTACTGCCTGTTATTGATTAGATATAGTTTGTCAAAGGTTAAATACATGTAGAGGATCTTTCAGTGTATTTGCAGTGCACTAAAAAGAATGCAAATATATTTTGGTATAATATTTTCTAAATATTGCAATTCTTCTGTTTTCTCTGCGATAGATTGTTTGGTGGTAAAAATGTGTCTATTCTATTAAATCTATCTATTACTTGACACCTCTAGTTGCAACACACCAATAATATATATTAAGCATTTTTATTCCACATTGTGTTTTCCTCCGGGTCGACTGATGACCTACTTGAATAAATACACCTATGTTTGTTGTGGCTTCTGAGGTACGATCTTTCAGACATTTGTGTGATCACCATCAGAACCCGTAGATATATTAAACCTAGCTTGTCATTGTACTTCACACGCACTGAAGAATAAAACTTTTAGTGATATATGCTGCCATCTAATGATGTAAATGCCTTCCAACAGCCTTCTTCGAGTTAAGTACCTAAATTATCCTCTGGTTATAAAAGATTTCAACACAACACAACATAGTCAGGCATACTCACATAAATGGTAACTATCTTGCAGCTAAGCAGTAAACCACAGGGACCTCAAATTCCTTAGTGGTTTAGAATGTGGAATCTAAAGAAATATCCCAAACGTCTGATGCAGACTGACTGAGGTCTGATTTATTCTGCTGCATTTCTGGGAAAGACTGTTGAACATAGGGGTCAATGACATGGGAATGAACAAACAAGGCTTACAGGAAAAGAACTGGGTTCTCAGATGTAGATACAAAAGTCCATAATGTGTTCCATTCCTACTAATCCATCTGGACTAATTAAAAACATTTCAAATGATTTACTATGTTCTTTGCTCTGAATTGTACACTGCTGTGGTGGCATTAAAGTGCATGAATGCAGAAGAGTTAAATTATATAATTGGAGGGGTAGAATTTAATAACAAAAACAATAGAAAAAGAAAGAGAGGAATTTTCCAAGTTGGAAAGTAACCAATGTGTAGGACTCAGAGAAGTCCAGAACAGAACCCTGAATATACAAGCTGCGTAAATGTGTATATTTAGTAGAGCCCACAAGCCCACTGACTTAATGTTTTTAGTATTTTAATATAAATAATCACCACAACCCCCCCCCAAAAAAACTTTAAAAAAAATAGTTTGACATAAAAATTGGAAAAATGAGAGAAAGCAGAAATGTTGTTTTTTGTGGGGGTTTTTCCTATGTGCCAACGCACTCTTTACACTTTGCCATTCACTGATATTTTATTATTAACTTAACTAATAGTGATAATCACTTCACACAGTAACATACTATAGGTTTTACTACCAAGATGTCCATTAATGATAACAGGAGCTCCGAAGGAAAAACTTCAGCAGCTACATGAGCAGAGGATGAAACTGTCACAAGGCCCAGAGTAAAAAAGTCATGTGAGAAGTGAGCATCTCATCATGCTCATTGTTGGACGCGTGTGTCTGTAGTTTGTCCTCTGTCACTGTGATATATATATATATATATACACTTTTGTCCCTGGAAGTTATTAAGTTGTGGCTTTAGTGTTGTGATAGATTTTTAAGGCCTTTCTTTGGAATATATATATATTCTATATATATATATAGTCATATAGACATAAATTAATGAAAAAACATGTAATGGTTAAGGTCTTTACCTTCATATATGAATCAATTTTTAATTACATACAGTATATGTTTTTTCTATCAGAAAACTGTACTGTAGTTGAGCTGTCATTATTTTATATAAAATAAACTTGGGCTCAAATGATTTATCTGTCAACACAGTGACACAGACAAACAGCAGAAGAAAGCCAATCCAAACTTTGTGTGCATTTAAAAGAAAAATTCCACAAAATACAAGTAAAATTAAGAAACTCAGCTGAAGCAAAAAACTGGAAAGGTACTCAAGAGCAGCATATGTGATGTGCTATATTTATAATTAGAGAAAAAAAAATCTGTTTTCATATTACTAAAGCTTTTATAGAGTGGGAAAATACAGTGAATCTGTAAATAGAATTTATAGTTAGTTACCAATGTGTGTTAAACCAACCAACTGTTATCTAAGTGTATTAAATAATGGTCTGCTGGACAGGAGTAGGTACTCATAGAAAGGTTTTTTTACGATGTAGGTACATAAAGGATGAGGTCTGTCTCTCATCAAGTATGGGAATCGGAGGAACTTTGCCCTGGGAGTAAAACTTAAAGAAAAAAACAACTGCCCAGTACTTGTGAAACTTTCTCAATAAAAGCAGCTGCAGTCCTCATACACTTTGGGACTCAGGTGAGCCAGCTCTGCGAAGCTGTTGGTCTCTCTGCTCCCCATCGCAGCGAGTAAAAAGTACAACGTTGTCAGGTGTGGTTCTTTTCAGGTCATTCTTCTGCAAAGGAAGTAACTTCCATGTTACTTCCTTTGCATAAAGACAGTTTCACAACTTTGATTTTGATTTTTAACTAATCACCGATCATCTCTGTTAGTTTTTGTTGTATTATACTCTTTGACCCATAGATAATAATACAGCCCTCCTGCACTACCTTCAGAATCCACTAGCACTCACACAGCTCCAACACAATATGGCTTCTACTGTAGCATCACAAGACAGCATCAGCTGCTGGCATCACTGTGTGGTGGTTCTTCTCATGCAGCAAGCTACAGTACGAGAATGACATGGTAATGAAGGATAAGTAACTAAGCATGCAGGAGGCAGGCAGGGAGAAAGAACGGGAAAAAAATGACAAAGGAATTCTAAACAGCAATAGGGGAATTAAGGCTGACTCACATGAGGATTTGTACACAAAGAACCCGGATGCTTCTCCATCCCACACCGTTAGGGACTCACTTCTTTTCTTTTTAAGTCCTTCTTTCAGAGAAACAGCCTGTATCTGACCCAGCTAAATTACCAAACAAAAGGAGAGCATGGGCAAGCCAATAAGCAACGGCGGAGAAGAAGGCAGTGAGAGAAAGACAAGAGTGTAGAAGACATGCAGAGGGGGGAGGAGCTGCAAGAGATGGGGGCGGCCTGTTTGATTTAAAGAGCACAGCTGAAAACCACCAACTACCATCTGTGCATTGATAAATGTCAGGAACGCAGTGTTTCAGGCAAAAATAATTTTAATTTAACTAGAAATTAACATAATGGATATTGATTTTATAGATAAAAACTGAGTGTGTAGGCTAAAAAAAATATTGAGTTGACCACAGGAGTTTTTTTTAATGTTTTTGAGTGAGCCTATTTGATGCAATACTTAATGCACTCAAGAAAACAAAACTATGCAGATGTGGCTTTAATTAAAGAGGAAAATCATCCCAGCAATTCAATTTTTTTTTCTTTAAGTTTTACTCCCAGGGCAAAGTTCATCCGATTCCCATACTTGATGAGAGACAGACCTCATCCTTTATGTACCTACATTGTAAAAAAACTTTTAGGAGTACCTACTCCTGTCCAGCAGACCATTATTTAACACACTTAGATAACAGCTTATGGTTCACCACACTTTGCTTTAACACACTTTGGTAACTAACTATAAATTCTATTTACAACAGGTAAAGTACATTGCAGTTTACATGCTAGTTTAAGCACAAAATAAAGGTTGATTTGGATGTTAATATACACCATGATGTAGATGAATGAAAAAGAAATGCTTAGACTTTGGATAAAGTTTGATTTTTTTTAAGGGAAATTTAAGAACTTTACACTTTACACCATTTTACTGTTGCCAAATTTGTTATTATGATCAAATTAATTATGTAAAATGCGTGTTTAAAAAGTTCACAGGCCTTCAGGACTTTGTTCTTCTTTGTTTAACCAGTTGTATCTGTTCTCAAGAATGATCCCCTGAGGGTGACAATTTTGAGTCCTTTTGAAGCTCAAACCATCATTACCATGTGGCCTTCTGAAGAGAGCCATGATAGCTACCACTTATCTTAAAATCTCTGATATCAAACTACTTCCTATTTAAATTACATCTGGTCACACTGCAAACATTAAGAAACATTAACAGATACATGGCATTAAAAGAATGCCATCAATAATTCACAGTGTTGACACAGCAGAGACTTTGGGTTTGAAACAAGGGTCACCATAAGAACAAACTTTTAAACAAATAGGAAAATGGACTGTAGACTGTGCCTAAAACCACGTGTGTAGAGTTAAATATATTTTAGATTACAAACTAAATTTGTAGTTTGCTACAACTATATTTTTAATTGGCATTATTGATTTTTTCCCCACATTGTTCCACAGTTGAACAAGGTCATGAGAGGAGCAGGAGCCCCTCCTCTGGGTCAGTCCCAGGCAAAAGTTGGGAAGACTTCACAGGCATGAGTCCATCAGGAATTGACCAGAGGTGGGAAGAAGTACTGAAAAATATAATTAAGTAAAAGTATCTCTACCTCGGTTGAGTTCTACTCAAGTAAAAGGACTAATCTAAAAATCAACTTGAGTAAAAGTAAAAAATCCCTACTTTTAAATTTACTTATTACGAGTCATTCATGATAAATCTGCAACTAGTTATTTTTAATCAACAATTCAAGCACAAGTGGTATAAGTTGAGAATTCTACAATCCATTTGAACGATTAAACTGCAAATTCTCTCTGAGCAAACTTAAAAGTGAGTCCCTTGTTTTCAAATGAAAACAAGGGACTAACTAGCTGCCTGATGTATGGCCAAGGATTCCCTTCACTTTCTGAGTGACCTGATCCACAGGTGCTCTCTGCTTGGCAATCCTCAAACTCCATTTTTAGTTCGTCACCGGCCATCATCCAATGACAGGCTAGAACCTGTTTCTTATTCAACGTTATCTGGCTACGCAATTTTCTTTTATTGACTGTTTTTCCCCACATTAATTTTTTACTTAGTAACGGGTGCTTTTTCCAATGTAGCAAAGTAAAGCACTTGAGTTAAAATGTAGTTAAGTAGAAACTACAAAAAATTCAAATTAAACACAAAAAATACTGAATTACAGTAACTGGAGTAAACATAATTTGTTGTATTCCATCTTTGGAAATGACATAATGAAAACGTTCACACAAAAAAGCAAAAACCCAAAACTAAGACCAATGTTTACACAGTTTAGAGCTTCTAGTCTAACTGCACATTGACTGTGGGAAGAAAGCTGAGTACAAGCCACTGTCATTGCATTTGACACATCTTCTGGCTCTGAGGCTTCAGCAGTGCAACCATCTTTGGTCAACATTTAAATAAATTGTTGCTCATTTCTCATCAGTCAAACACTTGGGAATCAGCGCCTCCTTTCGGAAAGCCCCCACCTTTTCTATCATCTTCCTTCCATTCTCCATACTTTATTTTTATGTTATGTATTGTCATTGTACCACGTGGATACAACGAAACTGAGCCTCGGTTTTTAACCCATCACCAAGGGGGAGCAGTGGGCAGCTTTTAAGCGCCCTTTCAATGAATTAGTAAAGTGTTGTTTAGAGAAGTGGAGTTTCATTCTTCAGTTTGTCAAAAGCAGAAATGAAAAAAAAAAAAAAAACAAAAAAAAAAAACTCTGTCATGCCACTACAAATAAGCTTAAGTAATAAGAGTAATAAGCTAATACAGTTTTAGAAACCACCGCCCGTTATTTAGTAACTACTACACAACACAAAGGCATTGCAAACCCGTCACCTTTTTGTGCCACTGAAAAGACTATAAAGTTGTTGTAAAATACACAGGTGAAAGAAGTTAAAGACAACTTGAATGTTCTGTGTCTATTACAATGGAAACCCCCGCTAACGGTAATGCTAAGCTATGTTCGGTCACTCCGTTATAAAGATTGTAGGACACATTTGTGAGCGTCACTGTTACATCCACATCCACGCAGTGTTTTACGACAGGACGATGGGACACGTTGCCCACATCACGTACATACTCAGAGGTACAGGGACGCCGTTAAGTTGGCTAACGTTAGCCCGCAGTCCTCGCTTCAACTTTTACAAAATTCAAAGTCACTGGTTACCTTGCAATAACACAATAGCCCTACATACGAAATTAAACTAAGCTGCAACTTACCAAGAGATGACGAGCGTTATGTTTAATACACTGACTTTACGCCCACTTTCTCTTTCCTGCTTTTGGTTGGTAACGTTACCTAAACATCGCAGATTCTAAACGACGATGGGCACTACCCCTGAGCAGAATTCATCGACAAAACAGACTCTCAAAGAGATCCCGGATGTGCATGCGTAAACCTTCCACATTAAAAGTATACATTTTAAAAAGTATATTCCCCACCTCTGTTTTTCTTTCTATTTGTTTCTAATAAAAAAAAAAAACCCTTGAAGGTAGCGATATGTAGATGAAATATTTCCAAAATTTGCGTTTCAGGGAAGAATTAATTTGCAATTCATATTCAATTACGGAACTATATAACTTGAGTGATAAAAATCACTGTTTGGAACACTTAAACCTTGTCAGTTAATTTGGATGAACCACCAGAACATGTGCTCTCTACTTCATCAACCTTCAGGTGTGACTTTTATTTTAGGTTTAATTGATCATACCTGAAACCAAAGCTTTTTTAAAAATCAAGGTAAACATTGCTGTCTTTGTTCTAATGCGTTGGGTTTGTTTGCTGTTAAACTCTGTATTGACCTGCAGGCGGCTCTTTAATGTTGGTTTGCTCTATTTAAAAAACATAATAATTTATAATTTATAATTTATTTATAATTTATTTATAATTTAAATATTTTTTTCGTAATAATTGTTTGCAAATGTTCGTTTAACCAGGTGGCGAAACAAACAAACAAACAAACAAAACATAAACCCAAAAAAATAAAAAAATAAACCATTTAGTACAAAAACATACAAGTATAAAAACATTAGAGACAAATTTAATGTGTTTTCTAGAAAAACATCTTATATGGTGGAATAAGAACCGTGTCCCCAAATTTAACAAGTCCGAAAAAGGTTTTTTTTAAGACAACACAAATAAATCAACTTTGAACTCATATGAGAAAGGCATGGAATTATGTTACAATCATATCACTGATTTACAGAAGGGTCAATGCAGAGCAGTGCGATGGGTGGCAGCTTTTCATCTCAGCTTCATCTCCCATAATGCCTGCTGCTATTCTATAACTGCACTGCATTGCAGGGCTATTTCCCCATCAGCCAGGGCTGGGGTTGCATAAGAACTGACAGCATCACAGAGGCTCTGTGAGGCTCAGTCCTGACAGGGATCTGGGTGGGGATGGCTTGGG